>NC_137771.1:227626193-228183693 GCF_963455305.1 Plecotus auritus
TGTTCAGGAGCGGCCTCCGCCCCCCGGCCCCCGCGGCCCCCGCATCGATGCGGGCGGAGCTGAGTCACGCTGCTGAGCGATGCAGCCGTGAGCGGGAGCTGAGTCACACCTGCCCATGACCTTCTCTGGTGAAAGCGGCAGAGGAAGCCGAAGAACACACACGTCACAGTGTAGGCGCAGGGTAACTTCGCCCGGCATGGGAACTGCGATAAACACTGAACTGAACGGTGCTGAGTGAGAAGCTGCTGTCGGTGGCCGGCTGTGCCCGGGGCCGGTCTGCGGGTTTCAGGGCTGAGACGCCCACATCTGGGAGACCCCCCGGCCCTGGGCGGACCTGGCGACAGCTGCTCCCCCTGCGGCCTAGCGATGAGGCTCAGCGACCACAATGCAAATGTTGGCGGAGTTAGAGACTGGCCGGTCTGAGCGGGCTCATCTCACACCACGATGCACCTGCGCCCGCCCCGTGAGGCCGCATCCCGGCGCCCCCCTCCCCCACTCCTCACACAGGGTGGCTTTCTTCTGGTCCCCACTCGCCTCGTTCTCTCTGCTCAGTGTGAGCTGTGTGGTCCGGGGGTCATGGAGCCGGTGCTCACTGTAGCCCTGGAACATTCCCTGGCGAACAGGACGTCTGAGGCTGCGTCCTCCCTCCCTTCCTCCCTCCCTTCCTTCCTTCCTTCCTTCCTTCCTTCCTTCCTTCCCTCCCTCCCTCTCTACTCCTTCCTTCCCTCCTTCCCTCCCTCCCTCTCTCCTTCCCTCCTCCCTTCCTTCCTTCCTTCCTTCCTTCCTTCTTTCCTTCCTTCCCTCCCTCCCTCCCTCCCTCCCTCCCTCCCTCCTTCCTTCCTTCCCTCCTTCCTTCCTTCCCTCCCTCCCTCCTTCCTTCCCTCCCTCCCTCTCTCCTTCCTTCCTTCCTTCCTTCCTTCCTTCCCTCCCTCCCTCCTTCCTTCCTTCCTTCCCTCCCTCCCTCTCTCCTTCCCTCCTCCCTTCCTTCCTTCCTTCTTTCCTTCCTTCCTTCCTTCTTTCCTTCCTTCCTTCCTTCCTTCTTTCCTTCCTTCCCTTCCTCCTTCCCTCCCCCCTTCCTTCCTTCCTTCCCTCCCTCCCTCTCTCCTTCCTTCCTTCCTTCCTTCCTTCCTTCCTTCCTTCCTTCCTTCCCTCCCTCCCTCCTTCCTTCCTTCCTTCCCTCCCTCCCTCTCTCCTTCCCTCCTCCCTTCCTTCCTTCCTTCTTTCCTTCCTTCCTTCCTTCTTTCCTTCCTTCCTTCCTTCTTTCCTTCCTTCCCTTCCTCCTTCCCTCCCCCCTTCCTTCCCTCCCTCCCTCCCTCCCTCCTTCCCTCCCTCCCTCCCTCCCTCCCTCCCTCCTTCCCTCCTTCCTTCCTTCCTTCCCTCCCTCCTCCCTCCCTCCCTCCCTCCCTCCCTCCCTCCCTCCTTCCTTCCTTCCTTCCCTCCCTCCCTCTCTACTCCTTCCACATGCCCGGACGGCAGTGCCACAGCTACTGGCTCAGAGGCAGGCACTCACAGCTCAGCGCCTCTGAATCGGGACGTGTCTCGGTCAATGGCGGCTTCCTTTTAGAAGCCATTCGCCAAGTGGCCGTCATGACGTCACTGCTGTCGCCTGGGCCCACCGGCCAGTTTGGTCGCAGCTGTCCATGCTGTCCTCACTGCGGGGAGTGCACACATCCATGAGTGTAACCTGCAAGCTTATTTTTTACACTAGAGGCCCGGCACACGAAATCCGTGTGCGGGTCCAGCCCCTAGGCCTGGCCTGCGATCAGGGCCATCTTCTCCGGCTGCTCGCAGCCGGCCCCACCCCCTGCCACCACCCACCCCCGGTTCCCTGTTCGCCATCGGGCGATCGGAGCCTGCCGGCCAGGGAAAGGGACCAAAAGATGGTCAGTGAGCCTCATAGTGACTGGTTGAACGGTCGGTCGTTCTGGTCGTTCTGCCGTTAGGGTCAATTTGCATATTATCCTTTTATTATATAGGATAGAGGCCTGGTGCACAGGTGGGGGCTAGCCGGCCTGCCCTAATGGGGGCCCCGGATTGGAGTGGGGGTCCCCGCTGGGGGCAGGGCAGGCGGGGGCAAGGGGGCACAGGTGGTTTTCAGGCTTGCCACGCCCCAGATGGGAGTGGGGGTCCCCACTGGGAGGCGGGGCTGGCCGGGTGAGGGGCCTTGGGCAGTTTATAGGCCGGCCACACCCCTGATCAGGGTGGGGGTCCCCGCTGGGGGGGCGGGGCCAGCTGAGGCGAGGGGCCGGTCATTCTGGTCTCTGGTTGTTCTGCCGTTTCGGTCGCTGAGCTTTTATTACACAGGATTTTTATTGATTTCAAAGAGAGGAAGGGAGGGGAGAGACAGAAACATCAATGATGAGAAAATCACTAATTGGCTGCCTCCTGCACGCCCCACACTGGGGACCGAGCCTGCAACCCGGGCATGTGCCCTGACCGGGAATCAAACGGTGACCTTCTGGTTCATAGGTCAACGCTCAGCCCCTGAGCCACGCCGGCCGTCTCACCTGCAAGCTGAATGGCCACTTAGAAATGTCCTCAGAACGGTTTCCTGTGGCTCTGCATGAGAGTCACGCGCTGCAGGGCCCGCAGCAGGACGGGCATGTGACGTGAGGGGAACATCTGTCGCAGAGGCGCGATCATCGGTCCACACTTCCTTGCAAAGGAACAGCCACGGGCCCGAGGAAGCTCAGCGAGAAGATGCCCACGAAGTCAGGCCAGCGGCGGGGCCTCCACCGCGGGGATATCCGTCTCACCCACACCCCTCGCGGGGAGGAAGGCTGACTTCAAAGGGATCTGATGTGGCCGCCATCAAAGGCGCCGCTCACAGCCTGTCGGCAGTGTTTTTCCTTCCTTATTGTCCAAAATAACGGTGGCTCTTGCAATCCAGGGCCTGTGAGAGTTCCCGTGATGCAATCCGGTATTAGCCTTTTCCAATCCTTTATTCAGGTCTAAGCAACAGCGCTCCGGGACCACCAAGGGTTTTGCTGGTACACGGAGTCCGTCAGCGTAGCATCTCCTCAGGTCTATACAGCTTCCCAGGCCCTCTGGTGACCGAGTTACCGACCGGCCCCTGCTACTGGCTGCTCATGGGGAGGGCTCTCTGCTTCCAATGCCAACTTCAGTTTCCGGGTCTCTGTGAACTTCCCCTGGTGCCCCTTATGCAGAGTACCTCGCTGTGCGTGCCCAGCTCTCCCCCTCCCCCCAGGGTGAGCCCACTGCAGAATCTCATTACTATCCCAGCGGCACGCACCGAGTCCTGCCTGCCAGGGCCTGAAAGTCTCAAACACGGGTTCCAACGAGGACTCTTCTGGACAGTCAGTCAGGTACCATCCCTAGTGACAACAGCGGATGCTGCCAGAGAAAGGGACCGCGTATTCCGTTGCATGCACTCTACAGGATGAAGGCTGGAGATGCTCAGAAACAGAGCGGGCACCACAGCACGAGACAAAACTTGGTGGTCCAACCACGAAAGCACCATTAGGAGGGTCGTGAGAAAGAGTCCAGTTCGTCATTATCAATAGTGACCATATATCGGGTTAAACAAAATGTGTCCATTTTTCTTAAAGTCTTTAGAGTCTCCCAGTGCATTGTTGTATGTTCAAGTTTGTTCTTGCATTCGTTCTTTGATTCGCCAGATAATTGAGTGCCCATTATATGCCAGTCCACTCTACGAGGCTGAAGGATAAACAAAAAAGACACAATTTCCACACAGTAGACAGCATAGGACAAACCTGGGGCCCACAGACCTTCTCCCAAGTGGTCCATGAACTTGAGTGAGGAGAAATTACAACATTGTCTTCACTAACCTCTCAACCCTGGAAACCGCTGACTCGTCTCTGTCACTGTACTTTAGTTTTTTTCTATATAAATGGGAGCATACAGTATGTAGAACTTCCAAGTTTGGCTTCTCTCAGTCTGCTCAATGCCTTCAAGATTCATCCAACTTGTGTGTGTCAATAGTTCATCCCTTCTTTTTAAAAAATTTTTTTTATTGATTTCAGAGGGTAAGGGAGAGGGAGAGAAAGATAGAAACATCAATGATGAGAGAGAATCATTGATCGGCTGCTTCTTGCATACCCCACACTAGGGATTGAGCCCGCAACCTGGGCATGTGCCCTGACCAGGAATCGAACTGTGAATTCCTGGTTCATACTAGTAGGTCAAAGCTCAACCGCTGAGCCATGCCAGCCAGGCAATAGTTTATCCCTTTTTATTACTTAGTTGAGTAGTATTCCACAGGGACGTGCCCATTCACCCACCAAAGGACACCGATTGTTTTGAGTTACTGAAGATTGTGAATAGAACTGCTGTAAACATTCAGGTACAGGCTTTTGTGTGAACATACGTTTTCCATCCACTTGGGGAAATACCTAGGAGTGGGGGTGCTGGGTCATATGCTGAGGGCGTTTAGCTTTGTAAGGAACTGCCACGGGGTCTCCAGAGTGGCTGTGATCCTCGGCATCCCCAGCTGGCTGTGCACGAGTGTTCCAATAGCTTATTGTTGTCATGGGTGCTAGGTGTTGTCAGTAGTTTTTCTTCTCAGCATTCTAGGTATGTAGCTATATCTCATCAGGACTCCACTTGAATTTCTCTAATAGTCAGTGATGTTGAACATCTCTTCGTGAGCTTGTGTCTTGCCGGATATTTGCTGATATTTTATTGAGGATTTTTTGCATCTGTGCTCACGAGGGCTATTGTTCTGTACTTCTATTGTTCCATCTTCGGTTTGGGCATCAGGTAATGCTGGCGGCATAAAATGGTTTGGGATGTGTTCCCTCCGATTCTGTTTTCTAGAAGAGACTGTGTTTCTTCTTTAAATATTTGGTAGAAGGAGCCGGTGAGACCATCTGAGCCTGGAGATTTCTATTACAAAAGGCTTGTAATTTCAAATTTAATTTCTGAAACAGTCACAGGCTACTCAGCCTACCTGTATTGCATCTGGAGCGAGTTTGGGAAGTTTGTGGGTTTTGTTTGCTTGCATGTTTGCTTATTTTTGCAGAAATTGTTCATTGTATCTGAATTGCCGAGTTCATGAGCGGAGTCTGTAGCGATAACCCATCTTCATTCCTGATGCTGATAATTTGTGTTCTCTCTCTTTCTCTATGAATCTCCCTAGATAATTATCAATTTTATTGAACTTCTCAAAGAACCAGGGTTTGGTTTCATTGATATTTCTCTATTGTCTTTGAAATTTTCGATGTCATTGATTTATAGTCTTCTATTAGTGCACACACACACCTTTTTTTTTTTTTTGCTTGTTTTGGGCTTATTTTTCTAATTTCTTAAGGTAGCAGGTAGCAGCTCAGACAAGTGATTTGATAACTTTTTCTTTTCTAACGGGAGCATTTTAACTGTATAAATTTCCCTCTAAGTACTACTCTACCTGCAGCCGACACATTTTGATATTCACTCAGTTCAAAATATTTTTTAACTTCCCTGAGACGCCCTCCTGGACTCATGGATTATTTAGAAGTGTGTTATTTAACGTTCAAGGGATTGAATTTTTCCAGTCATCCTGTTACTGATTCTACGCTACTTTCATTAGAGTGAAAGAACCTATTTTGTATGATTTAAACTCTTCCAATTTGTTAAAAATTTGTATTACGACCCAGGATCTGGTTTATCTGGGTGAAGATTCCATGTACACTTGAGAATGTGCATTCTGTTGTTTTGGGGTGGGTTGTTCTATAAATGTCAATTAAAGTTGTTTATAGTTTTTCTATGCTATGCCATTGCTGTTTTTCTGACTGCTAGTTCTATCAGTTCTGAGAGAGCAATGTTGAAGTCTCCAACTATTATTGTGGATTTGTCCATTTCTTATTTTACTTCTGTTAGTTTTTACTTGATGTAGTTCCAAGCTCTTTTATTTGGTGTATTCCCATTTAGGACTGTATCTCTTCTTGATGAATTGACCCTTTTATCACTCCGAATTGTTCATTTTCATTCCTGATAATTTCCTGAGCTATGAAGTTTGCTTTGTCTGATAGTACTCCAGCTACTCCAGCTTTCTTCCGATTAGGGAATCAGATTTCCATCTTTTATTATTTTCCCTTTCCCTGCTTTCTTTTAAGTTATTTAAACATTTTTTTAGTTTTCCATTTAGTTTTAACTTATCTGGTGCATTTTTATTATATGTGTGATTTTTAAGTGTTTTAGGGATTAAAATGTACATACTTAACTTTTCATAGTCTATGCAAATTCAGTATTTGCCGCTTGCAGTGATATATTACCACCATGTAAGTTCCATTACCCTCTCCTTTATGCTGTAGTTGTTATATTTGTTACATCAACACCCATGGAAAATTTCACTAGACAATGTTATCGTTTTTGCTTTTAACCATCCAGCATATTTTAAAGAACTCGGGGAGAGAAAAACAGTCTATTCACCGGCCCTTATCATTGCTGCTGCTCTTCATTTTGGATGTTCCAACTTCCCTTCTGGTGTCATTTCCCATCTGTCTGAAGAATTTCCTTTCGCACTAGAGCTGGTGACAATGAAGTCTCTTAGTTTTAACATGAAAATGTCTTTCTTTCATCTTCCTCGGGCAGGAGACTCTTACTGGATATAGTATCACGAGTTGCAAGTTCATTGGAAATGTTCCATTTCTTTCTGGAGGTATTTGTGGCTGATCAAATTATGTTCCCCTGTAAGTAACGTGTTGCTTTCCTCGGCCTGCTTACATTTTTTTTTTCTTTAGCTTTCAGATGTTTGATAATGATGTGTCTGGACGTGGGTTTCCTTGGGTTTGTCCTGCTTGGGGTTTCCTAGACTTCTCCATTAGCTTAGACCAGCCGTGGGCAAACTACGGCCCGCGGGCCGGATCCGGCTGTTCTATCCGGTTCTCTTGCTCTCCCCTCCGCTCCTTTACTTTGAATTTATATTAGTTCACACAAACACTCCATCTATGCTTTTGTTCTGGCCCTCCGGTCCAGTTGAAGAACCCATTGTGGCCCTCGAGTCAAAAAGTTTGCCCACCCCTGGCTTAGTCTATTGTGCCCTGCACTAGATCCCAGCGTTCATCGCATGCACTTAAAACACGATTCCAAGATGAAGAGCCACCGGCCTCCTCGGCCTCCGAAGAGGTCCAGGGCACAGGAAGGACCCATAGCCAAAGGTGGGGGGGGGGGCAGACATGTCATTAGACACTTGCCAATGACACCATACACGCCGAGGAGCAGCTCGGCTCTTTGGAAGCCCTCGGAGAGCACCGGGGCTGGCTCAGGCTCAGTGAGCAGGCGAGGAAGAGTGGTTCAGCAGACGGTCACGCTCATGAGCCAGGAAAGAGCCAGAACAGTGGACAGTGTAGGTCACAGCAGGTTCAGAATGGCCAGGACATGACCTTCTCTCAGCTCTGGAGACCAGGCAGAGGAGAGCATTTATGAGGCTGCGTTTGTGGGCTATGAAGTTCAGGGACACTCCAGGTCCACCGGAAGCTGGCATCTTGGTGACGCACATCTCCGAGTCCAGCTCCAGATCCCCCCTCCGTTCCGTGCCGGACTTCGCCAGGCAGGCATTTAGCACTTGAGGAAGGAGCGCCTTCATTCCATACGCTTGGCCACACACTCGCTGTGGACACGCAGAGCACTGGGCCGCGAGCTGAAATTGCTGTTTCAGAAATCAAAATCTCAATGCGGGGACCGAAAGCAAGATGCAAACATGACGAATGCAGAAGAATACAGTAGCCAAGGGAAAAACTCAATTCCCTCTTTCTGTTGTTATGAATTAGAAGCGCCCCGCAAATAACTGACAATACCAGGTAGTGCATTTCTCTGTGCTTTTTGCAAAATTCAAATTTGTCAGAGCTTGGGGCAGGGCATGGAAATAAATATGATAAAACAGGGAAGTGTGCTAAGAAATAAAAAGAGGAAGTAGAGTCCCAAGGCAGGTCAATCCTGCACAAAATAACATGGATTCAAATCCCCGTAGACACACACACATAAGCTGTTGTGAGAAACCCAGAGGGTTTGCCCCCGAGCCCACGGGCTGAACCCGGCTCCAGCCTGGAGTGCATTTCCTTCCTGTGCAGGAGGCGGGTGGGGGGCGGGGGAGACAGAAAGAAAAGACCATGATTCACACGGAAACAGAGGGTTTTTTACACACAACGTGACTGGCTAAGGATAAATACACACTTAGGAAATAGCTAACATCTCGTTTCTCTTAAGGAAGCTTTTGGTGCCACCCCACGCAGCACAACTCGCTTCCACGTCCAAGTGGAAAGGAGAATGAAGCGTGGGCCATTCGCTCAGGCAGCTCCTAGCGTTCACAGAGCATCTACTACAGGCCACACCTGCGCTGAGCTCCAGACGGGTGCTGGGGACCGAGCTGTGTCCCCCATTCAGTGATGAAGCCCTACTTGCAGTGCCCCAGAAGGGCCTGTCCGTGGAGATGTGGCCTTTCGACAGGCAGTGACGGTGAGACGAGGTCACTGGGGTGGCCCCAATCCGAGCTGACGGTGTCCTTACAGGAAGAGGAAACTTGGACACAGAGACCCCAGGAACGTGCGCGCACAGAGGGACGCCCTGTGAGCACAGAGCCCAGGAGGCCTCGGAAGAAACCAAAGCTGCCGACACCTTCATCTTGGACTTGCAGCCTCCGGGGCGGTGGCATGAACGTCTGCCCTGGAAGCCGCCCAGTCCGGGTGCCCCAGGGCAGCCCCGCGGTGGCCACGCAGGTGGGAAGGGAACGGCTCCCGAGCGCAGGCAGCAGCTCGCCGGGGACCAATGGTAACACCACCCAGGACACGGGCGGCCGCGGCCAGCACGCAGGACCATCAACAGAGCGCGAAGGGAACGGAAGGGACTCCACCAAGTGACCTAGACCAGGGGTGGGCAAACTTTTGGACTCGAGGGCCACCATGGGTTCTTAAACTGGACCGGAGGGCCGGAACAAAAGCATGGATGGAGTGTTTGTGTGAACTAATATAAATTCAAAGGAAAGGAGCGGAGGGGAGAGCAAGAGAACCCTCCGCTCTTTCGGCTCCGCGGGCCGGATGGAACAGCCGAACGGGCCGGATCCGGCCCGCGGGCCGTAGTTTGCCCACGGCTGATTAGAGGGTCACAGAACGCCCACCCGCTGCTTCCCCTGGAAACTGGCTTCCTTCCTGGGTCAGACTGAACAGCCGTCTGGGAGTGTCCCAGCCTCTGAAGCTGCCCCTTTTCCAGGGCGGTCTCCCAGCAAAGGTCTGGGATCCTACCGCTTCCCGGTGTAAACCCTCCCCAAGCCATCAGCAGAAAAATGCAATTGCTAACAGCTCATATCCATCCCTCAGCCCCGCACTTTTCCCACGGCACCAGTAAATAAACGGATCTGAATGATCAATGATCAGAGCACAGAGCAAAAATGCAATGAAATGAAAATCATGAATAAAAACGTAAGCGCTAGGGAGCCCTGACTCAAGAAGAGTGCGCACTGGAGAACATTGCCTACTGAATATTAGAGTTCCAGGACAGTGGTCGGCAAACTGCGGCTCGCGAGCCGCCGCGGTTTGCCGTTCTGTTGACTAATGCGTTTGCCGACCACTGCTCCAGGAGAAGAGAAAGACTATAAGGAGAAACAAGCTTGAAACACAAATAGAAGAAAATGCTCCTTAATGAATAAAGACCAATCTGTGGACCAGAACGTGGACTCTAAGTACCAAGCAACATTAATAGTAATAATTTAAAAGCAAAACAAGAATCACACCTGGACACAATGTAGTGACATCCCAACTCTAGCTCTCAGGGAATGAGAACAAATTATCGAAACAGGGAAGAGAATCCCAGTGGCACCACACTCCTCCCTGGAAGCACTGCAATGCTGAGGCACCGGAGCTGGCCTAGGGCTTTGGAGAGAGAAGGCTCTGAGCCAGGATTTCTCGGCTTGGCCAAAATCAGGCCATGGGAGGCCGGGGAGAGAGACTGTGGGATGTGTAAGGATTTAAATACGTATACCACCCCTGTTCCATTCTGGAGGAAAGACACAGGGGTACTCTGCATCAAGGAGAATCAAATTGAAAACAAGATACACAGCCGAAACCGGTTTGGCTCAGTGGATAGAGCGTCGGCCTGAGGACTGAAGGGTCCCAGGTTCGATTCCGGTCAAGGGCATGTACCTTGGTTGCGGGCACATCCCCAGTGGGAGGTGTGCAGGAGGCAGCTGATTGATGTTTCTCTCTCATCAATGTTTCTAGCTCTCTATCCCTCTCCCTTCCTCTCTGTAAAATATCAATTAAATATATTTAAAAAATATATATATATAAAATAGGAGGCAAGGAGAAACTGTAATAAATAGTAAAAAAAAAAAAAAAAGATACAAAATGAAAATATAAGACCAAAGATATGAGACATCTCGATAAATGTGACCAAATTCCTCCAATGAATGACATATATTCTGAAATGGAGTTTGAAAGCACAATGGGTATGCGCTTTATGAGAAACAGCCTACCAACATCACAAAGTAAACTTGAGAAGAAGAGGTGGGAGAGACGCCAGGCAAGAGTAAACACCACGGGGGTGGACGCGACGCGAAGACCAGAACCGAAGAGCCATCACTTTAAACAGAACAGAAAGGAATATTTCATAATGGAAACAGGTACACTCCATCGAGAACGCGAGTCACGAATCATTCAGTCCTTAATGGCATGTTCCCAAATACAAAGGGCAAAACTTTTCAAAAACAAAGGAGACGCCTGAGTCCAGTCACGGTGGGACACTTCAACAGCTCTCCTTGAACTGACAGCCCACGCTGTCCACGATCTGGAGAACCTGAACAACGGAGAGCTGACGTCCTAGCCCTGTGGGTCTTCAGACTGAAGAGGCAGTGAGCGCATTGAACGTGTTCGAGACGGAGCCAGATTGGATATGCTTTCCGTCCAGTTCGGTGCCGGCCGTCTTGAATGTGTCAATGGAGAGAGAAGAGCTGAACAAATCACCCTGGAAATCCTGATTCCCTGGAACCCGCTCCTGTCCTGCTGGGAAGGGAGCCTTTGAGCAGCAATCGCAACTCTGGAAATGAGGTGCGGGCAGATCTTAGTCAACACACTACACACCAGGAATCCTGAGGGGAGTTCATTAGTCCGGTTGCTCCTCAGAGCTACTTCTAAGGTGGGTTTTAAACTTGCTTTTCTTTCACCTGAAAACAAAGGAAACAAAACCAGTCGCTGGTAGACCAGGCAGAGAGATAGCATCTAAGCACCTGCTGGGCCTGCCTTGGCGGGGAGCACCGGAGGCCCAGCAGGAAGGGCCAGCCTGATCAGCACGGGAGGCTGTTCAAAGGAAAAGTGTTCCTAGGAAACCCATCTCCTGGAGCTTTAAATGGGCCAAATGTGAACTCTGTGAATTACTTTCTGGTCTTAAGCATGGTCAGCTTTAGGATGCAAAATCGAAATCTAGCAAACAAATTCTGAGTTTTACGTTTGTTACAGGGGCTCGTCCTCCAGGCCTGGCAGAGCCAGACTCTGGCCACCAGGACTGCAGGGGAGGACGACTGGCTGCCTGCTTGCCATCTGAGCAGCCCTTCTAGAGGAGTTCCTGGAATCCTGTTTCAACCAGTGGAACTGAGGCTTCCCCCATCCAATCGGAGCTGCAGAGCTAGAGCCTCATCAACATCTTCATCGGCCAATCAGAGCAGCTCCATTCTGACCAATCAAGACAGTCCTTTTGGACCAATCAAACTGTGAGGATTTGGAGTCCTCATTTGCATACAGACAGGCCAATCAGGGCCCAGGGGCAGGGACTTCTGTCTATATAAGGGTTAGGGATCCGGTTGGGTTTAGGACGAGAAAATGGTAAGAAATGTGGATTCAAAGTCAAGAATTTAGAACATGTCACAAGCTCCAGCCTGCTGGAGGGATGAAGGAACCTTCTTGGTTCCAAGGAGAGAGGTTTCCCTTGTCCTCTTTCCAGACCAAAGAGAGCAAAGAGCAGTGGCTGTGACCGGGGCTCCACCACAACACCCAGGTCTGCCCAGCAGAGCGAACAGCGTGTCCGTTCAGAAGCCCAACCACCCTGCTCAGCGGCGGGCATGGTGGGCCTGCGGGGAACCCCCGATCACGGGAGAAAAGACTTCGGTGGCTGCGTGGCGCTGGCCCGTCCTCCTTCCCGTCACTGTTCACTCCCAAAGCTGAACCCGCCTCTCTCACACAAACATGAAGTGAGCACGTGTCCAACATGTATGTAACTCATCACTGAGCAAGCCGGTAGGCTAGGGAAGGCGGTTCACAGCGCGTACGTGGACTTCACTGGCATTTGGGAATGTGAGTGCGACTGCTGGACGACGTGTTAGATACAAAAGCGGCCAATGGCCTGCCTGGACCCTAAGGCCACCTTCGTGGTTACTCTGCCGAAGGGACAGAAACCCACAGTCAGGTGTAGCTCTGTGTCTGGGTGTAGCAACCAGCAAATGGTCCACTCTGGTAGACACGCTCTCCTGAGGATTAGGGGGCACCGCCTCAGGGACCCTGGGGACACGCCCCCCTGCCTTACTTTCACATTTTGGATAGTTTTCGGAACAATCCCTGAAGAGAGAGATTCTAAACCAGTTATCTCACTCGTCCTTGCTTAAGCGAAGCGAAGAGGCCAGAAGTGCATCCCTCACACTCCATTAGGCTCTGGCGGCCGGGGCGGGGCGCAGGGCGTCTCAGCGGGGCTCCCGCCAGATGGCCGCCGCTCACAAGCCGTCTGGCCGAGAATCCAGACACTCAGCTCCAGGAGAGGCCGGTCAGGAGTGATTCAGGTGAGTGTACACCTTCATCAAGACCTCCTGGGATAGGAACGTCACGGAACCTTCCGGAAAGTCTCCCTGGACTTCCTAGGACAGATGGTGTGTCCGTGTTTAGCCCTCCCAGGACCGAGCGAGCCCGGGCCAGCCAGGCAAGGATCGCTTCCTGAGCGCTCCATCAGTTTACGGCTGTTTCTCCTCCCGTTCTCTGCGAGAATGGTTCACAACCGATCAGCGCCTTCACCTAAAAGCCTCTTTGCTTACTTACGGCACTTTTAAGCCACGATTCCTCTTAGGCTGAGTAATCCAAAGCGTTGCCGTCTTCAGCGTCTCCTTAATTCTGTTAGCTGTGCTTCGCTGAGCCTCTGGGGTCTCCCTGGGCCAGGAAGAGCGTAAGAGCCCCCCGCCCTCCCCTCTCCCTGCCGTCAACGCTGCCGTCACAAGCCAGGCCCGCGCTCCTGCCAAAGCCGCCTGGCTCCCCAGCGCAGCACAGATCGGCGCTCTGACAGCCCTTCAGGCAGTGTCTTGTGTTGCTGAGCTCACACACGGTCATTGTTTTTAAAAACCAGGATTATAGCCCTGACCGGTTTGGCTCAGTGGATGGAGCATCGGCCTGCGGACTGAAGGTTCCCAAGTTCGATTCCGGTCAAGGGCATGTACCTTGGTTGCGGGCACATCCCCAGTGGTGAGTGTGCAGGAGGCAGCTGATCGATGTTTCTCTCTCATCGATGTTTCTAACTCTATCCCTCTCCCTTCCTCTCTGTAAAAAATCAATCAAATATATATTAAAAAAAACACAAAAACCAGGATTATCGTTAACAAAAAAGGAAACACCACCCAGCATTACACTCCTCAGCCCCTTCCGAAGGCGAGGAAACGGTTTGCAGAGGGGCCGGGATGAGGGATGGAGGTGCAAGTGAGGCGTCCGGGATGACCTCACGATTGTGGGCGGGTTCGATTCCCTGTCGGGGCACATACCTGGGGTGTGGGTTCAATCCCTGGTGGGGTGCGAACGGGAGGCAGCCGATTAACGTTTCTCACGTCGATGTTTCTCTTTCCGTCCTCTCTCTGAAAATCAATAAAAACATCTCCTCAGGTGAGGCTTTTTTACAAATCTGAAGGAAAACAGCAAAAAATACCGCGTCTGCTCAATCCAGGGTAAGTCCCTCAGTTTTGTTCCAGTATCTTCTGTACTTGCGTGGATGCCTGGATTCTTCGAAAAGCCATGTTTCTAGTTTATCAGCCGATGAGCAGGGTTCGGCAGAGGCGGGGCGGGCAGCGCGCAGGGAGGACGATGGTTGCCACGTGTCCGCTCCACCCGATGGACTGGGCCACCCTCTCCTCGCAGCGGGGAGTGACGAGCGCACGGACATGTCCTCGGCACCCCGCTGTCCACGTTAAATCCCTTACTTCTTCCCATCACTGACACCTCGAAGAGGAAGTGGAAGAGGCACAACATTCCTGAAGTCGGTCATGACTGCCACGCCGGAGTCGGCCCTTTGAAACACCGGTGGCTCTGCTCTGTGAAGGCCCCTTCGCTGACGTTTCAAGGGCAATGACCATGTACTGACCGGGAGAGTGTCATGAAACCCTTGCCATACCAAGGAGCCGTGAGCGGGGGCTGCTGTTCTCACCGAATTACCGGTTCCTCGGCCACCACCACGCCCCCAGCCCGCGTGCTCCTGAGGCCAGAGCCCAACGTGAGGCCGATGGTGAGGTCAGCCGTGCGCCATGCCCAGCTCCTGCTGCCTGCTCCTCCTGGCCCCATCAGCACCCCCCATGTCCTCCTGGCCCCATCAGCACCCCCCACGTCCTCCTGGCCCCATCAGCAACCCCTCCCCCCACATCCTCCTGGCCCCATCAGCACCCCTCCCCCCACATTCTCCTGGCCCCATCAGCAACCCCTCCCCCCACATCCTCCTGGCCCCATCAGCAACCCCTCCCCCCACATCCTCCTGGCCCCATCAGCAACCCCTCCCCCCACATCCTCCTGGCCCCATCAGCAACCCCCCGGCCCCATCAGCACCCCCCCCACATCCTCCTGGCCCCATCAGCAAACCCCCCCACATCCTCCTGGCCCCATCAGCAACCCCCCACGTCCTCCTGGCCCCATCAGCACCCCCCCCACGTCCTCCCGGCCCCATCAGCAACCCCCCCCCACATCCCCCTGGCCACATCAGCAACCCCCCCCCACATCCTCCTGGCCCCATCAGCAAACCCCCCACATCCTCCTGGCCCCATCAGCAACCCCTCCCCCCACGTCCTCCTGGCCCCATCAGCAAACCCCCCCCCACTATCCTCCTGGCCCCATCAGCAACCCCCCCCACCCACATTCTGTCTGCCCGCTTCTCTCAGAGGCGGCAGCGCTGGGTGAACGCACACAGGACCAAACTGTGGTGGCGAGTGTCCCCTCCAGAGCCCTGGCCGAGGGCCCACGCGGCCAGGAAGCTCCTCAGGAAACGGAGCTGCCCATCTCCCGGATTACCTCCCTCTCTCCCCTACTTCCGCCCGCTGTGCTAAGACCCTCCTCTGCCTCTGCAGGAGTGAAGCTGATCCGGGCCCTAAAGAGGGAGCCAAGCGACAGCTGATCCAGGCCGCCTGCAGCAGCAGGGGGCGGGCGCCCGGGCTGGCGCTGGCCCCCCACCCCGGTGTCCCCAGGGTTAACAGGGGGTGGGTGCCCGGGCTGGCGCTGCCCCCCCCCCCACCCCCGGTGTCCCCAGGGTTAACAGGGGGCGGATGCCCGGGCTGGCGCTGGCCCCCCGGTGTCCCCAGGGTTAACAGGGGGCGGATGCCCGGGCTGGCGCTGGCCCCCCGGTGTCCCCAGGGTTAACAGGGGGCGGGTGCCCGGGCTGGCGCTGCCCCCCCCCCCACCCCCGGTGTCCCCAGGGTTAACAGGGGGCGGATGCCCGGGCTGGCGCTGGCCCCCCGGTGTCCCCAGGGTTAACAGGGGGCGGGTGCCCGGGCTGGCGCTGCCCCCCGGTGTCCCCAGGGTTAACAGGGGGCGGGCGCCCGGGCTGGCGCTGGCCCCCCGGTGTCCCCAGGGTTAACAGGGGGTGGGCGCCCGGGCTGGCGCTGGCCCCCCGGTGACCCCAGGGTTAACAGGGGGCGGGCGCCCAGGCTGGCACTGGCTCCCTGCTCTTCAGTGTCCCTACAGTTAACAGGAGGCAGAGAAAAAGTTACACAATACCGCATGACTTTACAATCTGAGTATTTTATTTTGCATGGTTATACAGTATGAATGATTAGCTCACAATCCAAGATAGTTTTGTAAGTTGTGTTCTTCAAAATGGTGTTAAGTGTTGTAGTAACAAAATCAAGAACGATGTATTTGACTGGGATAGTGGGGACCACACAGATTCCACAGGGGCTCCGAGCAAGCCATTCCCCACCCTCCCAGCAAAGGGGATCAAGAGCTAACAATACCCAGAGCCCTCACAGCACCTGACCCACTTTTACGTAAAGGTCAGGCCTGTAAATTATCCACCCATGATGCTCAAAGTGAGAGGGCTGAAGAGAAGGCTAAAATCCGGAGAATCCTCACTTCCTCTTCTTTGTGGAATACAGTTTTTCTTCAAGTGGGACCGGGACAATCCCTTCACATGCCTTTACTTCCTGGGTCAGAGGGTGTTTTACAATATTAGGTCTGATGACGTCAATGTCTCGAGACAAGTGCTCCAGCATGCTTTCAACCGTTGTTGTTGGTGCATAGAAATCCACCAAGAAATACCTGCAATGAAACAGAAATTCATGAATTCCTGCATTCTGAAATGTAACACGCGCACGCTTTGGGTCAATGCCTTCATTCTGCCCCGCCCGGATAAAGACATCACCTGCACACAAATGCATACTGCCCGCTACCAAGGCCTCAGCTACCCACAAATGCATCCTACAGCCGACCAGCTAAGCAAGGGTGCTGGCATGCCCAGCCTCCCTCTCCCCGTGTCCTTGCCCATTACCCTGCTGTGAAAATCTGAATCCAAACCAACGTTAGGGTAGCAGAAAGCCTTGTGACATCACATAGAGTGGCGAACACTAGCGAGCACGGTGAAGTTATGGGTGCAAACAGAGCATGCTGTCAACAAGACCGAACTTCTCAACAAACCATGAGTGGGTGTTTTTTGTTAAAACATCTATTAGGTATTCTTCTAATTTTCCAAATGATTTTACAAGTAACTTAATGCACCGAAGAGACACAGTGAGACCATCAGCTACCCTTCACAAACAAGGAAGAAGATTAAGACCGGCCTGGGACTTGTATAAGACAAGTGCACATCCAAAAACGGACCAAGAACAAAAGAATTACTTGCCCATTGTGGGGAAGGAAACCAACATCCAGATCCAGGAAGCCCAGAGAGTTCCAAACAAGAACCCATAGGGACCCACACCAAGACACATTATAATTAAAACAACCAAAGTCAAAGGCAAGGAGAGAAGATTAAAAGCAGCACGGGAAAAACAGCTCGTTACATACAAGGGAGCTCCCGTCAGACTACCAGCACATTTTTTTGGCAGAAGTTCTTCAGCCAGAAGGGAGTGCCACGATATAGGCAACATGCAGAAAGAAAAACTTCCAACCAAGAATACTCCACGGCACCACCGGCCAGTGTGGCTCAGCTGGTTGGGGCTCATCGCATACACCGAAAGGCTGCTGGTTTGATTCCCGGTCAGGGGACATACCTAGGCTGTGGGCGTGATCCCCGGCTAGGGCATGTACAGGAGGCAACCGATGGATGTTTCTCTCATGCATCTCTCTCTCTCTCTCTCTTTCCTCTCTCTAAAAATAAAAATAAATAAATCAGTAAAACATATCCTCAGCTGAGGATTAAAAAAAAAGACAAAGAATACTTTATGGCGAAGTTACTATTCAGAATTGTAGGAGAAATAGTTTTCCAGATAAGCAAAAACTAAAGGAGTTCATCATTTCTAAACCAGCCTTACAAGAAAGGGACTTCTTTCCGCTGAAAAGTAAGAGGGCTAATTAATAACAAGAAAACACATGAAATGTAATAAATCTCACTGGAAAGGCGGGTATATACTAAAGGTAGTAGACTTATCACTTAGAAAGCTAAACAAGGTTAAAGACAGAAACAGTGAAAATAACTATGGTTATGATAATTAGTTAAAGGATATACAAGGTAAAAGACGTGAAGCGTGACATAAAATGTGGGGAGAGTGAAAGTGTTGAGCTGTAGAATGGGAGCAAACAAGTTGTTACCAACCTACAATGGGCGGTCATGGATGTAAGCTGTAACATGTAAGCCTCGTTACAACCACCAAGCAAACACCTACAGTGAAAACACAAAGAGGAAGAGGAGGAATGGGAGGAAACCACTATCTAGTCATCACCTACAAAGGAAGAGAGCAAGAGAAGAAGGAACAGAGAAACACCAACAGCCCGGAAACAATTAACAAGAGGACCATCAGTACTTACCCGCCAATAACTGCTTTAAATGCAAATGGACCAAGTTCTTCAGCCAAAGACATAGATAACAAATAAAACCCATTGATATGCTGCCTACAAGCAACTCCCTTTAGAGGGAGGGACACACACAGACTGAAAGTGGTGGGATGGACAAAGGTGTTCCATGCAATGGAAACAAACAAACTGAAAAGCTAGGATAGCTATACTTGTATTAGACAAGAGAGACTTTAAAATGAAAAGAGTAGTAAGAGACAGACAAGGGCATTACATAATAATAACGGGGTTAATCCACCAAGAGGATGTAACACTTGTAAACATGTATGCACCTGACACAGGAGCACCTACGTATGTAAAGCAAACATTCAAAGACCTAAAGGCAGAAACAGACAGCAATACAACAGTAAGGGATTTTAACACCCCACTTATCGATGTGTCGAACATCCAGACCAAAAACCAGTAAGGAAACATCTGCCTTAAATGACACATGATACCAGATGGACTTAACACATACACAAAGGACGTAACAGCCGAAAGCAACAAAACACACGTTCTAGTTAAGGGTGCGTGGAGTTTTTTTGGCTTTATCATATGTTAAGCCACAAAACAAGTCTTTTTTTTTATTTTTTATTCATTTCAGAGAGGAAGGGAGAGGGGGAGAGAGATTGGAACATCCATGATGAGAGATCAATCACTGATCAGCTGCCTCCTACATGCCCCCTACAGGGGATCAAGCCTGCAACCCAGGCATGTGCCCTTGACTGGAATCGAACCCGGGGCCCTTCGGTTCGCAGGCCGATGCTTTCTCCACTGAGCCAAACTGGCTAGGGCTCAAAACAAGTCTTAATACATTTTAAAAAATTAAAATAACGCCAAGCATCTTTTCTGACTACAATGGTATGAAACTAGAAGTTAATTACACAAGGAAATCTGGACAATTCATAAACATGTGGAGATTAAATAACATGCTACTGAACCACCAACGGGTCAAAGAAAAAATTAAAGGAGAAATAAAATTTAAAAATACCTTCAGATAATGAAAATGAACATAGAGGTTTTCCTTGCTACCCCAAAGTAGACCGTGCCTATGAAGTCTTTCGGAAGCCGAAATGGACCAAGTGAAGAAGCAATTATTATTAATTTATATGAAAAGAATTTTTATAATGTACATACCATGTTTTCATTTCATCCCCACAGTCAAAACTCTTCATTACCCCCGTGCCATGCTGCGTGTGACTCCCAGGCGAGCGCGCTCGGGCCGCAAGGATACACAAAAGCAGCAGCAGGGCAAGGTCCCACGGACACAGTTCCCAGCTGGCAGGGCCGCCCCTGCTTTGCAGAGCGCACGCCTCTGTCCTGGCTGCCGCAAGACAATGCAAATTCTGTCCTGCTGATGAGCATTTAACGAAGTCCCGTACCCATTCCGGATAAAAGCTCAGCCAACCACAGAGAGGACCTTCTGCAGCCTTATAAAGCGCGTCCTTGCAAAACGACAACTAACAACAAACTCACTGGGGAACGTCCGAAGGCTCTCCTCCGGAGACGGGGAGTACACACAGTCTGCTCTCACCACTTCAACATCGACTGCAGTCTGCCAGCGCGAGAAGGCAAGAGCAGAGGAAGTAAAGGCATGCAGACTGGTCAGCAGGAAGCAAAACTGTCTCCATCTGCAGAGGTCATGACTGGGCGTATACAAAGTCTGAAGAAATTTACAGAAAGGTATTAGAACTAATAACTGACTTAGTAAGCTTACAAGACACAATGTTCATATACCAAAAATAAAATCAATGGTATTTCTATATACTAGCAACAAGCAATCAGACCTTGAAATTAAAACACAACACTTAGGAATTAATCTGACAAAAGACGAGCAGGACCTGTACACGACGAACTACAGGCGGCCGTGAGAAGAAATGAAAGAAGACCCACGTAATGGAGAGGCACGCCTGGTCCGGGGGTAGGAAAATGCAAATTTATTTAGATGCCCATTCTCCCAAACTGACCTATAGAGCCAAGAGAACCCCAACAAAACCACAGCAGATTCCTTGTTAGAAACTGACCGACTGATTCTGAAGTTCACATGGGAATTCCAAGAACCTGAAACAGCCAAACTAACTTGAACAACGAATGTAGTGCAAACCGAACACCACCTGATTTCAAGACTTATTCTACAGCGGTGGGAACCGAGGTAGCACGTGTTCAGATACCGGCACACACATCAACAGAACATGGAACGAAGAGTCCATAGCAGACGCACACATGTACGTGCAGCTGGTTTTAGACAGAGGTGGGGAGGCAGCTCAGGGAGAGAGGACAGTCCTTCCGACAAGCGCCACAACAACAGTTCACTCTCCACATGCAGAGCAATCAGCCTTCAACACGGACAAGGAGGGGTCACAGGTAACCCAAAACGAACAGGATCGCCACGTGAAACCCGAAGCCAGAAGAGCAGAAGGGACACAGGAGAAAACCCTTTGCGGCAGCCTTGGTGCAGGCCAAGATTCCTTCGGCATGCTACCAAACGCACAGCCCCGAAAAGGAAACACGTGATCAGTCAGGCCTCACCAAAACTAAAAACTGCTCTTGGTCTTTGTTCCTTTTAACTGCTCTCTGGAAGATGCTGTGAAGATAACAAAAAGATAAGCCACAGACTGGGATCTGTAACTCGCATGTGTGATAAAGGACTTATTTCTAGAACATAAAGACCTTAACGTTTTTAATTTAAAAAAATGTGTAATGGGTGTAAGATAGGAAGTAACATTCCACCCAAGATACACACCGGTGAAGAAGCACAGAAAAGATGGTTACGGTCGTCAGTCACCCGTCAGAGCGGTCAGCACGAACAGGACTGACCACACCGGTGCCGGTGGACAGAGGAGCTGCACGCACGCTCCCACCCGCAAGCGGGAACGCAAGCTGATACAGCCACTTTGGGAAAGAGCTTGGCGCTTTCTTAAAAAGTTAAACATAGCCCGCCCGCCATTATGACTGAGCCCTCCATTCCTAGGTACTTACCCGGGAAAGGTTCAAGGGCATGTCCAAGAACAACTCGTAGGTGAACGTTCATAGCAGTTTTACTGCTAACAACCCCAAACTGGAAGCCACATGGACGTCCATCCACATGGAACCCAACAGGCAACGGGTGTGTCCATCCATGGCCTGCTACTCCGGAATAACAAGACCCCACGGATGCGCGCTCCCGAGAACCTCATCGTAACTCTACTGAGCGGAAGAAACTAGAGTCGGAGCGTACACGCTGTGTGACCCCACGGCAGGTTCTAGAAAACAGGAACCAAGCTGCCGGATGAAAGCAGCTTGGTGGTTGCTGGGGACTCGGGAGAGGTGGCGGGAGAGTCACCAGAGGCAGGAGGACGCTTTAGGGCGACGACCCGTCCATCCTTACTGGGCCGATTTCAACCCTTCCTGAACTGCGGTTCTGTTTCTGTAAGGACTGCGAGAGGGCACGCAGGAGCTGCGTGGGCAGGCGTGGCGGTGACGGGCGGTGACAAGGGAGCAATCGAGCTGATGAAGACTCCAGAGCAGGGGTCCTCGGACTTTTTACACAGGGGGCCAGTTCCCTGTCCCTCAGACCGTGGGAGGGCCGGACTATAGTTTAAAAAAAAACTATGAACAAATTCCTATGCGCACTGCGGGCCCGGGACGCGTCGGCTGCTGAGCAGGACAGGCAGCGGCCCCCGGCGGGCCGGATCCATGTCCTCGGCGGGCCGCATGTGGCCCGCGGGCCGTGGTTTGAGGACGCCTGCTCCGGAGTGTCCTGGTGTGCCGCCTCCCCCGGCCCGCAGCGTCCCGAAGCAGCGCCTTGCACATGGCTCACTGGCGAGGCCGCACTGGAGGTCAGAGCCCAGCCCGGCCCCGCTTCCCCGGCTCCGCACCTGGTTATCTCTACTTCAGTGGCAGGCACCGGGGTTACACTCACCCAGCGCCTCCTCACTGATCCTGCCCTGAGGAAGGCTCTGAAATAAAAAGTGGGATCACCCTCGAACGACCTCCTTGCCAACCCGCCACTGCCCCCCTCCCAATAATGACGGCCGCCCGGTGGCCAGGTCAGGGGACCTCGCACTCCCAGCGCCAGCACCCTTCTCCCCGTCTGACCACGTCTCCCCCCCGCCGTCTCATACACTGTCCTCCCACCCCACGCACGGCGGTGCCTCCGCTGCCACGTGCCGTCACTTCCTTCCCCAGCAGGCAGCCTGCTCTGGGCACGTCCGCGTCCTCCCTGCGCTCCTGCCTTCCCTGCCTTCTGTCTGTTTCTAGAACAGTCTCGCTCCTTTGTGTGCAGATGGTCTGAGGCCGTGTGCTGGCGACCACCACAGACACAGGCCGCCTGGGGGAGTCTCCGCGGGCCTGAAGCAGCCAGGCTGTGCCCACGCCAGCCCCCCGGGCCTCCTGCTCCCTGAGGTCAGCCCCCTCTGAGCGGTCCAGTCCAAGCTGTTGGAATGCCACGCGGAGGCGGGCAGCCCTTTTCCCCACCCCCACCCCGCTCCACCGGAGGCACCGCTGGTGGGCGAGCTGCGGAGGACAACGGGTTTCTAAGAGAAGGTGTGTTCACAGTTGCCAACAACCAACGCAGCCCAAACCCTTCCTCAGCCCCCATCCGGAACCGCCTTCCCACACGGCCTCCCCGAGGCTGAGGGCCACACCCAGCGCTTCACACGCGTGTGAGAAGCAGGCGAAGGAGGCCAAGATGGAAGCCAGAAGCCAAGAAACACTGCACACAGGACTCTGCAATGTCCACAGTGCCCTTACCCCAACAGCCCGAGGGCGAGGGGCAGGGGAGGGGCAGGGGAGGGCAGGGGAGGGCAGGGGAGGAGTGGGGGAGGGACGGGGGAGGGGCAGGGGAGGGGCAGGGGAGGGCAGGGGAGGGACAGGGCAGGGCAGGGGAGAAGGCGGAGGGGTGTGGGCTGGTGGGGTCCAGCGGCCTCTCCCCGGCGATGCTGCGGCTCTAGCAGGTTCCACGTCTCCCGTCGCCCCTGCCGCTGCCCTGAGCTCACAATGGTTAGTCAGGTCACTCGGCTGGAGTGGCCACGGCCAGGACGCCAGGAGAGCAGGGCGGCGCCTCTGGGACCAAGAAGCTGCAGGAGCTGTGGGCCCGTGGGTCACAGCATCACAGCAAGTCAAGGCTGGACAGACCCTGCAGACACTGCCGTGCGACCCTCCTGCTGCTTAGGGACCGTCTGCCCGGGCCCCGGAGTGAGAGGCAGCCCCCCCACACCCCAGTTCCCACTGGCAGCCCAGCTCGTGCCTGGCAGCCCGCGTTCTGGAGGTTTCTCAGGAGTAAAGGGAAGTCCCAGAAGAAGGCCTGGGATCTGGGCTTGGCTTCGAAAGCTCCTGTTCCTACAGCCCCGCAGCCTCTCTCTTAGCCTCCCTGCCTCCCCCCAGGCACGGCCCTCCGCCAGCAACCACCCCAACAGGGCCAGGGCCGCAAGCCACGGAGCCTGCGCCCACACCACGGCCGGGACAGTCACTTCACGCTGTCACCTGCTCCTCTGTGCCCGGGGCTCACGTGGGCAAAGGAGCGGGAACTGCCATGGCCTATCACCCCGTGGAAATTTCCACAGAAAGGACCCGCCACCGACCGAGCCGGGAGGAGGTCCAGTCACACCCGCACGGGCGGCCCTCCCTCCTCCTCCCGGGAGCCCAGGCCTCTCTCCCCTCCAGGAGAGAAGCAGGCAGACGTCCAGGACAAACGTCCAGGACAACCCTTCGGCCCGGGTCAGTCCCTGCCGGCCTCAGTGGCCCCCAGGGCTTTCCCACGCAGGAGAGGCCGCACGTCCCTGCGGCTGCTGGTCCGTACGCTGTTCCCCCCCGTTTATCCGGGACAAATGGACCTGGTCATTCACACCTCCTGTGAGCAAACCTCAGACGGAGCCAAGGTGGAGGCGCGTGCAGGGGGCCCTGCCCTCCTGGAACCTGAGGTGCTGGGAGAGGGGCCGGTGCTGGGCGGGCGGAAACCTAGGCCCCCGCCTGGCCTCGCACTCGCAGCCCACGGAAGGGACAGAAGGCACGGAAGGGACGGATGGAAGGGACGAACGGAAGGGACGCAGCTCCCAGCTGCTGTGCCTCCCCCTACAGACGGCCTGGGTGGCACGAGATTCCAGACACGAGGGCCCAGCGCAGCCTGCGTTTCCCTTTTCATGCGAGAGCGTGAGGCCTGGTGAGGGCTCCTCGCGGCTGTGGGTCCAGCAGCCTCTGCCGCCTCCCAGGACAGCACAGATCCCTAGGAGTCAGGGTGAAGCGATGACCTTGAAACTCCCCTGACACCGCTCCCTGCACGCTGCTGAGGGTTGCCATGGAGAAGCCACTCTGAAATGCAGATGAGCTCGGCTCCAGGGGCCAAAGGGGCCTGGTGTTTGCAGAGGCTGCCAGAGCCCTCTGCCCACCTTCCCCCGCCCTAGAGAGGGGAGGGTCCAGGACCCAGCGACCACAGGCAGCACCACCGAGTGCTTCACGGCCTCACCGAGCAGACAGAATCGCAACACAGAACCCATCACAGCCCCGTGGACCGGTTCCCACCTCCCTCCTCACAACAAGCTCCTCACTCCGGGAACACAGTCTGAATTACTGCAATTGTCCCCCCTCCCCCCGAAGCTGGCCTTCCAATCGAAAATAATCAAGCTCTCCGACAGCCAGCTTCCCGCCTCCACTCGGCCAGCGTGGCACCTGAGACCTACACCTGACCACCCAGCCCAGGGGTGGGCAAACTTTTTGACTCGAGGGCCACCATGGGTTCTTAAACTGGACCGGAGGGCCGGAACAAAAGCATGGATGGAGTGTTTGTGTGAACTAATATAAATTCAAAGTAAAGGAGCGGAGGGGAGAGCAAGAGAACCGGATAGAACAGCCGGATCCGGCCCGCGGTCCGTAGTTTGCCCACGGCTGGCCCAGCCCCTCACCACGGCTCGGCGGCACGGGGCAGCAGGGCCATCCAAGCACTCCCGGCCGGCGGTGCACTGAAGGGGCGCTGTCCGTGTGTGTTCCAGCCGGGCCCCGCTGCACCCACGTGTGAAACCTGTGGAGAAGCACTGAGCTTCAGGCGGCACCGCCTCGGCACTGGCGGAAAGAAGGAGGCTGTTCGGGGGGAGGAAGGACGGGGGCTCCGGACACCAGCGCGTTCCTCACCCCAGACGCCGTGCCCACCGCGGGCAGGACAGGCCTGTTTCATAGGCGGGACCTGGCCCTGGGGAGACGATGACAACCTACCCACCTTCCTGTTTCTCAAGACTCACTACCGAGTCCCCACGGCCGGAGACCGGCTTCCCCAGGACCGATGAGCCCCAGGCGGAGAGGGCCACCGGGAACACGCCACCCTGGGCGGCGGCTTCCAGAGCCGGCTGCTCGGTGCTTCCTGGCCCTCTCCCCTGGGCCCTCACCCCGGACCCCGATCGGTCACAAGCCCCTGCCCCCCTGCCCCCTGCCCCCTGCCCCGTGCTGAGGGAGGAAGGTCTCTCTGCAGAGCTCCGGCCGTCCAGGCTGTGCTGGCTTTTCACGTCACTTGTCTCAGCGCTGTGTTTACAACAGGTTTCCCAGAGCAAGCGCCTGCCTGCCTGTGAGCGGGGTTCTTTGTCTATCAAACAGTCACACACTCACTCACAGCCTCCCTTCCCCCAGCAGACAAGTGGAAATTTCCACTGAACTCTCCGTGGCTCGCGGTGGGAGGGGGAGGGGAAGGGGAGTGGTTTGGAGCCCAAGTATCTTGGAGCCTTTTGGAGACAGAACACAGACTGTCTGGATGCCAGTCCTGGGCTCTGGGGGTCAGACCCGCCGAAGCCAGCTCCCCCGTGGCCGTGAGCCCCCACCTCAGACCCAGGCCTCTGCATGGAAAGCCGCTCCTTTTCACATCTGCCGGCTCACACACAGAAAGCCACCACCCGTCACTGAGCAGCCCCCCGCCGCTGCAGCCTGCCCTGCGAGCCCGCGGGGAACCTGCACACAGGACGGGCGGGCTGCAGGCCGGACTCCGCTGCCGGCAGGCATAAGACATGGGTGTGCACGGGACACGGGAGTGCGTGAGACATGGGAGTGCGTGAGACATGGGAATGAATGGCAACGTGGGAACGTATGGGACATGAAAGTGCATGGGACATGGGAACACGTCGGACGTAAGAATACATGGGACATGGGAACACATGGGAATGCACAAGACATGGGTGTGCATGGGACACAGGAGTGCGTGAGACATGGGAATGAATGGCAACGTGGGAACGCATGGGACACGGGAACACATGGGAATGCACGGGAACATGGGAATGCTGGCCGCTGGGAAGACCACGGCAGGGCACCCATCTCCACGGGGCTGGTGCCAGCTCTCCGGGAGCGGACTGCAGACTCGTGGGGAGCAAGTCAGTCAGATCCCACTGGTCCCCCAGAGCCAGTTCTTCTTATCACTGCGCACCGTAACTGGGCAGCTCACCGTAACAGGGCAGCTCACCTGCGTGCAGCAAGTCTCCGCTGTTCACACCTATTCCCGTTTCAGAGCAGATGAGAAAGAGGGACAGGCAGGGAAGAAAGCCTCCCGGGGTGTGTTCCGCAGCCAGCCGTTTCGCTGCAGCCAGCAGGCAAGGCCACGCCGGGCACCCTTACAGGCACACCGGCCAGCCTAGGCCGGTCACGGCACCTCTGCTCCCTCCCAGCACCAGCTCTCCGGGGTCTCGGCCCAGCCCCATCCCGTGGAGGAGAGCCTGGACCAGCACGCGCAGTGGGGAGGCACTGGGGTGCTTCTGCAGGCCGCTGCGGCTGAGACCCTGCCGTCCAGATGAGCACCCGCCCCCACCGCCCCTCCTGCCCGTGCGCCGGCCCTGTCTCACTCCGGAGCTGGGGGAGGATGCTCCGCACCCCCTTGCCTGCCACAGGTTGATGAGGTGCCAGGGAGCACGCAAAGGCACACAGGAGAGAACATCTAGGGGCCTCCCCGAGGCCGAAGCAAATGCAGAGTGGGGGTGACCCAGGCCTCCTAAGAGCCCGCTCCGAGGCCTGCTCTGCGGTCTCCAGACACGGCCTACGGCCTCCACCTGGACAGCAGGGGCAGAAGACTCACCCCCTCCCCTGCACCCCAGCCTGGCCCCTCCCACACCCCCAGAAGACTCACCCCCCCACACCCTAGCCTGGCTCCCCACAACACCCCAGCCTGGCCCACCTCCCCCCCACACCCCAGCCTGGCCCACCACCCTCCCCCCGCACCCCAGCCTGGCCCACCTCCCCCCAGCACCCCACCCTGCCCCCCCCCCCGACCCCAGCCTGGCCCGATAGTCAACTGCTCCCTGTTCCTAAACGCGCACCACCAGGGGACAGCTGACATGGGAAGTGACCTCCCTGGGAATCAGTCTGTCAGTTTCATTCAGATGACGCCTGAGATGCCACCGCCCTGATCGAGGAGGCCTGGCCCAGGCTCCCTCGGCGGCCGGCTGGAGCGGAGCGGAGCGGAGCGGAGCGGCATTGACCATGTGCGCTGTCGCCCTGAGACTGAGAAGTTAGCCATCAGGTTGTTCCAGCGGGAAAACAGGTTCCCAGGACGGACAACAGACCCACAGACAGACGTTCTGGAATGCTGCCTGTTCCTAACGCAGGGCTGACCACATTAACCCCTGGACTCGAACGACTGTATTTTCATTTTCGGCACACACTGCGCGCGTGCGCCTGATGCAGTCATCAGCAGCAGCTGCCCCTCCCCAGCGGCCCTGCGCCCTCCGCGGCTGAGCCCAACGGCGGGATCTCTCCTACGGAAGCCCTTCTCCACCCTGGTTCCCTTCCCGGCCTGGTGGCACGTGTGCGGCAGCGTGCGATGCGGGGAAGGGGGGAGGTGGGGAATGGCAGGGGCAGTCACCCCACATGAGGGGACGGCCCTGACAGACGCCTGGCTGTGAGCCGGGCAGGCGAACCCGCTGTGCGGGTCCTGCCCCACGGCCGGCGGTGCCCAGGTGGGCCACGTGTAGGTAAGCCCCCAACGCAACTGCCAGCGGGAGACCAGCAACCACGGCCGTCACAGGAACCGCCTGAGGCCTCGGATCGCTAGGACTCCTCCTCTCCCCGCAACCCCCAGCACACAACGCAGCGAGTCTCGAGGGCATCGGGGTCACGCAGCAGCCACGGAACACCGGCTCCCATACCGCAGCCTCGGGACGGCGTCAGGGCCCCGCCAGAATTCCGGGGCACGGCCGCCAGGCGGCTCAGGAAGAGCTGCTGATGGTGCACAGGGCTCCGGAAGCTGAGACCGTGCGAGGCCCCGCACCTCCCTGACGCAGACACCGCACCTAACCGGCCTGTGGAACTAGCGCTTCACGGACCACTCGCTGGGGAGCATTACCTTCAACAACAATACCAGACACCGATGCACCCCAGAAAACAGGCGTCTACAGAGGCTCCTGGGGGCGCCCCCGCCCACCCGCTCCGTGTCTGTGAATAACGCACACCTGAGAATGCGGCTTCTCTGCTGCCGTCTGAACGAGGAGAGCAGGAGTACAGCCTCAAGGGAAGCGAGCGAGGGGCTCAGCAGGAGTGAGGGGCCGCGTGCGCCGTGCGGGACCAGGGACGGCGATGCTGTCTTCTCGGTTCTGGCTCAGGCCCAGGGGTTTTCCAGGATCGGGATCTGTCCCACCCACGAGGGAGGCAGCGCCAGCCCACCCAGCGCCGCGTGGACACAGCTGCCCAGGGTGCGGTGCTCGGACGCAGCAGCGCCACCCACCCGGGAGAGAGCTGGTCACACCGCCCCTCCCCGTGAAACCCTCCCCGCGTCCTCCCCCAGAAAAGGGCAGAGGAGCGCGCCGGCTGCACACCCGAAAGCACACGAGGGGACCCTGACTCCCCGGTCAGTGCCTTCCGCCAGAGAACCTGGCTCGCCATCCTCCGCCACACTGTAGGCGCTCCTCCTTAAACGAAAAGGCAGAAGGGTCCGCACGTAGCCTTGCTGTTAAAACCTAACCCCTTCCTGGCTAAGGTTCTTTTAACGTTACACACACAACCTCCATCCGCACCGTTACTATGACGGTGCAAGAGGAATAGCCACTGTGCACGCACGTTGCCTAGCAACGCCTCAGGCACTCTGCAGAGGTGTCTCGAGAAGCAGAGCACAGCAGACAGGTGCAGCCACCAGGGGAGCGTGCAGGGGGCCCGGCTCGGCAGGGTTAACGCGGTGAGAAAGCCTCAGTGCGCGCCCGCCCGCCTACCCCACGGACCCTCCATCGCATGAACGACTGCCTCCCCCTTCGCCACCCCTACTCCTGGGACCCAGCGATCGAGATGCCCTCCCTCCAAACCAGAAACCAGGGCTTAGAGAAGCTTCGTGCCAACTCAGCAAACTGGGCTCCAAGAATTTCTACCCAGGACTGTTCTTCTACCACAGACTCAAACCCTTGGCACGTTTGAGGAAGTGGTTGTATACAGGGTGTCCCAAAAAATGTCCACACGCTCCGAGTAATTAAAAAGGCGGTGCTTCTTAAAATGCATCTCACTTTCAAGATGGAGCTCTCCGCTGTTAAGCTGTGCATGCGCTTCTTGGGACACCGTGTGCGATGTGACAAAACATTCCATCACAAGAAGCTGCCCTGACCGGTTTGGCTCAGTGGACAGAGCGTTGGCCTGTGGACTCAAGGGTCCCAGGTTCGATTCCGGTCAAGGGCATGTACCTTGGTTGCGGGCACATCCCCAGTAGGAGGTGTGCAGGAGGCAGCTGATCGATGTTTCTCTCTCATTGATGTTTCTGACTCTCTGTCCCTCTGCCTTCCTCTCTGTAAAAAATCAATAAAACGTATTTAAAAAACAAACACACAAGAAGCTGTGCTTAGAGGCTGAGCAGATGCCGCGGGCTGGGCGCTGGGTGCAGCGCAGTCAGGAGCACCTTTGGCTTGTTGTCTGCACCCTGCACGTTCACTGAGCACGCGCACGACACACTGCTCACGAGGTCTTTTCAAGGCCAAAGGGACAGAAACGCCCGGGGAAAGCGATGCTGAGGGTGACAATGAAACATCTCCCGCAATCGAAAGCTTGAACACCCGTTGCTCCCAGCACGACCTGTGTTTGTACTGATCCCAGGGATGGGCCGGCATCACCCCCCACCCACCTGCAGCGCCCACCGCCGGGCAGCGGGACCAGTCCTTCCTAAGAGGAACGAGCAGGACCCTTCCAGGAGCTGGCCCCGGACACCCCTCCGGCGCAGCGAGGAACTCACCCTCCTCTGTTGTGCCGCCGGTTGTGGGCAGAGATCCGATAAGGAAGCGCCCGCTCCCCCAGGTTCTCCAAGTTCCTCACGACCGCCCCCCTGTCCATCAGGGCTTCCAGCGTCCGCTTCAACGCAGCAGCAGTCTCGGGCTGGGTTGTTCCGTTGTGTTTAAAGAGAAGGAAAAACACATCAGAGTCAACGTAAGAACTGGAAGGACCAAGTCTGGTCAGCTCTAATCAGAACAGCTCTACTGGGAGACACCTTGGGGTCAAAGCAACAGAAACTTGGGCTATCTTAAAATTAAAAAAGAGGGAGAGGGAGAGAGCAGGAGAGAGAGAGAGACTGACATTTACTGTAAAGAAAGCGAGAGCTCACAGGTGCGAAGGGAAATCTGCAGCAGCCGCCTCGGAGTTCAGGGACCAGAGCAGCTCCGGGTCGGGAGGCAGGAGCTTGGGGGTGGCTCTTCCGAGCGCCGTGGCCGGGATGGAGCAGCGCCGGTCACGGTCAGGCCTGGGTCCCACGGCTCCCAACTCCAGCTCCAGGGACGAGCATCCTTTTGGCTGGACACAGCCCATCCCTCCAAAACCACAGCCCGTGGGAAGGCTTTCCCCCAAAGCAACGCTGGGAGACTTCAACCCAAGGAGGCAGGTGGAGACCGCCTCTGCCCGCACGGAGCGCACACTCTGAGGGAGACGCAGAGGACGAGCGACCAGGCTCGGCATGCAGGTGAGGCGCGGAGGGCGAGGCGCACGAGGAAGGAGCCAGGCGTCCCAGGGACAGAGGTCAGGAGAGGGGGGTTGACAGTTAGAATCTGCCCACGCCATAAATCCCAGCACCCAGGGATAGAAGACTCTCCGCACTGGCATCAGTTCCCTCCAGACCTCCCTCCGCACAGGTACCCACAGAAATAAACGTTGGGCAGATGCTTTCCCGGTAAGCCCGTAACCCCAGCTAATGTGAATGGGACGAGGAGGAGCGGGGTGCAGCGGACACCAGAGGACGGGGCGGAGAGGCTGTGCTTAGGACACGTCGAGCCTGCGATGCCGCAGCTCCTCGGGGGGGGGGGGGGGGGGGGGCGGGGACCTCGGGATGCAGCCTGAGCTCCGATCAACAGGCGGGATCGTTACACCTGGAACCCGTGCAGCCAGGTCTCCAACGCCCAGGAGCGAGGGTCGCTGAGGAGGGGGCGTGAGGGGGGAAAAGCTCCACACAGAGGCCCGGGAGCACAGACCCGAGGGGCTGACCAGAGGCCTCGGAGTCAGAGGCAAATGGGGAAGGTCCAAAGAGCAGGGGCGAGGGAGAGGCGCAGCATGGCGGCGGGTGGTCACGTGGAGAGATGGGGCCCGCGGGGAGGCGGGGCGGTCCCCGTGGCAGAGGGTTCGCAGCGAGAAAGCGGAGATACATGTGAGCTGAGCGTCAGGAGAGAGGGATCCGGGCGAGTCAGCCGTGAGCGGGTCACCGTGAGGTGGAAGGGCGTTCGACAAGGACAGCGATGCTGGCAGCTGCGTTTGCTGTCTCTGCTACACGCCCCGCTGGCCCGTGTTCTACGGTTACATATTTAATACACACACACACACACACACACACAGTGCACGCTAGCTCACAGATGTGGAGGCGGGGCTCTGAGCGATGCGATGCCTGCGTGAGGCGGGCAGCGGATCTGCAGGAGGGCCTGATGCGGGAGGACCAGTGAGGACGCAGCGTCGGGAGGAGGCCCGAGGGCCCGGGAGGAAGGGACACCCCTCCCAGCACCCCGAGGGGGTGCCGCACAGACCCCGCCGTGCAGGGGGAACGTCGGGAAAGGCACCTCCCGGGGCTCAGCCTGCGCCCAATGGAACCGGGGCCACGCCAGTGCGCGTGCGGGAAGGCAGGAAACCCGCTGCTTCCGGCGCGCCGGCTGCCGGCTGGCGGCTGGCGCGGTGCTGCGCTGCGTGCGGGCAGGCTCAGACCGCAACTCCACTGCCACCGCATGGTGCGGCCCTCCAGGGATTTTAAAAATGCCCCCGGGAAACCGCACCAACCCATGAGAAAACACCTTTCCTAAAAACAACAGGAAAACCTCTTCACACTGACACTGACACTGACTGGGTGGGAGCCTGTGGCGATTCCTCCTGCGGCCGCGCACACCCCCGTGCTGTCACTCTCCCCGCATCTCACGCACCGTCAGTGTTGCAGGCGCCGCCCTGCTGAGAGCAGTGCAATGTTTCATTTCGTTAAAAATGCTATTTCCTGACCTGGTATCACATCAGTTAGCTTGTGATGAGGTGGGTGAACAGTCTCTTCAAATAAAAAATAGGAGTTACAAGAACAAAACTGATTGATTACTACTAGTCTCCCGACTGGCTACCCGGATCACACGTTTTGGTTTTAGTTTGCACTATTAAAAAGGGATGTATCTCATTACCTCTTGTCTTTTTAAATTCCAACTCAACTATTTATGGCACAAAACAGGGAGACCCTCTTTTGAAGGAAGAGCTTGTGAAATGAAATACTTTGTCTAAAAAAGGGGAAAGCTCCCCAGTAAGAATGTAACTTACGAAAATATCAAAACCCACTTTGTTTGACTTTGGTATGTCAAGGTCAAATTGTAAACTACTTGAAGAGACACACTCATTTCACTGTAATTTCAAATTACCCCGAAGTGTGAAAAGAAAGATGAAGGTGGGGTAAAATACTTATTAGGGAGCTCAGCTTCTCCCATATACCTGGCCTCGTCACTAAATGTGGGGGCAGCAAACCGGGGCCCGTGGGCCACGTCTGGCTCACAGCCTGTCTGTGCGTACAGAGCCTTACGGGAACACTCAGTCCAGGCAGCTCCGGCCATGGTGCCTGCGGACACGTCCAGGAGAGCCCACGTGGCCAACCAGCCTAAACTGGGTCACGACCTGGCCGCCTTCCGCTCTGCACTGCCATGGCTCCACGCAGTCTACATACCCGGATGAAACCATCGGGGGCCACTGAGTTACAGACAGTGACCTCCCCACGGGAGGGGCCCCAGGCAGAACGCAGGGCACCAGCCTAACAGACTTGAGCTGACTGTTCCAATGTCCACAGCATTCAGAAGGGGTCTGCAAACTCACCAGGCCGCCAACAAGCTCGGGATCCAACCAGTCCAGGCTGCCCGCTGCACCTTTCCTCATTAAAGGAAAAGGTTTAGCCCTCGCCAGTTTGGCTCAGTGGATAGAATGTCGGCCCGTGGGTTGAAGGGTCCCGGGTTCGATTCCCATCAAGGGCACGTACCTCAGTTGCGGCTCAATCCTCAACCTCTGTCAGGGCACGTGTGGGAGGCAACCAATCAATGTTTCTCTCTCACACTCCCTCACATGGATGTTTTTCTCTCTCTGTCTCTTCCCCTCTCTCCCACTCTCTCTAAAAATCAATGTTCAAACAAATATCCTCAGGGGAGGATTAACAAAAAAAGAAAATTCACCCTAGACCAGTGGTCGGCAAACTCATCAGTCCACAGAGCCAAATATCAACAGCACAACGATTGAAATTTCTTTGGAGAGCCACATTTTTTAAACTTAAACTTCTTCTAACGCCACTTCTTCAAAACAGACTCGCCCAGGCCGTGGTATTTTGTGGAAGAGCCACACTCAAGGGGCCAAAGAGCCGCACGTGGCTCGCGAGCCGCAGTTTGCCGACCACGGCCCTAGACAAAGTAAAACCGATTTTTGATCTCATTAATTACTGAAACTACTGGTATTCAGTCTACAAGAGAAGCCTCGGAGGAAACCCACCAGCTAGCTTCAACTACCTGCAGGATTACTATGCAAAAACTATTTTACTGGATGCCGAGGGTTAAAGTGGGATCGAAGGGTAGAAGCACACAGACACGAGCCTGTCTGTAACGAGAACCCCTTTCTGAACCTCACAGCCACGTGGGGGTGCAGCAGCTGCCTCTGAAGCTGACCTACGACCCCACAGCGCACAGACAGGCCACCACCACTGGGTCCCTCTCCTCCCGGGGCAGGAGGTAGGCCCTGCTGACGTCGATCTGAAGTCCCTGCCCAGACTGAATTCCAGGGCGACCCTGCCGCCACTCATCATCCGGAGGTCGCTCTGAAATGAAACTGGCTTTTGTAAAAACGACCAATTGCACGCCGTGAGGAACGCACGCCTGCAAGTGGGTGGGGAGATGCTGCAAGAGCCGCTGCACACCGACACCCGCCAGCGGGAGTCCGCTGACGCCGCACGGTCTCCAGAGCGGGGCCCATGCCGCAGCGCGAGGACAGTCGGGCCTGCAACCACCACTGGGAGGCACCTTGCCTAAGGCCCCCCCGAGGGGCCACCCGGGAACACGCCCCTCGACCTGACCTCCTGAGGACAAGGATTTCCCAGCTGCTCGCTGTGGAATCCACCTCCAAAGCGTAGCCGTGGGGCCCAGTCCCTGCTGGTTGAAAACGTGGGAGACAGCCCTGTCTGGTGTGGCTCAGTGGATAGAGCGCCAGCCTGCAAACTGAAAGGTCCCAGGTTCGATTCCGGTCAAGGGCATGTACCTTAGTTGCGGGCACATCCCCAGTAGGAGGTGTGCAGGAGGCAGCTGATCGATGTTTCTCTCCCATCGATGTTTCTGATTCTCTATCCCTCTCCCTTCTTCTCTGTAAAAAATCAATAAAATATATTTTTTAAAAAAAACAAAAACGTGAGAGACAGCCATGAGAGCAGACGCAGCATGTGAGCAGGAAAAGGCAGCTGAACCAGGCGCTGCTGGAGCCCGAGGCAGTCCGCTCCCGGGTCTCAGGGGAGCACTGCTTCCGACGGGGCTCAGGGACTGCGGGCCAGCCACACCCCCGACCCTGACGGCGGGCACCCACCGCTCTGGGAGGTGCAGGGGGTCTGTTGGGGTCGGGCTAACAGCACGACTGACGACAGGAAGGAGGTTCAGATGGAATTTACGTTTGGGGTGCAATCAGCAGGGCGCTCGCAGGGCCTTGTGCAGGGAGAAGCCATGGATTTTTTCTGCTCAAGGCAATGTTTTGACTAGAACATTACAATTCCCGTTTCTTCACTCACCTACACTGGTGAAAACGTAAACTTCTGGAAGGCAATTTATCAATCAAGATTCGTTTAAAATGTGTGCGCCTTCAATCCCAGTCACTCCTAGGAATTTCTCTGAATGCAGCCATAGCCACGGCACACGATGTAACTATGGAACATTCCCCGCAACGTTACTAGGACAGGGAACGAGTGGAAACATAGGCAGCTGTCCGTTAACAGAAGACAGGTCCAATACGTTGTTTTCACTGATTGGACAAGTCCTGGGCAGCCATTGAAACACAGGCCATTGAGCCTTAAATACTGACATGAAAATACTTGCATAATAATAAATCAGCATGTGGAGTCAACCTACATTCTTTTCCAAAGAGAAGTTAGTTATGGACACACACAAAGGAAGTCTGTCTGGAGGAATATACAGCGAAACGTTATTAGCTTTCTCTAGGTAATAAGCATTCTTTTTTTAACACTTTGTTCGCTGATTTATTTCGCAACGAGCAATGAAAAGGCGCACTAGAACCGAACTGGTTGGAGGGCAGACTGAGTCTGGCTTAAGGAGGACTGCTTCCCCTCCATCCGAGCCAATTGCTCCTACAACAGATGCCGTAACGGGAACTCGGTGTTAGGGCCCGACCCCCCGCCTCAGCCCTGCGCGCGCCCTCGCTGGCTCCGCACCCACGGCTGCGGGATGGTGCACCGACAGAGGGCGGCTCAGTGGTCGCCGGGAGCCTCGCGGCCGCGCCTCTGGCATCGGGAGCTGCCACCGTGGCGGCTCCGTCTCTCGGGAATTGGGGCAACGAGTCTGTGCGTCAGGGCTGGACCCCCTGGCCCTGGAGTCGGGCAGGCCAACGGAACAAGGTGAGGAGGCAGTGAGGGGAACTTGCTCATTCAAAGGCCACGTGACCAGGACGGAGTGTCTGGAGACCCAGGAACCCTAACATTAAAAGGTGTTCTTGCCAAAACCGGTGTGGCTCAGTGGATAGAGCGTCGGCCTGGGGACTGAAGGGTCCCAGGTTCGATTCCGGTCAAGGGCATGTACCTTGGTTGCGGGCACATCCCCAGTAGGGGGTATGCAGGAGGCAGCTGATCGATGTTCCTCTCTCATCGATGTTTCTAACTCTATCCCTCTCCCTTCCTCTCTGTAAAAAAATCAATAAAACATATATATATATATATATATATATATATATATATATATATATATATATATATATATATGTTCTTTAAGGGCAGCGATGAAAATAAGGAGCCCGGAGCAGAATGGGAGCAAAGAAAGATGCGAGGAGCAGGAGGCCGTGGCTGTGAGCTCGGCGCAGATCAATGCCCCGGCCGTGGCAAAGCACGCCAGCCGGCGGAGGGTGCAGGCGCAGAGGCAGCAGATGGCCCGTGCGTGGCTCCAGCTGCAAGGCGGGCAGAAGCCTCAGAGCATGAACGGGCTTGCCTGCCCTCCAACGCAGGGGCATCGAGGGGCCCTGTGCCCCACGGTGGAGCTCAGACAGGAATGCCCAGAGCAAGAAGGAAGTCCTGGCTGCATGGGCATGGAGCTACCAGCGGTCCGTTACTACGTGTCTGCATGAGCACCGATCGGCGTAGCTCAGCCACAGCTTTGTTCCTACTCAGTCCACTTGTGTCCGCCGTCCCCAGTTTAGGAGTACCATTGGGAGGTCCCTCTCGGTCCCATCTGGGGGCCGGTTCCTCTCATGCTTTGGCAAGGCCGAGGACAAAGGTGGCACCGCACACACTGGCATCATCGAGGGAGCTCTGAAACTAGATGCCTGCGTCTCACCCGCGGAGATGTCTACTCAGGTGGCCCGGATTTCAAAGATCTTGGGCAACAGAACGGTTTCAAGCGCCCAGGGGCACACGAAGGTGAGAACCACCTTCCGGGAGGAAGGGGCTTGGCTTCGCATCACCCCTAAGGTCAGGATTGTGAAGGATTTTCAGCTCTAATGTAAGGGTCACAGAGCTCCCCTTTGCTCCCAGAACTAAGAGGCCCCCCAAATGTGAAAGAGCAATGACAGCCCCAAGACTGCCTGTTGATACCACGTCCACAGCAGGCAACGTCAGACCCAAGGAGCCCGTGCTTCCTCATCGGAAGACATTCCCAAGCCCACCATCTGTTTCCTGGGAGATTTCCACGTCCGCCCTCCCCGCGCCCCTCCAGATGCGCACGCAGATGAATACAAGGAGAAGGGAACAGAAAGATTGGCAGGAGGCCTGTTGCTATGGCAGCGAGTAAATGCAATGCCCAAGCTCATGGAACCGACAGGGAGAGCGGGAATCAGGTGGACACCCCTAGCTCCCCGGCTTGTTGACGGCTCTCCTTCATGCACAGTTCAGTCCCCTGCCTTCGCCTGCTGTTTCAACCTCCTAGGGAGGGAAGAGGCCACTCGGAGCGAGTGACAGGGAGACCAGGGAGGAGAGAGTCAGCAAAGGACTTGGCTCTCTTACGACCAAAGGTTCGTAAGAAATTTCTTCTTAGATCTGGTGAGTCTTCTAAACATCTGTGTATGGGATTAGCAAAAAATACCAGTTAGTTGACCGGTTTAAAAAGGCAGAATCAGAAACGCGGGCTTTGAAGAGTCGGATTTGCATACGAGCTGAACAACAGACCAAAGGCGTGTCCACCGGCTGGGCCACTGGGTGCTTCACTCGAGGGGTGGAGGAAGGCACGGGAGCGGCTGCACTCCTCTGCAGGGCAGGGAGGAGGAGGTTAAGCAGAGGGTCACAGGAACCCACCCCTGCAAGCCGCAGCCCCTTCCTACAGTGCCCCTCCTCTGCAACCCCAACGGGTCCGTCCATCCCCACGGCCTGCAGTGTGACTACTTAGGAGCACCCCGCCCCCCTCACGAGGCCCCTCCAGACGGCATCCTCCTCGCTCAGCTCACTGCAGGCCGAGATGCACAAGGAAGGTCTGATGGACACACGAGCCAACGAGGAAAGGGAGAGACAGAGGGGCGAGCTCTACCTGGACTTAATCGGCTAGCCAGAAAGCCAGGAGGAAGCCAAGTCATGAGATCCGAGGACAAGGAAGATCTCTGTTGCAGAGGAACACAGCAACCTTTTGGGGTGGGGGTGGGGGTGGGGGTGGGGGTGGGAGAGAGGCAGAGATGCACAAGGAAGCTAACGCACAGCCTTTCAATCAAAAACAGCTGCAAGTTCGGGAACCAGGAGTAAGCAGGTGACAGACAGAAGCAGAAAACGAAGCAGTGAGGACGCAGTGCTGATGCCGTCTTCCTGCCCAAACTCAGTGAATCCAATCGCGAGGAAGCAGACAGATCCAAACCGGGGGAGGGGGGGGGCAGTCACAGAATGACTGTCCTCCAAATGTCAAACACGTCCATGCCCTGAGACAAAGAGAGGCTGAGGAACCCCCCAGGTTAAAGGAGACAGATGCCAACACTAAATGCAACGGTCTGGCCTCTGAACTTAAAAAAAAAATTAAACTTAAAAAAACAGCTTTGCTATAAAAGGACATAATTGAAAAAGCAACATGTGAATACCTATTTAAAATGTATCACTATTACTTCCCAGGTTTTGGTGACTGTATAGTATTTGGACGAGTGATGGTCCTTACCTTGGGAAATATGCCCCCATGTACTGAGTGGGTAGAGGGGAATGATGTCGGCAACTGAGGCTCACAGTTCAGAAACGTGTGCGATTAGAGAAAATGCCAGCGCTAATGTGGCCAAACATTACATTAGCTCCTGGTGAGCCTCGATGATGAGTCCTGGCTTCTTCACACTCCTCTTACAGCTTCCCTACAACCTGAAATCACTTCAAAACCGGAAGTCGGGAACACCGTGGGTATTTCTATTTACTCACTGGGCTCCGTGTACCTCAGTCCTCAGGCGGTGCCTGTGAGCCCACGTTCACACGGGTCCGTGGCAGCGCTCACTGGTCCCCGGAGGGCGGCGCTCATGGAGCCGGTCAGGGCCAAGGAGAGGAACCGTGTGCGGACCCCAGACCCCACTGAGCCCTCACACGGCAAATGACACGTGTTCGCACTGAAAACACTCAGCCACAGAAATGTCCGTTTTTCACTTTATTCAAAGTTGGAACGTAAGTGCTAACATTTCCATAAAATAATTACTATACTTCAGTTACAGGACAAAAATACCACAGGAAAGCATATACTTTGCAAGAAATGTAGTTCATCTTGAGTTTCCAAATACTTTTGAAGGCGAATGCAGCAGCGGGCAGAAATAACACACAGTACACAGAACAGTGTATTCTACAGTCAGGGATGAGAGATGACAGCTCTTTAGCATATCTTCTTTTTTTTTCCTTTTTTTAAACAATAACACTTTTAAAAACACATTAAACCAAGATCATACATGTCTACGATTTTAAAAATCAGATTGTATACAGTAGGTTAAAATAGTCAAGCTAGAACTGTCACGTATGGTTAACAATCCTAATCTACAATCTCAATTGTATTCCTTTCACTATGTCAATGACCTGGTTTAATCAAATTCTACTTTCTGCTTGTAACGAAAACATTGTATGAGAGGGACCCAACTAGCTCTATACCTTTAAAAAAAAAAGCTGCAGACAGTGAGGAGTACACTGGAAATCTATTTACAATTCAAAAAACTCACAATAATTCAGCAACTTCACTTATGGTTACATTTGGTCTACAATGAATAACTGATGAAGTGATACATGTACACAATACACACGACACACCCCAGTGCACAGCTGGTCTCTCAACGGAAGTCTGAAGGAAGCATGAAGGCAGGACACCGGGAAGACATTTTTCAATGTGGACATCTTCTGAAAACGCGTTCATGCTCACACAGCCACGCCGTTACATAGAGCCGGAGAGTGAAGCGATGGATGAAGCATCTCAATGGACGCGAAACAGGAGTTGGTTTTCTTCGTGAAGAAGACTACTGACCTTTGCACAGCAACTGTGTTTGAAATCCACCTCATCCAACAAACAAAAGCGCTGAGAAGCCAACACGGTTCGTGTGAGTGCCAACCTGGGCCTGGGCAACAGAAAACAGGCTGTCCACGCCAGGAATGGCAAGTCCCGCCCTATGTCTGAACTCCGTTGGCAAGCCACACATGGAAGCAGTACTGGTGGGGGAAGCAGGGAAGGATTCCATACCATCATCTAACGGAACGTGTCATCATTAAAAAAAATAAAGCTTTTGTATTGTAACAACCCCACAGAAAAATCCGTGAGCAAAAGACTTGTTGATCTGTTTGCCACTCGAAAGTTAGAGATCTCACAGTGAAATCAGGAATTTCTATGATACATATGTACACGGCGAGGCCTCCTTCACCTAGACTAATTAAAGCAATCTTCATGGAAGTATAAACAAAAGGTATTCTGACAAAAGAATCTTGCACAGCATTAAGTTCTTACACACGTCTGCATTTAAAAGCAACATGGAACGGTGCAGAGCACATACTGCAGGAGACTACCAGGGTCTAGCTGCCTGGCCGGGCCACCAGCTGCCGGGCCACGGCGCTCCTTAGACCTGTCCTCTGCCCTGCCTTCCCGGTGCTTCCCTCTCGGCCCGAAGCCTGAGGCTTTACCTTCTAGATAAAGCTGGAGGGATGCCCCGCTATTTCCTGGTGTCGGGTGAACCCTTCCAGCACCTGTCACACGGGTGTACCCAGATCCAATCCCCATTCCAGCTATCAGAGTTGACCACGTCTTTCCCTAAGAAGGCAACATACAAAACAGAGTGGGAGCAACGGTGGTTACTTCTCTCCCATTCGGAGTTTCATCTTTTGACATGTAGGCAAAATCCAAGACAAAGATATCCTTGTTCATTCTTTTTTTTAAAAAAAAATTATTGATTTCAGAGGTGGAGAGAGAGAGAGAGAAACACCAATGATGAGAGAATCCTGGATCGGCTGCCTCCTGCACACCCTACACTGGGGCTTGAGCTCACACCCCAGGCATGTGCCCTGACCGGGAATCGAACTGTGACCTCCTGGTTCATAGGTCGACCCTCAACCACTGAGCCACGCCAGCCGGGCTCCTTACTCTTGATAAACAGGAACTATTCAGGAAGAGAAAGTTAGGGTGAGATAACAATGCCAAGCAGAACCAAACACACCATCTTCCTCTTTTGCTCCCTCATGCACAGATTTCATCTAATGTGTCTTGAAGCAGGTAATGGACAGGCAAAGGAACCCTGCAGATTCTTACCACACTGGGAAAAGCAAAGGAGCTCATCTGGTCCATCTCAGAACGGCTTTGGTGCTAGCAGCAGCTGCCCCTGTTAAAGGGTGGCGTTTCTCCACATTTCAGGGTGCTATTGATGGGAGATGAAATAGCCTTAAGCCTTAAGATGAGAACCAACCAACATCCAACCTCCAACAGCTCTGCAGCACAGGTTTGTCAAACCGTCCCACCCACCAAAAACCAGTCTGTCCTTCTCTGCTTCCCGCTGGTGGGAAAGAGCCCACAGACCCCCTGTAGCTGGCGATCCGCAAACAGAGCTGTAGCCTTATTGACATCTGTATTCTCTCCCTCCACCGAAGAAATACCAACCTCCTCAGATTATCGCACTGAACTGCTTTTCCTTTGGAACCCAAATGTCACTGTCCAGGGCTTTCAATACTGTGGTCCCATCCTAACCCCAAACCCTGGTGGGTTCTACGGCTGGCACTTGTGGGATACTGAGTACCGTTACTCTTGTGCTTTCTACACGTGGAGGCACACGTGTGGGCAGGGTTTTGTGCTTTCTCTGGGTCTTTGCCCCTCTCCCTATCATGGAATGTGAAACTGCTGTCACATACAGGTTCTCAGATACATCTATCAAGCCTACATTGGATAATGATAAAGTTAAGATATACTCACAAAATCAATATAAGTAACCTTACTTTTTAATTAAGGAAATAAACATGTACAATAAATAACATTTAAGCTGCAACACCAATTGGAGCTACCTGGTTTCCTTGAACCTAAATAAAGGCTGCATAGAAGGTACGGGATATGAATGTCCTTTTTTCTACTTCCCTCCCTAAAGCTGTAAGGAGAGTGTAAGGAGAAGCTAACCAGTTCCAGTCCGGAGGGGAGGCGTGCACCGGCAGTCAGCACACACAGTCAGCACTGGCCACCGGAAGGCCCTGGTCACAACGCAGAGCTCAGACGCAGGCTCAATCACAGCCGCACGCTACACTGGCCTTGGACAATCTGGGATTTCAGCGATAGCAAGGAGTTTAATCTGTCCCCAACTATTACAACAAAGAAGTGAGCTATTAAAGAACATTCCACTTAAAGAAGTCTAGGCTACACTGATATATTGAAAAATTACCCAGACTAGTTAGTCCAGAGGCCATTCACAAAAAAGAAACATCCCTTTATCCACAGCACGAGGGTAACGAGGTGAATTTACCGATCAGTCAGTCCCCAATAAGGCTGTGGTTATCTACCGTCAACTTGTGCTATTGCCAAAGCCACTGAAATATGTATTTCCCTTATTTACAGAGTTCTCTGACTGCAAACGTCTTGAACTGGGGGTGGGGGGGTGTCATGGCAACAGTTCCAGCGCTTTTCTGAGGCGAACAAAGACTCTGCCACTCCACCGAGAGGAAGCCGAGACCACTGTGCTTTGTCTTGACTTGCTCTTCAGCTGCGTTATTTATTCTAGCGTCTCTGTCTTCACACGTGCTGTACAGCCAGGTAACCACCCCAAACGGCAAAGTCATTACCGAGTGAGGCTCACGGGTTAAGTCAACAGCTTCTGAGTATGGTGCTCCCCTAGAAAGTCAAGTCCGTGACGTGAGTGATGACACAGACACACCGCATTGTTTACTTCTGAATGAAAGGCCACATGCCAATGGTTAAGGCTGTCAGCTACCACACAAATGGGATGGTCTAACCCGGGCGTGGGCAAACTTTTTGACTCGAGGGCCACAGTGGGTTCTTAAACTGGACCGGAGGGCCGGAACAAAAGCATGGATGGAGTGTTTGTGTGAACTAATATACATTCAAAGTAAAGGAGCGGAGGGGAGAGCAAGAGAACCGGATAGAACAGCCGGATCCGGCCCGCGGGCCGTAGTTTGCCCACGGCTGGTCTAACCCGAAACAGCAAACTCAGTCTACCTTTCAGGAAGGATTGGAGACGGAAACCAAAACAGATGGCACCACGTGCCTTTGGAAATCAACGAGCAGTTGGAAGTCTTGTTCTCGGCGGTGGGAGAAGCTGAAATAAAAACATGTCTACGAGAAAGTGCATGGAGTGTGGGGCCAGCACTGGCCACGCCTGTTAATTATGTGGGGCCGTAGCTAAATGCCGTCCCAGGGGTAAAGGTAGCTGAACACCAGTCTTCCAAGGGGAGTCAGACCAGCAGCATGCCGATGAAGAGACGTGACTGTGATGGAGGAAAAGGGGCTGAGTCAACCAAGTCTAACCAAGTGTGGGAACCGAGATTACTCCTCGTGCAGTCCAACTTCATACCGAACTAGTACAAAAGGGTTTCTCTAGATGCCAACTGATCACTCCAACTTTTTACCTTTAATTAATGCAAGAACAAGGCTTTTTGGCATCAAAATGCTGTTCCTCTCTGCACTGTGGCACAGTCATTTCAAAAGGTCTCGTGAATTTAATTACTGCTGTCTCCCTAATTTTTAAAAAAACAGTTTTGAGAATAAAATCCTGAATTAGGGCTTTTATTATTCGTGAACACGAACTCTGAGAAAATCGTTCTTGAGAATTAACAGATTGAGCTAATAAAAATGTGGTATTTTTTAGACCCATCTATAGTTAAGGAATCATTATCTGGATACAAGTTTTCACACTGGTGTTAAGAGCAGCGCTTTTGCACATCACAGCAATTAGCCTGGAAATGAACCAAGAGGACAAAAGGCCAAGAATAGGGAAGAATTAGAGCATCTGAAGGAAGAGAAATCAGGGGGGAGACCAGTCTCTCCGGAGGATGGTGGGTGTCTCTCCGGAGGATGGTGGGTGTCTCTCCGGAGGATGGTGGGTGTCTCTCCGGAGGATGGTGGGTGTCTCTCCGGAGGATGGTGGGTGTCTCTCCGGAGGATGGTGGGTGTCTCTCCGGAGGATGGTGGGTGTCTCTCCGGAGGATGGTGGGTGTCTCTCCGGAGGATGGTGGGTGTCTCTCCGGAGGATGGTGGGTGTCTCTCCGGAGGATGGTGGGTGTCTCTCCGGAGGATGGTGGGTGTCTCTCCGGAGGATGGTGGGTGTCTCTCTGGAGGATGGGTGGGTGTCTCTCTGGAAGATGGGTATGTGTCTCTCTGGAGGATGGGTGGGTGTCTCTCTGGAAGATGGGTGGGTGTCTCTCCGGAGGATGGGTGGGTGTCTCACAAACAGAAATACACCCTTACTAGTCAAGTCTTCAACATTGAAATGACTAAGCATTTAACACTTGGCTAATAAGAAACCTTATGAATACTGAAGCCTAAAACCATTCAAATATTAGTCATTTAACCTCCAGTATGTTAATGAACTCACACTCGACGACACCTAACATCAAAGCAGGGCTTAACAGGCTGCATCCTACTTCCCGGTGCCCTCACTGTACGGGGAGGGGTTCAAACCAGCTGAGAGTCAAGATGCCGAGAATTCAAGGACTGTGATCCTACACACTTTCAAGCTCTGTCTGTCCTTTACCGCCCTGTTAACTCTGTACTTCCGGGTACTTCTCAGCATCTCACCGAATAGCTTTCCTGATTCCTCAGGAGAAGTGTGTCCTGGCAAGTCTCTGCAGTCACATGATTGAACAGGAATGGTCTCTATACAGCTCTCAACCCAAGCCTGGGCATGGGGAGAGGTCACTGCCTGCACCCGTGGGCCTCTCCAGTGGCCGATCTCAGATGGCGATGCACAGAGGAGGAAGGGATAAGGGAGGCAGTAAGCGGATACTCCCAGTGGGAACGCTGACGGCCTGATCTTTCAATGGCTGGGAATACAGCCACTCTGCAGGGCGGTGAAAATGAGACTGACCCATCACCTACATTAAATGTTATTCGGGGGGGGGGGGGGGGGAGCCCCACGCCCAGAACAGGGAAGGAGCAATGGAGTGCCTGAGAACAGCGGGGACTTGACCCCACAGCAGGACACCCTGCAGCTTCCCCTCCCCTCAGCCTCAGGCTAGAGCTGTTACCAGCCTTTCCACTCAGCCCTCCAAATGTGCGTTTCACAAAGCGGTGGGTCCCTGCTCATCCCCAGGTGCCATCTCTAGCAGCTAGGGCTACTGTGACCCTCTGAGCGCAGACCACGGGTCCTCAGAGCCAGGGAACAGGAGTGCTGGAGGTCGGCGGTGCGGGGTCCGGCCCAGGACACAGCACGCTGCTACGCTTGGTGCCTCCTCTCTGACGCAGGGACAGCGGGATAACCTCGCGGGGAAAACGGGCTCAGGTGTTCTAAAGCCGCTTACTACCTCGGGGTGGCAGGCCAAAATGCTCTTAGACCAGGGGTGGGCAAACTTTTTGACTCGAGGGCCACAGTGGGTTCTTAAACTGGACCGGAGGGCCGGAACAAAAGCATGGATGGAGTGTTTGTGTGAACTAATAGAAATTCAAAGTAAAGGAGCAGAGGGGAGAGCAAGAGAACCGGATGGAACAGCCGGATCCGGCCCGCGGCCGTAGTTTGCCCACGGCTGTCTTAGATGAACAGAGGAATCAGAGGTCCCACAACAGAGCCACTAATTATCCTGCAAACCAGAGTAATACGCTCCCTCATCAGACCTGGAGGCGAAGCCGGCCTAAAGGACAAACCAAGCCCCGGGGCCGCCATTAACCGCAGGTTAGACTAGATCTCCTCCCCTTGAAGACCAGTGTCCTCGCCTCATTTTGACTCTCACTATCTTAGTCACTATTCCTTGTAGTCAATCCTGAACCCTAGCTTGAGCCAGTATAAAAATACACACATGTTTATATAGAGAGATCCACACCATTTAGGACTCATGTGGTTCGTGTGAAGGATGAACGTTTTTGCTAGCTTCGGACAGACCACGTTATCATTCCATGAACAACCATTCTAATGAACTCAGATTGAGAAATGAACCCCGGAAATGAAGCTGCCCTCAGCAATCCACATCCTTTCAAGCACATTAGCTACTGCTGGGAAGCAGCAAGGGCAAGCTTCAGGGACTTCAGTCTAAACAAAGCGATGTTTACACTGCAAAGAATAAACAACCCTAGTGGATATGCTAATAGTCATTCCTTATTTACAGGCTTTAGTACTCTACACTTGACCTACCGCTATATACACACACCAATAGACACAAGATGATGCATTTCACTATTATACTAAGACAACGACAGAGAAGGCAGGGGGACCCTAACACTCCAAAAGTGAGGACTCGACATAAAATAAAGGGGAGTCTACGTAACCACCACCTACTCACTTACGCTGTAAGTCCGAAGGGTGAGAAGGCTGGCCAGCCAGTACGCGATCCTCACTGCTGCGTCACCAGCCATGTAGTCAAAGAAAATGCCAATTCCTCCAACTGAAGGGCATTTTGCAAAATCTAAGATCCTGTTCTTTCTCCGATGCGGAAGGTTATCTCAGAGGAGGAACGTTCTTTGAGAAAAGGACGAACCATGAGCAAACCGTGAGTCCAGAGCTGGACACCTGGTTGTCTGTTCTTCCCGGGGAGGTTGTAATGACCTGTGTCACAGCCTCAGCCTCCAGACCAGAAAAGGATGGTCCCTACTTATTTGGCCCCCAACTTATAAACCTTAAGAATGAAATTGAGAAAAAATTCTACAAGGCACTGTAAGCTCTCAACAACCATGCTAGTCACATACCAAGTACTTTCTCGGCTACAGCCTCAGTCCATCAGAAAGCCTGCCGGTGGTGGGAAGACATTAAGCTTCCCGATCATTTCGAAATCAACTGTGGACTAACCAAGTCCATCATTAATGAAACTGGTTTATAGAATACAAAATAGTTCATGTCATTAGGACTGAGTTTTGATTCAAAACCTACAAAAGTACCTAAAAAAGTAATCATTTTGCCTAAATATAAGCTTAATAAAATCATGCGATTTAAAAAGTGTCAGAGAGTACAGAAAAGTCAAAGAAAGTAGATACACAGGCAGTGTCCTTCGTCTGCCATGGAGCTGGGAGGGGACGGCGTCGCACAGACACGGCACTGCAGAGTCTGCGGGGCTCCCCCAACACCTTCTGTGCGCCTCGGCCTCGTGAGGGGGCACCAGCCGTGAAGGCCGAGTCCCACCCATGGAGGTTGCAACGGTGAAGCCAGCCACGTCCAGATGAAGGGTCCTATGATCACACCGGTCCTGTAACCCCCCCCCCCGCCCCGGGAGACACACTAGGAAACCAGAAGCCCCTGCTCACAGCCCCTCACACATGCGGTCCATCCTGCGAGGACTGGACTGACCGTCTACCCACGGCGAAACATGCACCGAGTGTCCCGTGACTCATGGCCAGCTGGCGTTCAAACATCTCCCATGCGCTAAGTCACTTAACTTCTTAAGCAAAAATGTAGAGGCCGGGTACGGATGGTAAGTCTTTTGAAAAGGGGTATCAAGAAAAACACTAATCAAGAATACAATATAATCTCAGAATTCAATGTTCCCTCTAAAGCCTAAACAGCCTCGGTGTATCTGTGATCTGATCAAGCAGGGCGACCCAGCACAAAGGCAGTGTCCATTTTTCTTCCCATTTCTGAACATAACTTCCCACCGGATCTGCTTGGGAAGGCATGTGGCTAAGAAAGTGTCACCGAACGCCGAGAACATACCTAGAGAATTAGTGGGGTACAAGCGATCACCTGCTTAGCACAAGCTGGTCCAACACTGCTTAGGGGCTGCAAAATTCCCAAACAATATGAACCACCTTAATTTGGCCAATGAATGTGGAGGTCATCAGCAATGTTTACTTCATCTTCCCCCCATAAGCACTTAAAAATACAATAATGACATATGACTTTATATGAGGACAGACTTGGGGGTCATCTGAGTATGGTTCACTGAAATTCAAAGTGGGGAAAAAGGAACTGAACACACTTTCCCCCAACACTGCATATACCGGTGGTACAGGAACAGCTACGGAAAGATATTCTTCCTTTCTTTTGGCAATCAGAATCCATAGGCTCATGCTAACCAAATGAACCTGGCAACTAACTAACTTGTCCTGAAACAAGTACCTCACTAGCACATAAGTTAGATTTTCAGTACATCATTGATTATACAATGTCTACAAGTGCAAATCTTTAAAACATGGGGGTAGGGATTACAGAGACAGGGAAAGACTCGGAAATGACCAAGTCTTCTACTTCAGGTTAAGACCTGCCAGGACCGGGCAGTGTAGACAGTTCGCTCTCTCGTCACAGCTTCTATCTGCTCTACGTGTTCCGTGAGAATAATTGGTCTTACTTTGGTATGAAAAATTTTAAACCGTATTTGCACAATTCAGCCTATTAAACAAGCTTTGCTTCATTTAGGTTGAAAATTTACTTCCGTCCGTCTCTGGGAAAATAAAGTCTTGCAAATAGATGATGTTCTGCTAAGTAAAAATTGGCTAAACCCTACAGCGTAAACAATGCCTGAAAGATGCAACAGTTTGTAAGTATTTTTTTTTTCCAAAGACCAGTATTTTCTTAAGTTACTGTCTCACCATATCCTTAAAAGTTCATAAGGAAAAATAGACAAACATGAAAATTCCAAGAGAACACACAGCAAAAAGCCCAATGTCCAGTATTACTTTAATATGTGGAGGCTCTTCCAACATCTGTAAACAGACGGCCTCCTCCTCCATCAGGTCTCTGACACTCCTCTTGCTGAGGCTCTTACTTTTAAAGCCACAGAACCAATCTATTAACTTGCAGCAGCGACCCCCATCCTCTGCCTCTTTCTTTCGCTCCTTTTCCCCCATGAGCGCTGCTTGCCCGTTGGAATAAGCATCTACTGGTGTTTCTGCCTCTGAGTGACCCAAGGACGCCGCGGGGTTGCCCTCCTCTCTGCAGGTCCCCAGGAGATTGACATCCTCGGGCTGAAGGCCCTTAATGCTATCTTCCGACTTCCCGTTGGGAATGATGTGGTGGTTGATGGGCTCCCTGTTCTCACTGCATCTCAGGATGCTCTTCTCCTGCATTTTGTACGGCTCGTCTTTCGGGGAGCAGCTCTCTTCCACCACCGCGCTCTTCTTGGACCAGAAGGTGGTGGTACGGATTTGTTCCTTCGTGGGCGGGGCCGTGAGAAGGCTGACAATCACAGTAATGAGTCCAGTGACCCAAAAGAGCGCCGTGGCCACGTACATGTAGTGAATGTCTTTGATGAAGCCTGGCCTGTTATCGGGCTGGTCACATTCTGGGGCCCGGTAGGTGAAGGCTAGTATTAAGCGCACTGCTCCGAGCACAAAGCCAGCCACTCCGCCGTAGAAAGCCCCTTGTTCATTGCAGCGCTTCCAGAAGATTGCCAGAAGGAACAGGGCCGCAACGGGGGGCGTCAGGTAATCTGCCACCTCCTGAATGTAAAGGTACATCTGGCCTCCCTGCATCTCCACGATGATTGGCACCCAGGCGATGCTGATGACCACCATGAAAGCCACAAATATCCTCCCCACGATCATCAGTTCCCGGGAGCTGGCGTTCTTGCGGACCAGTTTGTACACATCCAGGGTGAATATGGTGCTGGCACTGTTGAAGATAGAGTCCAAGTCACTCATCAGAGCGGCGATCATCACCGCCATCATCAGGCCCCGGAGGCCCACGGGGACCAGCTTCATCACCAGGCGCGGGTACGCAATGTTAGAGCACCCGGCCCTGCTTCCACACACCTGCATGCAGTGCTCCGGGTTGATGCAAGCTATGTCATCCGCAAACAGTATCCTGGAAATCATGCCTGGGACCACAATGATAAACATGGGCAGAAGCTTCAAGAAGCCAGCCATCAGCGTGGAGCCTTTGGCGTGCGCAATGTTTTTGGCGGCCAGCACCCGCTGCACGATGACCTGGTCGGCGCACCAGTACCACACGGAAGCTGGCGTCTGCCCGAGGATGAATCCGGGCCAGGGCACATCTTCGTCGGTCGGGCTCCGCAACATTTTCAGGGCATTTTTCTTAGGGTGGACTTTACAAGAGTTTGTGTTGGAAAGGTTGTATGTCAGCAAGATGGAAGTGACATTGGGTGAGGCCAGCATGTACCTTCTCTTAACTTCCTCAAACCCGCCAACCTCCATCATGCTAATAACCATGAGTGTGAGGGCCCCAACGATCATGAGCAGCGCCTGGAGAGTGTCTGTGTAGATCACCGCTACAAGGCCTCCGGTGACGGTCAGCAAGGCAGTCATGCCAATGAGCAGGATGACGGACACATAGAGGTTCCAGCCCAAAGACTCCTGGATAAAGAGGGCGCCTGAATACAGGTCCACCGAGAGCTTGGTGAAGATATAGAGGATGAGCGACAAGGCTGCGAAATAGACCTGAATCCTATGGCCGCCAAAGCGCTTGGACAAGTACTCGGGCATGGTGTACACCCCCGACCGGATGTAAATGGGGACGAACACCCATCCCAGCAGTTGCAACAGCAGCAAGGCATTGAATTCCCAGGCACCGACGGCAAAGCCACTCGCCGCTCCGGATCCCGCCAGCCCAATGAAGTGCTCACTCCCAATGTTGCTCACAAACAGAGAGGCCCCGATCGCTACCCAGGTCATGGAGCGCCCAGCCAGGAAGTACCCACTCACGGTGCTCCTGTTGGACTTCCACATGGCAAAGAAACCAATGCACAGGACCAGGACAAAGTACAGGGCCACGATGGCAATGTCTGCCGTCTCCAGCACGGCCCGCATTTTGGTAACTGTGGGAGTCAAGTGTCCAGTCACGGAAGCGTCCGGCTGTTTATTTACGCATGAGTGACCCAGCCAAGTCTGCAAACCGTACGGGAACCGGGCTACAGAGCAACAGGGCAGGCCAGTCTTTGTCCTTTGGTTTGCTGTCTTGATGGTGGTGGTGTGATAAACTTGGAAGGAGACAGTTTAAACTTTCCTCCGCTTCTGAATGGGGATTGAGAACTTAGCTCGTACTCTTAATCCACTCTCACAAGACCGTCAGCATTTGCTCAGGTGCGGGAGGAGAACTCCTGAGTTGCAGCTAAGTCTAGTGAAGCCTACTGTACCAACCCTGCAAGGCAGCAAAGACAAAAGACAAAGGTTCAATTAGAGGAAGCGCTCACCAAGCGAGGAGGCAACGTTCAGTCTCACAAAACGGCGCGACAAGACATTCTTTACAAAAAGAAAAAAAACTCTGAAAACGTATTTCATTTCCACTGCGAAGAGCAATCTATACTATCACAGCGGATATGTCCAAGTCAGTGAAAATATTTATCATTTTGAACGGAGAATAAAAATTAATGGACCTCATAATTAAATGGCCTGACTTCTCTCGCAGCTCACAGCTGCTGGCCGTGAGAATGCCCTTTCGTTCTTACTATGGTGTCTCGGACTGGAACAGGCACCAAGATCTTAAAAGCACCTTAAAAGGGAAAAAAACACTAATTATTCATAAAGAGCATCAAAATGAATCTTCAAATACTATAAATCCCAGGAGAAATAGCACAGCCGGAAGTTCCTGGAGAGAACAGACAGGCGGTTCTTCCCAGGTGTCATCTACCCCAAACAGGAAGGAAGTATTGCTTAGTCTGTGCAAGTCTAATGCTGTAAAATGGTCCCAGATCCTACTAAAGACGTACATCTGTACTAATGGTCATCCGGGAACCTAGAAACTGGGAGGCGACTCCTGCCCTAAAGGGAAAAAAGGCACTCAACACACACACACACACACACACACACACACACACAACGTGGGAACATACAACTCAAAAAATAACCCCAAATTTTATTCTCCCGACAGCAGAAGACAGTGAATGATTTAAAAAGTTCAAGGTCACTTCCTTTCCTTCCTCTTCGTCAGACCATTATTTCCAAGAAAATCTCTGCGGGGATAAAAGCACCGACAAAGGCTTGATTTTGTTGAGTATTTGTTTTCTTTTAATGCTTTCCTGTTGAAAGATATAGGAAGCGGGGAGAGGAGGAAGAGGAGCAAGTTTCCTGGAAGACTGAAAAATAATTCGATTTTTATTGTATCTTCCAAAGCTCAACAAAACGGACATCTGTCCATCATCTTCAGTCAGTGAGACACGTATTTTTCGATCTGGATTAAGAAAAATCACTCTGCAAAACACATTGAAATGTACTTAAAATCAAATTTACACATTTGATGGGTTTTCTCCTGGAAAAGAGATAAATTCCGAATCTTCAAAGTTAATTATCATTGTGGCCCAAAGATCAACGTTTAGAACATTGTCATTCAAACCCTGCCTTCAAAGAAATAAAAGGTAAAAACGAACAAGCCCTGCCTTCCACGTGGTGCAGCAACCTCAGGGGGAAATGCTTTCCTGTGCTCGGCAAAGCGCGTTCTTCGTGAATCTGGGCGTTTCTCTTTAAAAAGAAGTAGCAAACTGAAGTCCTAAAGATGATACCAAAGCTGCCTCTTTGCAGAACTGTCCTCCACAGGCCACAGCACTCAACACCACAGCCCACACGGTGCACGGCTGGGGAAGGAGCGGGGAAACTCACTCGGTGAGAGCGCTGCGGATTAGGGTCACGGGCCTCATTCATGAAGCTGCCCGGAGAGCAAACGTCTCCATCCCATCCTGATGCCTTTTTTAAACATCAAGCGCCGCCATAATCATACAAAGGGAAGTGGTAGAAATCTCTCCTCCTACGAGCCAGGGCCACGAGGACTGGCACGGGGCCAGCGCACGCCGGAGCGGATTCCTAGCGTCGGACCTGCCAAACCCCGCAGGCAGGCAGAGCTCCGTGTCACTCGTCCACCGACAAGAACTTTCTGGTTTTTAAAAAGATACTTGGATCGTTTTTAGAAAGAACCACCTAAGTTTTAATAGAGCTATCAGATGGCCAACACACAGCAGCTATTTCACAGGGTCAGGTCCTCCCGCAGAACGGGAACTGCCCCCCAGAGCTCTCCCAGCCCCCCCGCACGCAGGCGCCCCGGGGCCTCGTTCCCACAGAGAACGGGGAGGTTTTCTTGGAAATAACTGATGAAGAGGAAGGAAAGGAACTGACCAGCTCACTGGTCACAGGGCCTTTCGGGCGTCACTCTGCTCAGTGGCAGCAGCAGACCTGTGTTTCCAGGAAGGGACGAACACCCACAGTGGGTTTTGTTTGGGGGGGCGGGGGGGGTGCTGCAGCAGCAGCAGCAGCAGCTTTTCACTAGAAACAAAACAAGCGCGTCCTTCCCCGTCGCCATGCCGCCTGCTGTCAATTCGCGCTGCTGTCAATACTGTTCCTCAGCACCAGATGCGAGGGGTCCCGTCACACGCCTGAGCTCACGTGCTCCCTGAGGATGCTCAGACGCCAACTCCCACGCGAGGCGAGGTCTCACCTCTAACTGCTCTAGAACCGTGAGCCAGAGCAGACTCTGCCCCCCCCCCCGGGGGGGGGGGGGGAGACAGAGCCAACGGCCGCGTTTACTTCCTGCCTAGGCTTCCTCAAACTCTTCACAGGCCACAGCCGACAGTCCCCCCGGATACCGTACAGGTCTGTGGGCAGGTTTAAGGTTTTTCCAACTTAAACAAGAAACATCCAGGGACAAGCACCTGGTAAAGACTGAAAAGGGAGAAACAAAACAAAACCAAAAATAGGTCAATTTAGTTGCAAAAATAAGAGAATCCTTAATATTTCACATTCTGAACTTTAGGAGATAAATTGTGCAATCCTTAAAAGTGACTCCAAATAAAATGTACAATGTCAGCTCTACATGTCTTTTCTCTCCCTTTTAAAGCAGCAAACATTGATTTCTACAACAGCTGCCCCTAGATATGGGGTGGGGGGACTGGTCCAGGCTCCCACTGATACCCCAATCTGCCAGCACCTAAGTCCCTCCTATAAATGGGGCAGTGTCTGCACATAACCCACATTTGCATGTGGCTCCGGCAGGGAGAGCCTCCCTGTCACTTCTTTCTCGTGGATTCAGTCTAGTGTGGCTGACCCAAGTTTGCTTTTGGAACTTTCTGGCATTTTTTTCTCCCCAAAATATTTTTGATCTGCTTTTGGTTCAATCTGCAAATGCAAAACCTGTGGATACGGAGGGCCAACTCCACAATGAACACAATCCAGCAGTCCTTTATTTTTAGAAAAGAATGCACATGGAAAAGTGTTTTCCTCAGCTAAAAAATGAAGCTTTTATATTTGTTTTGTGTGTTTTTTTGGTTTTTTTTTTTTAATACATTTTTTATTGATTTCAGAGAGGAAGAGAGAGGGAGATAGAAACATCAATGCTGAGAGAGAATCATTGATCGGCTGCCTCCTGTATGCCCCACACTGGAGATGGAGCCCACAACCCAGGCATGTGCCCTTGACCGGAATCGAACCCGGGACCCTTGAGCCTGCAGGCTGACGCTCTATCCACTGAGCCAAACCGGCTAGGGCTATTTGTTTTGTTTTTAATTTCTTGGACTAAGCTGGTTCCCAGTTCAAGTAAACCTCAAGTGAGAAATGTGGGACAGTAGGTACAGTACTATGTGAGCTGGTTCACTGGTAGTACATTTTTAAGGAAACCATTATTTCTATAGCGAGAGGAGTATTTGTAGAAAGTATAAAGAAACGGTCCCCTAGCGGCAATGGACAGAACGGACGGAGCCCAATCTTGAACACAGGGGTGTTCTGAACCAGCAGATCCCCCCCGCCCCCAAAGGCCTCCTTCCCAGAGAGGAATCCAAAGAAACACACATATTTGCTGTTTGAACAACTTGGGAGAGAAAAACAGGTAAGACCACGTTTAAGTCAGCTATTGAACTCTTCCAACTTGTAATTAGAAATAACGACCAAATCCAACATCTTTCTTCTAATATCTAGGTCAAGCATTTCATTTATCTTCTGAACTAGGGTACCGTTCTAGGACAATCTGTAAAATCCAGGACGTATGTCCACCCTCTACGAAGAAAGCCAGTGTCTTAAAACCAAACAGCGAACAAGGGCCATCAGGGCTCCGGTCATAATAAATTCATCGAGGCACGTGGGCTGGGCTAAGGCCAGAGTCCAGTGACCCTACAAGTGACAAAACAGCACCCTTAGTTTGGAGGCGATTTTAAAGACCACACGCCCACAGACGGTGTGAGCGGGTCCAGCCCAGCGCTGTCAAAAACAAGCCTGCCAAGTCCTGTTCATCTTGGGACCCAACGACAAGTACGCACTTCCCCAGCGCCTCACGGCAGGGCTGTGAGCGCCTCTGAAAGCTTACACGAGCAGCCAGCCTGGGAGAGAGCGCAGGTGGGCCCCGAAGGGCCGGGGTCCACGCTCCATCGTGTACTGACTATGAGCCTCAGCGGTCTCACCCGTAAAATAAAAGCGGTGCCTCGCTCCTGATGGTTTAATGAGGAATAATTAACATGTCGATAGCACATGATATTGCCCAGGACAACAGGCAGGTGCTCAATGAATGTCACTTTTATCTTCAACTTGTAAAAACTATTAGTGATGATCATCGGCTTCTTTCAAATTAAACTGTCAATGCACGCCAGGCACATGAGGGTCCTCATTATAGATAAAATAATGTATTAAATATACAGTTCTCTCACAAATATTTAAGGCTCCCAACCACTCATCAACTATTAGTTCCCATTTCAATCAACTTATTCAATTAAAACACCAAAAAAAATTAGGCTGGTATAGAATTCTACTTACAGACTCTTTGTTTCACTTTTGTACTCTGGATTAGCAAAGCAAATTCGGCTGGTGGAGCAGATGAATGGTGCTTGGGAGAGTATGTACACGCTCAACGAGACCTTCCTCGCCCTCGGCTCACTCTGACATGGCGGTGGGTCACGAGTGACACTAAAGCAAAATGAGTGCCCCTAATGCAACTGACGTAATTCCAGCCCATTTCACATCACAAGTGCAGCAGAGGACGGTATGAAACCGCAGGAGGTAAGTCCCTAAAACACTGAAGAGTCTGCCCTTACATCTCTTTGACAAACGTTTCTACTGTACCTACCACCTCAGCTCTTCTAGTTTTGAAGAGTACCCGGGAAATCCAAGAAACCCTTCAGGAAGTCCAGGAACACACTGTGTCCTGAGGAATTCTAGTCCCCACTTACCACATCCCAAGAAAACCACTTCTTCAAATAAAATGTATTCACCTGCAAAGTTCACAAACCACCAGATTTATTATTTCATACACACATACACATTCTCCAAGACACACCCTGCTTCTACTGATTGGAAGTGTGGTTTCCAGGGTTGGGCTTGTTGTTTGAAGAAGTCTCAGAGAAAGAAGGCCATATGGCTATATATGGGGCCAGCTCTGAAGCTCCTTTCATGTGGGTGATACTGGATCACGAATGTGGAGCAAACTCCAATAACCTATTTTTTTTGAGAGATGAAATATCAGAGCAACAGCACACTGATAGCATATCACATGATCCCAACGACTAAACAGCTATGTTAACTCTTAATGGGAAGAATTCAAGAGGATCAGCACTATTCACTCATAAAAAAAACAGGTTACCAAAGATGTTATAAATAATGGCCATGAAAAACTAAAACCTGAGACTTCCTGACCTAAGCTGACACCTCGCGGGCACCGGGCCTAGCGCTGTGTGCATCACTAAGGTGATAATTCCGTTCCGACGACTATTTTACAGATGCGAAGACTGAACCAATGAAGCCACAGAGCCTGAAGCAGGGTGCAGGCCTGTTCACGACAGCAGCGGCACTTGCATCTGTCTAAACAGCTGCTGTCCTCCGTCACCACAACCCTACCTTCAATGAACGGGACACAGTTAACAAAACAGACTACGAACAGCGCACAGGGCGAAATGCAACGAGGGCGTTTAAGTATGATCGTGTGTAAATGGGTGTATGTATGCAGAAAAGTAAAGAGACTCAAAAGAAAAAAAAGAAGTCGCAGGTCCAGGCTACTAGGTAAGTAAATCCAAAGACCGGAGAACCTTGATGAGTCAGCTCTAAGACCAGGCGTCTCCAGGTTCTCACTATTCAAAAGCCCAAGAGTTTGCCCTTCGTTCTCTTAGTAAAAAAACAAGTCTCAAAGTCTCCTGACACGTGGCTCTGTTACCGTGAGCTTTGTGAACCCACCCACGCCAGTCCTCCCTCACTGCTCACTCTCACATGCCTAAGACATTAGGTTAAAAGAACTGGCGTACGTGGCCCACAGATCTAAGAGTCCTCATAGTAAAATCTACGGATCACTGTTCTGTACACCGATCCTTTCGGCTGGGAGCATAAATAATTTCGCCCCCACCCCTGAAACCCGTTCTACTCTGTCCTCATCTCAGAAAATGGCCACTCCATCCTCACTGTCGCTCAAGCCAAAGTCGTACTTGAACAGCTGGCTCACCTTCTCACCCACACACAGTCAACCCTTACTTAGCCTGTCGACTTGACCCCCAAAATATGTCCAGAATCAGACCACTTAGCAGCTCAATTGCTAGCACCCTTGTCCAATCACCATCCCACCTCACCCAGTTCCAACCGCCCGGCCGCTTAACCTGCACCCGCAGGCTTGGCCCTGGCCCACTACAGGCATTGACACGGCAAGCTGTCACCTCTCGGTCACCATGCACACAGTACCAAACACACCCCAGGGCCCTGACAACGGCTGTTTGTTTGCTATGCAAAGTCCACTCCCCGATTCACCAGACTTGCTCCTCTCCTTTAAATCTTTGCTCAGGAGTAACTTTCCAACCACCCCAATTCCTCCTTACCCGCTTTACGTTTCCCACAGCACTCAACAACGTTAACTTACTATCAAACCCACTTGCGTGTCTCCTCACTACCAGGTCAACCCCCCGAGGGCAGATTCTTGTCTGTGTTGTTCACTGATGTGGTCTGCGCCAGGACACTCTGGCTCACCGCCGGTGCGCCAGTGCTTGTTCAGTAAGTGAATCAAATACTAACGCCTAGGTACCTGGCGGGCGGGGTTAAACTTCCACATCCTCCACAGCCATGCACAGGGCATCTCCTCCCCACCGAAGTGTCAGCATCTCCATCCAACAGCCCTGACAAGGGCGTGTGGAGACTGCGGGCAGGTCAGCGCCCTTGTTCAGACAAGCAGCTCCTGGCCGAGATGCAGTAAACGTCTGCCCTGACGCCATCACCCATCCCGACCACCCCGGTCCGGCGGACCCCCTGCCCTTCGTTGCACTAACTCCACTTCAGAACGCTCCGATGTCACCACTGCGAGCGTCACGCCCACCTCGTGCAGGGACGGCGCAGGCTTCCTGGCGCAGTGCGTTCTGTCCGTGGTCATTTCCACGGTCAGGACAGGTCGGGGCGGCAAGCGGCGCTTCCTCTCAGCTCACTGCAGACAAGTCCGAGCGTTCTGCCGGCGCGGACCTAGGGAAGAACTTCTCCCTTCTCCACCTCCCACTCTCCCTGAAGAGTTGAAGGCTCCCCACGAGACAGGAAGTTACTTTAATAACTGTTATTTACCAACATTCGTGCCAGGCACCATTTTCACACTACATGTATCAGCCCGCTCAGCCTCGCAGAAACCCAAGAGGGAGGCATGGCCATTATTGCCAATTTACAGATGATAATATGGAGGACATACACAGGGTCACTAAGGGAACCCAGAAACATCCTCTGTGAAGTGAAGATGAGGAACATCCTTTCAACACTTTCCGGAAAGACATACATTAAAGAGTAGAATAAACACACGTTACAAGACTGGCCAATCAATACAGAGGAATGATGATGCCATCAGAAACCCACCGCGACCTAACCAATGCTGGGCCCCGGCAACGATTATAACAGGTGCTGAGCCTCCGTGAAAGGCCGACACCCGACACCGCCAGGAACGATCTCCTCTCTCAAAGGCGGCATCCGTGCCCGGGGGAGGCTGCACCAGGAACACGTGTGAACTCTTGCAAAACAAAGCAACCTGAACCTAATCGAAGTTTCCTACCTACTATTATAGAAAATACCCAGAACAATAAGTCACCAGCCAACGATTAAACAAATTCAGAAAATGAGGGAGGGAGGGGGCATCATTCCAGTCATGCGCCGTTCAAGGCAGGACAGATTCTGAGAAAGGCACTGCGTCTCTGCAGTCACCACGGAGACGCTCCTGGCGGGCACTGCCCACGGCACACCTGGGCTGTCTGGTGAACCGCTGTCGCGTATACAGTCCGTCATCGACCGAGACGGCGTTACCTGGCCGTGGCTGTCAGGGTAAAGCACTTAAGAAGCCATTGGTCTGGACCTTGTTTGGGTTCAGATTCTACTAAACTAGTGGTTGGCAAACTCCTTAGTCCACAGAGCCAAGTATCAACAGCACAACGATTGAAATTTCTTTGGAGAGCCAAATTTTTTAAACTTAAACTTCTTCTAACGCCACTTCTTCAAAATAGACTCGCCCAGGCCGTGGTATTTTGTGGAAGAGCCACACTCAAGGGGCCAAAGAGCCGCAGTTTGCCGACCACGGTACTAAACCATGGAGAAACAATGGAGACACCGGGGAATCTGAACATGGACTAGACGGTAAGGGTTGCATAAAGGCACCATGGCCGTCTTTTTTAAAAGGTCGTATCTTTCAGACACATACGAAATATTTACAGATGAAATTTTATATCTGCTTTTGCTTTACAGTAACGCATCAATAACTGCTTCAGAATCCTCCACAGATGCTAAAACCAGTGGAGGACTGTGAGAGGAGACAATCGTCTGTCTCAAATTTGTCACTCCATACACCACCTGATCACTACAGGAAAGCAGCACACGTACCAGGGAACACTCGGATGGGTAAAACCTAAATGAGATGACTGACTGCCAACACCAACAGTGGACAAACTGACACCCCACGTAATGCTCCTGCCAAATGCTTACCGATGAGAAAGCACCAGACCAATCAAACCGGGGGCTCTGCAGCCCGTGGGTGTGTGCACTCCTGAGTGCCCGTCGTGGATGACAGATGCCTGAGAACTGTTCTAGACCAACGAGGCTCAACGACTATCAGGGGTGGGCAAACTTTTTGACTCGAAGGCCACAATGGGTTCTTAAACTGGACCGGAGGGCCGGAACAAAAGCATGGATCGAGTGTTTGTGTGAACTAATATAAATTCAAAGTAAAGGAGCGGAGGGGAGAGCAAGAGAACCGGATAGAACAGCCAGATCCGGCCCGCGGGCCGTAGTTTGCCCAAGGCTGGACTAGATGCACGAGCCTTCACTGAAAACCGGCTTTTAAAGCTACAGGCTTTACTGAGATAACGATAAACTTGACCGTACACTGAACATTTAAAAATAACACCGAGTCAATGTCAAATTTCTGTGCAGTGGCTGTTTTGGTTAAGAAAGCCCTTGTTCCTAAGAAAGGCATGTCAAGAGGCCTACCCTTTTCAAATGGTACAGCTGAAATATGGACAATTCTAACCAATAGTGACCCCGGCAGAAAGCTTGCCGGTATTCACTGAACCATTCTTACAAGTCTTCCAAAGGTTTACATTTAAAAAACCGAGGAGGATGACGAGGAGAGTGGTGCCGTGTGTCCCAGGTCCTAGCTGCGCGGGGACAGAGCCTGGCAGGTGAGCTGACCGCCCCCGGAGGCTCCCTCAGTGTGGCCGCCAGTGGGAGGGAGCAGAGGCGGCAGCCTCCGCCCCCTGGATGCCCTCGCAGGCCTGGGCACACGGATACGTTTCACTGCACCCTTTCTGTACTAGAAGAGATTGGACGCTAGAAATGAATAAGTAATAGGTCAAGTTAAAAATATTTAAAATAATCCAGCAAAAAATGGGAGGGGGAAGTGGGGAGTGGGGGTGAAGCAATATTGGTAAATGTCGATTAACGGTTGACACTGGGTGAAGGGTCTCGGGATCAATTCCCGGTCAAGGGCACTTACCTGGGTCTCAGGTTTGCTCCCTGCCCCAGGTTAGGGTGTGCGGGAGGCAACCAGTGGATGTGTCTCTCACATCGACGTCTCTCTCCCCATCCCTCCCTCCCTTCCACTCTCTGAAAAGCAACGGGAAAATCTCCTCAGGTGAGGCTTAGCCCAAACACAAAGGCGTGGGGAAACGGCACTGATCGACCCCGCTGTGGGCTTCCAGGAAGGCTGGCAGGAGGCACTGCCTGGCCGGCACACCACGATGCCAGGCCCGCTCTGGCTCCGCTCGGCGCCCGTGAACAGCACGTGCGCCCTCTCTCCACCAAGTCTCTGCCTCGCCCGAACAGCCCAATGAAAATGCAATCTGCCCCCTTATCTTGCTGTTTCTCTTCATAGCATTTGCTGGTTTTTCTCCCCTCCTAGAATGTAACCTCCCCCCAAGCTGGGACTAACTGTCTGGTTACCCCCATATTCCCTAGCACATGCTAGCGCCGGCACCTGGTCGGCACTCGGATCCTGTGAAACCTCTCCTTCCATCTAAAGGGAGCTGACCTGCCCACCGCAGGCGCTCCTCTGCAGATGCTGCGACCAGGGGACAGCTTCCGGGTGAGACGGCCTCGAGAATCCTGGCTGAGCGCTTCCGGAGCTGCTGTGACATCCTGCTGTTTTGTCTCTTATAAAAGGGGGACCCACCCTCTAACCCTGTTTGGAACCAGGTTTAGGGAGAACATCCCACCAGGCCAGTTTGTGGTTCGCCTTCAGGTCATCTGTTCTCATCCTCCTGGGCTCCAATTCCACGTTCCTAGAAAAACCATTCCTAAACCAGATGCCAATTGTGACTTTTCCATGTGACTGAGGCCAGAAAATGTAAACACAAGAGTTTTCCTGGTGGAGCAACTCTCATTCCCCAAGGAGGCCAAGTCATAATAAAAGATCCTGCAATTGGGATATTTCCTCAGGCAAATACTTTTGGTTGCAATATTTTTAAACTTTATAATTTTCCCAAGGATCAGAACTGCTTTCATTGGATGTCAAAGGAAGAAGACCTTGAAATTACAGCTTCCAATGACTCCATCCTAATCAGATAAAATCTATACTAATAAAAGGGTAATATGTAATTAGACCGGATGTCTTCCAGACATCCTTCTGGACGTCCTTCCGGACAAAGCCACAGTGGCGAGGGCTGAAGCAGAGGCGGTTAGGGGTGATCAGGTCGGCCAGGGAGAGCAGTTAGGGGCGATCAGGCAGGCTGGCCGGGGAGAGCAGTTAGGGGCGATCAGGCAGGCTGGCCGGGGAGAGCAGTTAGGGGCGATCAGGCAGGTAGGCAGACAGAGTAGTTAGAGGCGATCAGGCAGGCAGGCAGGTGAGCAGTTAGGAGCCAGTGGTCCTGCAGGGATTGGGCCTACACCGGCAGTCAGACATCCCCCGAGGGGTCCCGGATTGCAGAGGGTGCAGGCCGGGCTGAGGGACGCCCCCATGCATGAATTTTGTGCAACGGGCCTCCAGTATTTAATAAAGAAAATGGTATTAAGAGGAATTTCTTTCCTTCATGCAAATCTTCTTAACCTGAATTTGCAAAAGCTCCTGGCTGTCAGTTCACAGGTGAGAACACATTCCTGAGACCAACAGCGCCACCAGTGTCTGCAGACTAAAGACTGTCCCTGATGGAAACTTGGTACCAAAGGTTATCAAGACGGCATACCTCACACTGCTTTCACGTGTAAGTGCTAACAAAACAGAAGGTCAATAGTGCGCGAACAAAAGAAAAACAAAAGGCTACTACTGGGTCACACATTTCCTTAATGGGTTCAAGTAACTTTTTAAAAGGGACACTTAAGTACATCTTTCTGGTACCATTTTCCTGCCAAAAATCCTATCCCCAAATTTAGCTTTTCACTCAACAGAAACTCACCTGTAAACATGAACCTAAACCAGTACTGATGTTTTATATTCATAATTTGCACATAGGGCATCTGAACACAAACTGAAAGCAGGCAGATGTCTGGTTCTGCGTCGTGCTCCCCACCGCCCCCCCCAGCCGGGCGGTTACAGCTGTGCTTGGTATTCCTCACCGGACAAATTGAAAGCGAGCGTTTTATCGCCAGGGGAAGGGTGGAGGAGAGTGCTTTATACACTTAACTCCAAACAGACGGAATCAGGGATTCGTTCTGGGGCAGAAACAGACAGATGCCAGCTGATGAGCTTTGAGGGTTCCAGGTCAAGGTTTGGTTGCTGGGGCCACGCTCTCTCTTGCACTGTCATTTGTAAGCTCTCACCCACACCGACCTCTACGAAGTGTTCCCAAAGCGGGTGGGAACTAGGGACCTGTAACCTCAGAAAAATGGTAGGGGACTAGGTGACCAATTCTCCCTGCACTTGAAGGTGGATGAACAAGTGGACCTGCGTGTTACCTGTGATCTGCTGTTACGCATCTAGAGTGAGTGGGAAAGTGAAGAAGACAGGTGATGCCTTGACTTCCATTCTGTGAAAACATGAAGCCTGGCTGGTGTTGCTCAGTGGTTAGAGCATCAGCGTGCTGACTGAAAGGTCCTGGGTTCTATTCCAGTCAGGGCACATGCCGGGGGTTGCGGGCTCCATCCCCAGTAGGGGGCATGCAGGAGGCAACCGATCAATGATTCTCTCTCATCATTGATGTTTCTATCGCTCTACTCTGAAATCAATAAAAACATATTTTAAAAAAATAAAAGCATTTTGTCATCCCTTTGTTCTATAGCCTGTGTAGAAGAGCACCTGTCTTTTTCCAACTAATACTTTTCCAAGACCATGGGTCATATACTCTAATGTGAACTTCATATACACCCCAAGCAAAATGAAATGCCACTTTCTAGACAAAGCCGTCTTTGCCCAGAATCATCCAGAGAAAAAGTGGCAGTCCGATAGCTGACACCAAGCCACACTGCCAGAGGTCAAAGACAATGAAGGGCGTCTTTAAAGAACGAAAACCTATTATCTAAATCAAAACTTAGACCTAAACAAATACATTTCATTTGGTCCATGGTGCTTAAATGTCTTTTAATTAGTTGCCAACATCTTAAAAATCCATTTCCTGTAAAATCTGGAGTTCTGGTTGGGAACAGGATAGAGGAGGAGGAGCCGGCAACCCCAGGACCACATTCCCATGGGAGTGACAGACTGGAGTGGTAAGCACGAGGGCCACACCCGTTTCCCCAGCCACTGGTCCACCGACACTTCCCACCTTGAATTAAAGACCGCAAACCAGGACAAAGCGATCTAAGGCCGATTGCAATCATTCACTTACCCAGTTTAAAACACAATAGTTAAAAAGAATTAACAAATCTATTCCTCAGGCAGCTTTGCTGAACGGCTTTTATTAATTCATGAGCACATTCACACTGCACCTTGCCAGCTCCCAAAAAGAATGAAATGGTTTAGAAGTTAAAGCATTACTATTCTTCTTGGCCCACTCACACACACACACATTTCTCCGTCTGCTTCCCATGGTGCCCGGTACCCTCTGCCACCCAATACCCCATTACACAGCTCCAGCGTAAAATAATCAGGTGCAAAAAAAGTCACAAGTTACATCGGAAATAAAACTGGATTTAAAAGAATGACAGTGAAGTATGTATCAAAAATGCATATTCTCTTGGAAAAGGTCTTATTTGAGACTTGTTGGATCACAGGTACTCCTGGCTCATAAGATAATTACTTAAAAAATCAATTAAATGTTAATGAAATATATACATTCCAGCAACATGTGTTATAATGTAAAACACTGTTGTATTTTAATTCCTTTATAAAAATAAAATCTGAATCAATAGGAATGAAACAAATCTCTTAAAATCCCCAATTAAAAGGAAAAACGTAGTTTTATAATACTGTATCAAAAATGAAAAGTAAAATATTAACTGAAAATATCACGTAGCAACAGCAATCAGCCAGGTTCTATCACTGCTCCATCTGTTGATGCTACTGAAAAGCGGTCATCCTTACAGTGTTAGTAGGTGGACAACTGGCAAGCAAACATTTACAGAACACTGTTTAAAATACTGGTTTTCTCCCACACCTGCCTCTGATCACCTTAGCACTTAGCCTATCTAAAGTACATAACTCAGTTCTTTAGATTTTCTCTATCCTTCACTTTCCCCAACCTTCTCATCTAAAAAACACATTTAAGTCTTGTAAGCACTGGTTATATAAAGCGGGACAGGTGCCCTAGCTGGTGTGGCTCAGTGGATAGAGCATCGGCCTACGGACTGAAGGGTCCCAGGTTTGATTCCGGTCAAGGGCAAATGACCAGGTTGTGGGCTCCATCCCCAGTAGGGGGAGTGCAGGAGGCAGCCAATCAATGTTTCTCTCTCATCGCTGATGTTTCTCCCTCTCCCTCCCTCTCTGAAATCAATAAAAATATATCTTAAAAAAACAAAGCGGGACAGCAGATGAACAAAAGCCCAGAAGAGGCCGCCCAGCGCACAGTGCCTGACCAAGGCCAGTGGCTGCCGAGTACATGACTCCTGTCTGTCTGACGAAGAAGCTGTTCCAAGTTGGTAGCGTTCACAGGATCCCTCACACTCTATCAAATATGCAAAGCTTGCCCTTGCTTCCTTAGCATGCAAGCTCTTACACAGAAAGGCTTATGTCCCGAATTCAAACATGTATTGAGGAAGTACTATATTCCGGTTTGACCCGGTCTCAGATTCTGGTAAAATAACTCACATAAAAGAAATGTATCTTCAGGAGTCTCTTCATCAATCAAGTGTACATGGAAAACTAAGCAATGAAGTTCAGAAACCTGCCTGAGAGCCCAAAGCTCACTGTAAGGACATACTGAACACCCACTGCCTCCAATGTCATGTTACCAACAGGGGACATCCTAGGAGGCAGGTGCAGGATCCAAAAGCAGGTTGTGAGCCTTCTCGGAAGCGCTCTCTGGGTGGCCCATTCTGTTCACTCCCACCATGACACCCAGCGTCTCCCTCGGGACCTCGGGTTCCTCCGATCAGTTAGACAGCGAAAGTCGGAGCACTCACTGGAGCAGCTTTCGTATCCAAAGGCAAAAAGAGAATAAGCTAAAGTGCAAAATTAAAACACTGTACATACGTACCTGAAGCATTTTACTTAAGTCCAACACATAAATGTACATTCATTCGCCCATCTTACTATGAGCCAAAGCACGTGGCGAAAAGGAGCGATGACGACATTCCTTGCAGAGTAACGTTCCTCCTGCTTGTCTACACCACTTCTCTAAATGCATCATGGCCATTTCCATTTTCAGTAAGAAGTCCTTGTGGAGCAGTCTACATACAGAGTCTGGGACTATTTTTATTTTTCCTCTCCAACTTTCACTTATTTGCAGCCACATCTAAATTCTACAGCCATTATTTAGTGACTCCCCTTTATCAAATCTTCCCAAAGAATCCAACTCTGGGGGGAGGGTAATTTGCCCTCATTTTAACAAATGACATTTAAATTATTATTGTAAAAACAAGGTTACCTGCCAGGAAATAGTATCAGAAGCCAACAGAACGTCTGGCAAGCAGACAACTCACCCAGTGCAAGCCAAGCGCACTGACCTGAAAGCAACTTACTGCCCAGGAGGTCAGCATGCCCTCCCAGACGCAAGAACCAGAGGCCATAGGAGGCATCCCTGTATGGAGCCAGGTGAGCGTCCACCCGGTGTGCGGGGCAGAGGACAGAAATGAACAGACTTGACCCTCAAGAATGTGTCCCCTAACAAAGGAGGGAAGAAACACTCACCAATTAAGTGATACAGAGTAAGAGGCGATTCAGGTGACAAAACAGGAGACATGCAAACCCAAAGGAAAGATCAGAGTGTATACTCAGCAGTGCCCGTCTTTCCTCGACAGCGGTTTACAATGAACGGAGGCAGGTGTTCACGGATGGCGGGGTAACGTGGAGAGGGAGGGCATTCCAAGAAAAGCACCCAAGAAAATGGAGCGAAGGGTGGTGACAGGATCTGCGGCAGCCTGGTTGACTGGGTGTAGAGATGGCAGAACTTTAGAAGAGGAGTGGGAGTTTAAAAAAAAAAAGGCTGGAGTCCTATCAGACAGCCTTGCATGCCGGAATTTATCTGAATGTCTGTTTTAGAAAGAGAAGTGTGCTGTGACTTAGCATTAGAGACAATCAATGAGTAAGTGAAAGCAATGACAGTCAGAAAGGCATCGCCATACAATGCTCTGTATTCTCTCCTTGTTAAAGAGGCATTTCCATTGGATTCTTTTGAAGTAGCTCAACTACCTATCTTTTCACACTCAAGAAGCATATTTACAACGAACCCTGAGCAGGTGAGAGACCAGCTGAGTAAGAAACGGCAGGAATGGAGCAAGAACTAGGAGTGGTCATCTGGGCAGAGAGGAGACGAGATGGGACTGAGGTGCAGGACACCAAGACTGTGCAGCTCCAGGGAACGGAGACAGAGAACCCAAGAACAGAAGTGAGACAAGCTTAGGTAGACAACCCATTAAATCTGAACCACACTGAGTTCACAGTGCCAACAGGACATCCAGGAGGCTCTGACCAGCACAGGGAAAGTACAAAATGCCCAAATGCTTAGCTTGTTACCAAAACAGGCCAGCCTTCCATATGGAGGTCAAAGGCATCGTACATACAGAGGAGGGAAAGGCAGGAATGAAGGCAGAAGTGTCAAAAACAGAATCCTAAAAGCTAAGAGACAGGCTGAGCCCGGGAAACTGGGTCTTACGCTCTGAATCCGGGTCAGCACATTTCCATAAAGGACCAGAGTCAACACAAACAAATGAACAGGGTGATGTTCCAGGACACCTGTATCCATGACCTCTGACATTGGAATTTCACATCGTTTTCAGGTCATGAAATATTTTTTTATTCCCCCTCTGTACCCCCAACTACTTGAAAATTTAAAATCCTTTCTCAGCTCACAGACCATACAGATACAGGCAGCCAGTGAGATGCGGCCTGTGAGCCATAGTTTGCCAACCCTACTCTACCTTAGAGCAACAAGGATAAGAGAACTGGAGTAACTGTCCCTTTCCAGATTTCTGAGGTATCTTTCCTTCAGGTAAACTAACAACTGACCAGACATTCGTTGAACTTGAATGATGTCCTTATATTTGACTAATCCCTGCCCCGGCCAGGCGGCTCAGGTGGTTGAGCATTGTCCCTTACGCCAAAAGGTTGCAGGTTCCATTCCGGTCGGGGCTCAGATGGATGTTTCTCACATCCATGTTTCTCCCCCAAAGCCCTCTCTAAAATCTATATAAAACATAGCCTCAGATAAGGATTAAAACAAAAAAATTTTTTTTACTAATTCCTTAATTTCTATTCCCCTAAGAGATAATCATGTGTTGATAATAACCCCTGGTGCTTAAGAATACTGCCTTCCACTGTAAGGAGGTATTCTTATCTGGAACAGGAAAGTCACACCTGCAGTTACAGCGCAGGCACTAGATGGAAAATGCTACTTTAGGACTTGTCCCTCATTTCTTTCAAAGTCTGAGTTTTCTTGGAAGTGATTCTATAACCTAAAGGGGGAAGACTCGATATGGTCTGCATGTAAATACCAGATTTAAACACCTATAAACATCAGTGTTGAATGTGAGGCCTGAACAAGAAACCGCAGTGCGGAACGTCCCTTCCGACAGGCTTGCTTCAGAAATACCGACCACGTCTGGTGAGGAAGGCCTCCGCACCCCAAGCCGCTCCTCGGACACAAGCCGGGCTCAGGGGCAGAACAGGCTCCTCCTTCAATCACTTGCCGCAATGAGCTGTAACCCAAGAACACTTTAATCCCAAGAACACTTTAATCTGCCAAGCTCAAGTCTCTCATTACTGGGTAATTATTTTAAGTTGTCCCGTTCCAAGCAGACAAAACACCAAGGGTCATTAGTAAAGATACAAGCTAAGCTATTGGGAGGGGGGGGGGGGGGCAAGAGGGGATAAAGACCAGCTCAGCCCTCTGACAGAGGGAACAAAGGTGTTGCCATTGGAATTGTTGTTAGCCACCGCCTGGGAGCAGAAATGTCTCCACTTCCTCGTCATCAAACGTTGCCAAGCCAGCCGAGCTACAATGGGCTGGTCAGTCCCACATTTGAGTTCATTTGCACCCGCGGCCTCCAAACTGTGTCTCAAAGGCCAACATTTTGCAGCCATCACCTTCCGAGGACCCAGCCTGGATAGAACTCCAGAACAAACGCGAAACTTGTGCCAGCTTTTCTAATCAAAAAGGCCTGAGGGAGGAGAAATAGAAGGGGCTCTTCCCCAGTCAGAAAGCGTCCTGCTTGCTACATTTCAGCAACTGGAATATCACTACACTTCAATTTTTAAACACGTAAAAAACCCGGGCGGAACATTAAACTCAGATTGTATCATAAAACTCTTTGCCTACAAAGAACCATTTCAGTGAGTTATCTTACAATTTAAAACATAACCTGCTTTCCCATAAAATTAAAAATAACTGAGGGGTATTACATATAACTTGTGAAATGTTTTAAACAAAAAAGAACTTAAGATTTGCAAAGTAGGAGGCTGCTTTTTTTCCTACTAGAAAAACATATACTAGAGGGGATATAAAGCTATTTTACTGTAAACACATGCCTTCATTTGGCAATTAAGCTAGTTATTACCTCCGGGGGTCCTCAAACTTTTTAAACAGGGGGCCAGTTCACTGTCCCTCAGACCGTTGGAGGGCCGGACTACAGTTTAAAAAAAAAAACTATGAACAAATTCCTATGCGCACTGTGGGCCCGGGACGCGTCGGCTGCTAAGCAGGACAGGCAGCGGCACCCGGCGGGCCGGATCAATGTCCTCGGCGGGCTGCATGTGGCCCGCAGGCCGTAGTTTGAGGACGCCTGAGTCTTAAACCATCAACCTTTAATTCTTCCTGTAAAAATTCCTGACTAGCTCAAGAAGACCAGGAGGAAGTCTTTTCCCAGGGCTTTCCCAACCCTAAAAATGCTAACTCTGGGCAAATGTCACCAGACGTGATTAAAGCGTCCTGACCTGGGCAACCCGGAAGTGCTCTGCAGGGACCTGTCTGCATCTCACAAGCCCTCTTCCTGAGCCCATCCCAAGCATGAAAACTGTCTGCAGTTACACAGCTTTTCCTAAGTTCTCCACACAGTAGGGGCTTTATCATTCATGCATGGGCTATTCAGTCTTTCACCCACTGAAATTAAATCCCCACCTTTAAAACCTAATTTCAAAGTGAAACCAAGGACGTCAGTCCTTTCCTCAGACCTCAGCGGCCCAATCAATGCGTGACCCTCCGCCTGGGGAAGGCCCCCGTGCCCGAGGACGGGGTGGAGAGAACGTGCATCTCACAGGGCCCCCCTTTCTGTGGTTAGAAGGGGCCGCCACGTGCTGGGCTGGGGCTCCCTGGGAAGGCAGCGTGTGCCTGCCCTCTAGCGTGTCCCCTCCCCGGTGAAGGCTGCCGGCAGTCCATAAAGCTCTGATACAGCTGTCACCACCCTTTAAGGTGTGTTTTTCCCGGGGACTCCTCCATAAATACAGCCTGAGCAACCGCCTTTTCAAATGGATCTAGCCTACCCCCAAAGGCCTCTCCCACCATCTATTACTGTACTGTGTGCAATTTCAGAACTTAGCCCCACTTTTACTTGCTCTTCACGCTGAACTGAAAGCTGGGGGAATGGAAAGGATGTGTTTAAATCCACACGGTACAACAGAAGTTAAGCTGAACGGCACCTGCCAATACAGCTCTCCTTGGGAGGCCTGGTCCCTACGTCCATGTACGCCCGGAGGTGGACGAAGGGCAACAGCAGAGGCCGAGGGAAGACTGCCCGGGGCCTCTCTGGCCAACACCACTGCAGCCCCAAGGACTGGCTCCGCTCCGCCTGAAGGCCCGGACTCCCAGTGCCTGCACGTACGGGGCGGGGGGAGGGGGGGGTCTCCAGTCCACGAGGTGTGGCGAGCGCCTCAGCACAGCAGCCAGCTCACGTTTAAGCCTCAGTACGTGCTCGATGTTGGGGAGCCCAGCACAGGTCAAAGGGAATGAAAAAATGGGGAGAGGAGTAAACACTCCCAAGAGACTGGAATGCTCTTGGGGCGCCCAGGGCACCCAGAAAAGAACCAGAGACACACTCCAGTCTCCCGACTTCCAGTTCTGCTGAGCTGTCTGACATCGCATGTTTCCTAATTCCAACACAGAAACCGTCGGGGGAAGGGTGGTGGGGATACGCCGTTGCCTCAAAGGGTGATACTGTTAAGATTCCAGAATCTAAAAATATGAGCAATACCAACTTCAAATGGAGGAGCGACCACAGGCTTCCCAGGCGGGACGGCCAAGCGCTGCCGACTAAGACGGAGCTCGCCCCGCCTCCCCAGGCCCACCCGCTCACGGCGGCCCCTGCACTGAACCCCCGCGGTGTTAACTTTTTCCATCCTTCTTCTTCCAAGTATTGATCCTATTTTAGAATTCTATTTTCCTACACTGAAAAGCAGAATTGTTCAAAAGCAGCAAGTCTTTGTGTTTGTCAAACATTTACCACCTACTTAAAAATAAGTTTTGTGAAGAAGAAATGAGTTTTGTTGTTGTTGAACCTTTATTCAGGCCGAGGAACTCTTGGACACGAGCTCGCCCTGTTACCATGTCCTATTCACCGGCCTCCTCCTCCGGGAGGAGCTCCCCACGTCCCCCATTACGGCTTCTCGCCCTGCCCTCCTGTGAGGTTTCAAGGAAAGGACGGAATTACTATTTTAAACCAACTGTACTGTGTGGCTTACCTAGACTAGGGTAAAAAAATGCATGCTCCACATACAGAGCACACAGAAAACACCAGCACACATCTGTCTGGTAAAGGCAATCCCTGTAATACACCTGCAGCCGCGCTGCTAACCATGCACTTGTGGGCTGCGCTGAAGACACAGGCTGAGGTTCTCCTTGCAAAGGTTGATGAACACGTCTGCCTACACCCTGACTCTTCAGCGATGACCTTTCCTCCCTAAAACAAGGTAAACAAAAGGAACTTCAGTTTCCCAGGACCTACGGTGTCTCCTAAAAAGCACAGGCAAAATACGAGGGGGCTTAAACCATTTCCATGGACCTAAGAATGTTTCCTTTTCAGTAACGCGCTATTTTCATTGCCCCTGTTCTCTCTGTGTAGTATCTCTGGGGGGGGGGGGGGGCAGGAAGGGGGACTACTCCAGGGGCTCATCGCCACCATCGTATTTTTTCCCCAAATTCTGGGATAGCAAACTTGGGGACCCAAGGGCACCCTAAGTAGGCTCGCCACACCTGACCAGGAGGCAGAGGTGTCCTTTCTTCCCGCCCCCCCGCACCCCCGACGGTGTGCAGCCTCCTACGGCTCTGTGCTAACAACGCCGGGACCAGGATCCAGGCTGAATTTCACCCCAAACTTCCTAACAGCTACTCCTCAAAATTGACCCAAAGCTGGATTCAGACCTAAAGAGTGCCCAGGTCTCTCGCGCTGTGAGAAGCTAGACTTCAACAGTTCAGATGTAGTGGTTTTTATTATACCTGGAAAAAAAGCACACACACACACCACACCACACCACGTTACCGACTTCACGGAAGGAGGGGTTGCAGCACCGGCTGGAGGCGTCCTGCCCCAGCACGGGGCCGAAGAGCTGCCGGCCGGCCACGCCGGTACCTGCGGGGCGGGCTGCAGGTCTGTCCTCCCTGCAAACCTGGAATCCCGACCTCAAGCTCAGTCAAAAGCGGGGCAAAGTTTCTTCCGGGAGGCGCACAAAGGCCGCGACCGGGATGCATGAACCTGGGCTAAAGGCGCCAGGACCGCCGTGGCTGAAGTCAGAGAGAGAGAAGTCGGGGTGGTGAACGGGAGCGCGGCGGCGAGCGGCCGTGGTCCGGGGCTGCAGCACACGCTGGAGACCGTTTTACGGAGCGCGGACGGTTCCGGCCGGCGGAGGCGGAGGCGGAGCGGAGGTGGCGGCGGGCACAAGGCGGCTTCGCGATCGACGACGGGAGCGGGGCCGGGCGCTCGCGCGTGTCCTCCCGCGGACCTTCCACTGGACCCCGCGGCCCGCCCAGCCCCTGCCCCTGCCCCTGCCCCCCGCCTCCCGCCGGCCGGCCGTGAGCGAGGCACACCCTCCCGCGCCGCGCGCACGCGGGCACACCCCCGCCTCCCGCGCGCACGCGGCCTCGCCGAGCCGACCGGCCCACGAGCCCTCGCTGCGGACGCCCGCCCCCCGCCCGCGCCCCGGCCCCGGCCTCCTCCCGGCCCCGCGGGAAGGGCGAGGGGCGGCGGCCCAGCGGCCGTGAGGCGCCCGCACGGGAAGGCGGGTCCTCAGGGGAAGGTCACTTACCCGCTGCATGACTTTTAGGATCAAGGCCAGCTCGTAGCGGGGCATGTCCGACGCACGGCGCGCAGCTCGGACCGCCGGCTCCCGACGCTGTAGAGGACGGACCGCGCGCGGGCTCGACGAGCTGCGGGCGGGAGGCGGTGGCGGCGGCGAAGGCACGCTCCGGCCGCGCGAGCCCGGGTTTAAAGGCTCGGCAGCTGCGCACACCGCGCGCCACTTCCCGGCGCAGGCCACGCCCCCGCGCAGGCCACGCCCCTTCTTAAAGCGGCCGCGGCCCCCCGGAAGCCCCGCTCCCCGCGGCGAGCGGCCCCACGGCGACCGCGGTCCGACGTCGTAGAGCTGGGACAGCACGGTGGGCTCGGCCGGCGGGGCCCACGGAGGCCCCACGCCCCTCAGGTCTTGTCGCCGTCGCCGCCGCCACCGCCGCGCCTGCTACCTCCGGCTCTGAAAGCCGCTGGAAATTTCCATGCCCTCCGTCTCATCCTGGGTGGCGGGCGGGCGGGCATGCGCCCCGAGTGCGCGTGCGCTGCGGGCTCTCTCCGCGCGCGCGCCCCTCGCCCACGACTCCCGCCCGGAGGAACCGTCTCCGCAGCCACGCTCCCCTCCTCCCGGCGGCGTGGCGGCGGGATCCGGGCTGTCCCCGCCCCCGGAAGCGCACGGAGGTTCCGGAACGTTCCAGCTGGGACCGCGCGCCCCCCGCTGGGTGCCCGCGGCCGGAGGGGGTGCTCGGGCGGCCTGCCACGGCCCGCCGTCCTCGCGGGGCTGCACGCGGCCTCCCGGGCCCTTCCCTGGCGCAGGGGCGCGGGTGCAGGTCGGGCCCGCCCCGCGCCGGCCGCCTGACCTTGCCGGGGTCCTGCCGAAAGGGGACGGGGCGCGCGGGCGGGCCCCTCCTTCCCAGGGCAGCGATGCCCCTGAGTGAGCCGGGCACGTCCGCCGCTGGGAGCCGTGCCTGCACCCGGAGGAGCGACACGGGCGCTTGTCTTGTGAGCCGGCATGACCCACGTGCTGTCAAGGGCAGGCCGACGCTTTGGCTCAAACCACCGGTCTTAGTGCCGGCGTCCACTTAGGGGCCCGCGGAGTGCTGACAGCCCGACAGCCCGGGGGCAGCCGTGCCCGCCCCTGCCCACCGTCCTGCCGCGGCGCCGGGCCTGCAGCCGCACCCCCTGCGCTTTCTCCAGCGCCGATCCAGAGAGGAGGCCCCTGCAGCTGTCGCCGCTGCGGGCGCTCCCCATTCAAAGGGTCTCTAAGTGGAATGTCTGTCAACTTTAAAGGGCAGTAATGACCGTGGGTACAACTTACTCGGCGCTCACCGTGTAGCAGGCTCCACCTTAAGGCTTTTACGTGTCATCAAATTCTCAACAGCGGTGTGAAGCAAGTACCTATTATTATTTTTCAGTTCTTCCCCAAGCATATGGTTTTATTGATTTTTAAAGGGAGGAGGCCAGAGAGAGGGAGAGAGAGAAACATTGATTCGAGAGAGAAACATCAATCAGTTGCCTCCCGTATGCACCTGGACCAGGGATCGAACCCACAACGTGGGTATGTGCCCTGTGACCCCCGTATCCTTTGGGTGTACCTGACGATGCACCAAGTAACTATTAGTAACCCCACTTTAGGGATTCCGAAATAGAGGCACGCAAAGGTTATGTGACTGCCCCGGGTCAGACATGAATAGAAACAAAATATGGACCCAGACTATCTGACAGCTTAGTCCAGCCTCCACTTCTCCTACCACACAGTTGGAAGGTGTTGATGTTATTCTGTGGACTTCCAAATAAAACAAGAATAGAGTCCCCTTTGTCACCTTATCCAGTACTCACCATTTCTCATCTACTTCCCATCCCCCACAGAAGGCAAGGACGGTAACCTTTTCTGTGATATCTGGCTCCTAATATTTTCCATTCTTGGACTTCTCCGTAACTCATTCTTCCAAAGAGAAACAGTACAGGTATTAATATGAATTACCTGTTAGTATGAACTACTTTTACCCTCAGTTAAGAGAATACTATAAATAAGTAACAGAAGGAAGCAAGGCATTCCTGGACCTTGAAAAGTGAGTTACAGGTTTCCCAGGGTGGTCCCCATTTCAACTGCCCCCCGTGTTATCAACCACATCCCAGTTTAGGAATTAGAAAATATGGACCCGGAAATAATATGCCTGCCAAACCTAATCCCTTATTCCCATCCATGTGTGAGGATCTGACCTCCCTCCACTCCCTGTAACCTGACAGGTGGCATAAGGAAATAGCCTGATTGCATAACACCTCGGCACCTCTAACCCTCCCAAACTGGTATGTACCCACTGGCTCCTTCCATTTCTTCTGAAGGGAGAGAGAGGGCATCTACCCTGATTTGCCCCCTTGGACATTTCTTTTTAAAGCACAGCCCCAGAATGCTGGTGGGGCCATTAAAAATCAGTCATCAGATCACAGGAACGCTGCTGCAAATTTAGTATCCTCCTACTGGAACCGCAAACTTCGCCAAAAAGATTTTTAAATTTTATACTATGCATACTCAGCACTCAGAAATAGAAGACATTGCTGTTGTATTTAATGTATTAGTTTTTTAAAAAATAATTCTGATACTTAGGAATAAGTTAACCAAGGCAGTGAAAGATCTGTACACTGAAAACTATAAAACATTGATGAAAGAAATTAAAGCAGACTCAAATAAATGGAAAGACACCCCATGTTCATGGATAGGAAGAATTAATATTGTTAAAATGCCCATAGTGCTCAAAGCAATGTACAGATCCAATCCAATTCCTATCAAAATCCCAATGGTATATTTCACACAAATGGGGGAAAGTCATGAAATTCACATGGTATCACAAAAGACCCGGAATAGCCAAAGCAATTTCGAATGAGAAGAACAAGGCTGGAGGCATCACACCTCCTGGTTTCAAACTATACTACAAAGCTATAGTAATCAAAAGGCTATAGCACTGGCATAGAAACAGGCCTGTGGACCAATGGGACAGAATAGAGAGCCCAGAAATGAACTCAAGCATAGACAGTCAACTGTTCTTTGACAAGGTTGCTGAGAACCATAGTTTCTTCAATAAATGGTGTTGGGAAAACGGGATATCCACATGCGAAAGAATGAAACTTTGTCATATACCACAGGCAAGAACCAGCTCAAAATGGATTAAAGACTTACACATAAGATCTGAAACCATAAAACTCCCAGAAGAAAAACAAAATGGGAAGAGCTTCTTCACATTGGCCTTGATAGCAATTGTCTTGGTAGGACACCAGGAGCGTCGGCAGCAAAAGCAGAAACGAAAAGTGGGATTGCATCAAACTAAAAAGCTTCTGCACGACCATGGACATGATCAACGCAATGAAAAGGCAACCTCCAGGAGGGGAGAAAACATTTGCAAGCCATACATCTGAGAAGGGATACTATCCAAAATATACAAGCAACTCAGACAGTTTGCTAGCTAAATACATAAACAGCCTGATTTAAAAATGGGCAAAGGAACGGAATTTCTCCCAAGAAGGCAAAGATGCTCAACGCCACTAGTCATCTGGGAAATGCAAATCAAAACCACAGTAATGTATCATCTCACACCTGTTAAGATCGGCATTATCAAAAAGTCAAGGAATGCCAAGTACTGGTGAAGATGTGGCGAAAAGGAACCCTGGTGTGTTGTTGCTGGGAATGTAAATTGGTGCAGCCGCCATGCAAAAACAGTGTGGAGGCTCCTGAAAAAATTAAAAGTCCAGCGACCTCATGACCCAGCAATTCCCCTCCCGGCTATCTATCTAAAAGAATTGAAATCAAGATCTCAAAGTGATATCTGCACGCCCATGTTCATGAACATTATTCACCATAGCCAAGACATGAAGCAATCAATGTTCATGGACACATAAAGAAAATCTATTTCCAAAATGTGGCACAGTGGAATATTATTCAACCTTTAAAAAGGACATCTTGCCATTTGTGACAACATGGATAAACCTGGAGGACATTGTGTAAGTGAAATAAGCCAGACACAGAGGAAGCCTGGATATAACATACATATAATGCTTATACATGACATATGTATGTGTGTGTGTGTGTATATATCCACTTACGTGAGGCATCTAGAAGAGTCAGACTCATAGAAGCAGTGGGTGGAATGGTGGTTGGCAGGAGCTGGGGGTAAGAAGTGGGGAGGTATTGGTCAAAGAGTAGGAAGTTTCAGTGACACATGAAAAAAATTACTCTGTAACTTAGGGTCTCCAAAACACCTAACATGGTTACGTTTACGATTTGATCACTCAGAAATCTAATTTTGATCAATTAAATGTTTTTGGGGGGTGGGGGGCTCGAATTTGGGCTCTACTCGTAAGAAGAAAAAAAAAAGGTAAAGCAGACTTTGCCTAAATGGGATATTCCGTACCCTCACCCTTGCCTACCAGCTCCCTTGCAAAAGAAGTTACGGGGTGTTTGTAGAAGATGTCCTCCTTACCACGGTATGTTTTAAGGAAAGGAATGCCTAATATATTTTGTAACTCTATAACTTTAAAAAGACAAAATGCTTCCGGCACCTCCCCGTGTTGGAGTTAGTTTGTTTTTCTTTTCACATTATCATGGTGTCCCCAGCAGCCCATTGTGGACTCGCCAGGGTTCTTAATGTTCAATGTCAATTGTGTAGGAGGCAGTTAACAGCTTTCCGTGTTCTCTCCACAAGGGAACAAAGGCCAGGGGCTGGCGGGGCTGGGAGGAGGAAACGGCATCGGCAGGGGCTGCGAGGGGCCAGGAGGTGGGAGCACCCGCCAAACCAGCCAGGAAAGGCGGCCCCTCTGGGGGGGGCCCACAGGGTGCACCTCCAGCCGGAGCAGATTCCCAGGGGCAGCTCCCAGGGCATCGCGAAGGCCACAGAGGGGGCGGGGCTCGTGAGACTGAAGGTCGAGGGTCAGGAGATGGAGTCCGCAGGATCTGGTGACTGGATGGCGGAGGGAGCTGGCGGGGCAAATGTCAGAGGTGGCTCCTGGGTGTCTTCTCCAGGAACAAATGTCTTTTGTTCCGGTCACGCCCTCGCTGGCATTTCCTCAGCCGTTAGTTCATCGAGCTGCATGACGATCCAGTGCATCCCTCGTTTTTTCTCCAGCTGTTTTTTCTTCTTACGTTTTCGTAGTAAGATCATAATCTCCTGAGGAAGATTGCTCTCAATCACCTCCCTATTCAGGACGTCCGCCGAAAAGATGAAAGGCGCAAGTCCTGAGGTCTGCGTGGCACCCACCGGCCAGGTGACCTGCCACCTTAGGAAGGAATGTCGAGGGGTCGGTGTCACGACACCCAGGTCAGCACTTCTGGGGAAGGTCAACATACAAGCATCACGTCAAAGCCCAGCCTCTGTGCGATCCTCTCACCCCGCGTGGCCCGGCTGTGGATTCCCACCGGGGACACGCCCTCCTGCGACCCCGCAGGGTTGAACAGACGTTTAGTGACAGGAACGAAGCCCATCGGCGTGGATTACGCCCAATAGCCATGCAGCCGCCGTCAGCTCTGTGTGTGGCCTCTATGGATCTGAACTTGGCGGGGCTGTCCCTCCCTGAGGAAGAAGATGGCAGGAAGGTGAGAGTGCAGGAGGCCGAGGGGATTCCAGCCGGGAACACTCAGGAAGTACGTGGCCTTCAGCAGTGGAGACACTGAGGCCAAAGCCCCCAAGGGCAGCTCTGAGGGCGGATTAAATCAAGATGTCATATTAGATCGTTGGACAGCTATTGTTCCAAACGGCCCGTTTTCTAAATAAACATAATGGCAACAATAGCAGCACCTACCTATGCTGCAAAAAATAAAAACGATTTCTGTCCTGGCCGGGTTAGCTCAGTGGATAGAGTGTCAGCCTGTGGACTGAAGGGTCCCTGGTTCGATACCCGGTCAGGGCACATGCCCAGGTTGCTGGCTCCATCCCCAGTGGGGGGGCGTGCAGGAGGCAGCTGATCAATGCTTCTCTCTCATCATTGATATTTCTACCTCTCTCTCCCTCTCCCTCCCCCTCTGAAATCAATAAAAATATATTTTTTAAAAAGAAAAGAATAAAAGATTCCTTACATGCAATTAACATTATTGGGACTATTAGGTGATGCCTCCCACAATAAACCTTGCACTTCTCGGCCTGCGTCTCCTGAGACCTGAGGAGACGGCGGGAATATCTTGGGAGCTTAGCTCCCGACCTTAATATTAAACCGGGGGGACCGTTACTAACCAGCGGCGCCTGGCGGGTGGCTGGGACAGCCAGGCACTGCGCACGGGGCCGCCGTGACCTGCCGCCCACAAAGGGTTGGCATCGGCAGCGATGGGTCGTTTACGAAGCTTTTTGTTGTTTTTCGTTTCCCCTCCGCTCCAAATCGTTCAGAGTCTGCGGGAGACGGCCTTCAGGCCCGAGCAGAACGCCCTCTCCGCGGTCATCAGCCATGTGCCCGGGTGACGTCAGAGAGGTCATCGGCAATGTGCCCGGGTGACGTCAGAGAGGTCATCGGCAATGTGCCCGGGTGACGTCAGAGAGGTCATCGGCAATGTGCCCGGGTGACGTCAGAGAGGTCATCGGCAATGTGCCCGGGTGACGTCAGAGAGGTCATCGGCAATGTGCCCCGGGTGACGTCAGAGAGGTCATCGGTAATGTGCCCCGGGTGACGTCAGAGAGGTCATCGGTAATGTGCCCGGGTGACGTCAGAGAGGTCGTCGGTAATGTGCCCGGGTGACGTCAGAGAGGTCATCGGTAATGTGCCCGGGTGACGTCAGAGAGGTCATCGGTAATGTGCCCGGGTGACGTCAGAGAGGTCATCGGCCATGTGCCCGGGTGACGTCAGAGAGGTCGTCGGCCATGTGCCCGGGTGACGTCAGAGAGGTCATCGGTAATGTGCCCGGGTGACGTCAGAGAGGTCGTCGGTAATGTGCCCGGGTGACGTCAGAGAGGTCATCGGCCATGTGCCCGGGTGACGTCAGAGAGGTCGTCGGCCATGTGCCCGGGTGACGTCAGAGAGGTCATCGGTAATGTGCCCGGGTGACGTCAGAGAGGTCGTCGGTAATGTGCCCGGGTGACGTCAGAGAGGTCGTCGGTAATGTGCCCGGGTGACGTCAGAGAGGTCGTCGGTAATGTGCCCGGGTGACGTCAGAGAGGTCATCGGTAATGTGCCCGGGTGACGTCAGAGAGGTCATCAGCAATGTGCCCGGGTGACGTCAGAGAGGTCATCAGCCATGTGCCCGGGTGACGTCAGAGAGGTCGTCGGCAATGTGCCCGGGTGACGTCGGAGAGGTCGTCGGTAATGTGCCCGGGTGACGTCGGAGAGGTCGTCGGTAATGTGCCCGGGTGACGTCAGAGAGGTCGTCGGTAATGTGCCCGGGTGACGTCAGAGAGGTCGTCGGTAATGTGCCCGGGTGACGTCGGAGAGGTCATCGGTAATGTGCCCGGGTGACGTCAGAGAGGTCATCGGTAATGTGCCCGGGTGACGTCAGAGAGGTCGTCGGTAATGTGCCCGGGTGACGTCGGAGAGGTCATCGGCCATGTGCCCGGGTGACGTCAGAGAGGTCGTCGGTAATGTGCCCGGGTGACGTCGGAGAGGTCATCGGTAATGTGCCCGGGTGACGTCGGAGAGGTCATCGGTAATGTGCCCGGGTGACGTCGGAGAGGTCATCGGTAATGTGCCCGGGTGACGTCAGAGAGGTCATCGGCCATGTGCCCGGGTGACGTCAGAGAGGTCGTCGGTAATGTGCCCGGGTGACGTCGGAGAGGTCGTCGGTAATGTGCCCGGGTGACGTCAGAGAGGTCGTCGGTAATGTGCCCGGGTGACGTCGGAGAGGTCGTCGGTAATGTGCCCGGGTGACGTCAGAGAGGTCATCGGTAATGTGCCCGGGTGACGTCGGAGAGGTCGTCGGTAATGTGCCCGGGTGACGTCGGAGAGGTCATCGGTAATGTGCCCGGGTGACGTCGGAGAGGTCATCGGTAATGTGCCCGGGTGACGTCAGAGAGGTCGTCGGTAATGTGCCCAGGTGACGTCGGAGAGGTCATCGGTAATGTGCCCGGGTGACGTCGGAGAGGTCATCGGCCATGTGCCCGGGTGACGTCGGAGAGGTCATCGGCCATGTGCCCGGGTGACGTCAGAGAGGTCATCGGTAATGTGCCCGGGTGACGTCAGAGAGGTCATCGGCCATGTGCCCGGGTGACGTCAGAGAGGTCGTCGGTAATGTGCCCAGGTGACGTCAGAGAGCAACCGGACGGGAGAATTCCCCCTGTCACTGATGACTCCCAGGTTGGAAAGGACGATCCCGGTGCAGCCACAGCCGGTTTGCCTGCCGCTGAGGAGACAGCTCTGGGCTTGGAGAGCAGAGCTGTGGGCCTGGACGGCAGCTGGGCCCGTGATGAGAGCCACAGATGGTTAGAGCCGCAGAGGGAACACGCCAGGACCGACGCAAATGCAAATGCAAACCCCTCTGTCCACAGCCCCAGTACTTCCGCGGCTCCCCATGGCCCTCAAGGTCAAGTCCAGACTCCGCCCAGGAGTCTGGGAGCAAGGCCTTTGCTCCCTAGGGGCCCCTGTCTGCCTCTACCCCGGCCACTCCTCAGCACACACACCGTCCTGCCTGCAGGTCCCCAGCTCTGCAAGCATATCCCTCCTGCCCTTTGCCCTTTGCCCTCTGCCCGGAGCACACTCAACTTCCTTTTCCTAGCCTACTCCTAGTCACCAACCGCCCACCTCCCCCCCGCCACCGCCCCGTATTTTTTTAAATACTTTTTTATTGACTAACGGGATTTAAGTCTCAATTCTAAAAAACAGAAAATGTATAAAATGACAGTGATTAAATGCCTAATAGAGAGTTCAGAAAACAGTTCTCACAGAGAACTTCCTTGGGGCGGGGATGGTTGGGGATGTTTCGTGTGGAAGGGGGGTTTGAGCTGGGGTGTAGAGCGTGGATAACATTTAGGTAAACGGAAGGAGGCCCGAGAATGAACACACGTTGTTGGGTGGGGTCCAGAGTTTGACGAAAAATTTCTGTAAAAGAATCGCAGGGATTAACGCGACAAAAAGTGGGGCCAAGGTTGGAGGGTGGTGAGTGCAGGCGGAGAGTTAAACCCCCAACCTGTATTTCCCCTTAACCTGAAGGAGGCAGTGAGCTTTGACCTCGCCAGTTTGGCTCAGTGGATAGAGCGTCAGCCTGCGGACTGAAGGGTCCAGGGTTCGAGTCCAGTCAAGGACACGTATGTGGGTGTCAGGCTCCATCCCTGGCCCTGATCGGGGCTCGTGCAGGAGGCAGCCAATCAATGTGTCGCTCTCACATCGTTGTTTCTCTCTGTTTGCCCCCTCCCTTACACTCTCTCTCTTTAAAAAAGCAGGCAGCAAGACCTCCCCTCTGGGATTGATCGATCCCTCAGCAAGGCGCGTGGGAGCAATCGGGATGTGGAGGCAACGTCCCTGACGGCAAATCCCTCTGAACCCCGAGCCACGGGCCACGGGTGCGCGGGCTGGGAGAGCATCAGTAGCGGTAGCACTGGACGGCCGTCTGATGGAATGCAGGTTCCTCTCGGGGTCTGGATGGAAATAGCGTCCAGGCTGCCGAAGCCACCGGCCCCTGAGGGATGAGAAGTGTCCACAGACGGGGGGCACTTGGCCGAGGGGAGGAAAGGGCTAGCGTGGCCGGGGAGCTGTCTCAGAGACAGGAAGGGCCCCGTGGGAGAGGGAGAGACGCCTCCATGGGCCCCAGGGGCGAGGGGAGCCCAGGTGTTGGGCAGGAAACCGAAGCGCTAGGATCCAGAGTGGAGTCAGGGTTCTTGGCTCCAAGCAGCAGAAACAGGCTCTGATGCTGCAGACGCAAGTGGAATGTATCAGAATGGCACTTGGGGGGTCACAGAACTGACCGGAGACCAGAGGCACCTTACACACAGCAGATCGTCCCCTGCCGGGTGGGGCTGGGGGAGGGGGCTGGGTCAGGAGGGTTGGGTGAGGGGGTTGGGTGAGGGGGCTGGGTGAGGGGGCTGGGTGAGGGGGCTGGGTGAGCAGGGCTGGGTGAGGAGGTTGGGGGAGGGGGTTGGGGGTGGGGGCTGGGTCAGGAGGGTTGGGTGAGGGGGTTGGGGGTGGGGGCTGGGTCAGGAGGGTTGGGAGAGGGGGCTGGGTGAGCAGGGCTGGGTCAGGAGGGTTGGGAGAGGGGGCTGGGTGAGCAGGGCTGGGTCAGGAGGGTTGGGTGAGGGGGCTGGGTGAGAGGGCTGGGTCAGGAGGGTTGGGAGAGGGGGCTGGGTGAGCAGGGCTGGGGGAGGGGGCTGGGTCAGGAGGGTTGGGTGAGGGGGCTGGGTGAGAGGGCTGGGTCAGGAGGGTTGGGAGAGGGGGCTGGGTGAGCAGGGCTGGGGGAGGGGGCTGGGTCAGGAGGGTTGGGAGAGGGGGCTGGGTGAGCAGGGCTGGGGAAGGGGGCTGGGGGAGGGGGCTGGGTGAGCAGGGCTGGGTGAGCAGGGCTGGGTCAGGAGAGTTGGGTGAGGGGGCTGGGGGAGCAGGGCTGGGTGAGGGGGCTGGGTGAGGAGGTTGGGGGAGGGGGCTGGGTGAGCAGGGCTGGGTGAGGGGGCTGGGTGAGGAGGGCTGGGTCAGGAGGGTTGGGAGAGGGGGCTGGGTGAGCAGGGCTGGGTCAGGAGGGTTGGGTGAGGGGGCTGGGGGAGGGGGCTGGGTCAGGAGGGTTGGGGGAGGGGGCTGGGTGAGCAGGGCTGGGTCAGGAGGGTTGGGAGAGGGGGCTGGGTGAGGGGGCTGGGTCAGGAGGGTTGGGAGAGGGGGCTGGGTGAGGAGGTTGGGGGAGGGGGCTGGGTGAGCAGGGCTGGGGGAGGGGGCTGGGGGAGGGGGCTGGGTGAGGGGGCTGGGTGAAGGGGCTGGGGGAGGGGGCTGGGTGAGAGGGCTGGGTGAGGAGGTTGGGGGAGGAGGCTGGGGGATAGGGCTTGGTGAGGGGGCTGGGTGAGGAGGTTGGGGGAGGGGGCTGGGTGAGGAGGTTGGGGGAGGGGGCTGGGGGAGGGGGCTGGGTCAGGAGGGTTGGGAGAGGGGGCTGGGTGAGCAGGGCTGGGTGAAGGGGCTGGGGGAGGGGGCTGGGTCAGGAGGGTTGGGGGAGGGGGCTGGGTGAGCAGGGCTGGGTCAGGAGGGTTGGGTGAGGGGGCTGGGGGAGGGGGCTGGGTCAGGAGGGTTGGGGGAGGGGGCTGGGTGAGCAGGGCTGGGTCAGGAGGGTTGGGAGAGGGGGCTGGGTGAGGGGGCTGGGTCAGGAGGGTTGGGAGAGGGGGCTGGGTGAGGAGGTTGGGGGAGGGGGCTGGGTGAGCAGGGCTGGGGGAGGGGGCTGGGGGAGGGGGCTGGGTGAGGGGGCTGGGTGAAGGGGCTGGGGGAGGGGGCTGGGTGAGAGGGCTGGGTGAGGAGGTTGGGGGAGGAGGCTGGGGGATAGGGCTTGGTGAGGGGGCTGGGTGAGGAGGTTGGGGGAGGGGGCTGGGTGAGGAGGTTGGGGGAGGGGGCTGGGGGAGGGGGCTGGGTCAGGAGGGTTGGGAGAGGGGGCTGGGTGAGCAGGGCTGGGTGAAGGGGCTGGGGGAGGGGGCTGGGTCAGGAGGGTTGGGGGAGGGGGCTGGGTGAGCAGGGCTGGGTGACGCGGCTGGGTGAGGAGGTTGGGGGAGGGGGCTGGGTGAGCAGGGCTGGGGGAGGGGGCTGGGGGAGGGGGCTGGGGGAGAGGGCTGGGTGAGGGGGCTGGGTGAGGAGGTTGGGAGAGGGGGCTGGGTGAGCAGGGCTGGGTCAGGAGGGTTGGGGGAGGGGGCTGGGTGAGGAGGTTGGGGGAGGGGCTGGGTGAGGAGGTTGGGGGAGGGGGCTGGGGGAGGGGGCTGGGGGAGGGGGCTGGGGGAGGAGGTTGGGGGAGGGGGCTGGGGGAGGGGGCTGGGTGAGGAGGTTGGGGGAAGGGGCTGGGTGAGCAGGGCTGGGGGAGGAGGCTGGGTGAGCAGGGCTGGGTGAGGGGGCTGGGTCAGGAGGGTTGGGAGAGGGGGCTGGGTGAGCAGGGCTGGGGGAGGGGGCTGGGTCAGGAGGGTTGGGGGAGGGGGCTGGGGGAGGGGGCTGGGGGAGGGGGCTGGGTGAGCAGGGCTGGGTCAGGAGGGTTGGGTGAGGGGGCTGGGGGAGGGGGCTGGGTCAGGAGGGTTGGGTGAGGGGGCTGGGGGAGGAGGTTGGGGGAGGGGGCTGGGTGAGCAGGGCTGGGGGAGGGGGCTGGGGGAGGAGGTTGGGGGCTGGGGGAGGGGGCTGGGGGAGGGGGCTGGGTGAGCAGGGCTGGGTGAAGGGGCTGGGTCTCATGGCCTGGGGCTCCGCCCTGCTCTGATGCCGGATGCCTGGACGACTGAGGGGCTCACTGTCCGTTGGCAGGACAAGGCAGGGCTCTGTCTGGAGGGTGGAGTGGGATGTGCGCCTGTGGGTCCCTGCGTGAAGCCTCAAGCTTGGGCCTTGGGTTCCAGTTGGGACACAGGTCTCGGCTCTTCTGTCCCCACGTGCCCTCCCGCAGGGTCCCTTCAGGGGCCTGGAAAAGAAACATCCAGGGGGGCTGGAAGGTAAATGCTGGCCTCTCCCTCCCGGCCCGGGCGGAAGGAGGTGGCATGCTCCCGTGCCGTGCCACAGCCCTGCAGCACGGTGACGCGGCCTCGTCGCTGAGCCCCTGCACTGTGTGCCCGCACCCCCCAGGCCCCCCCTGCTCCTGTGGGCGGCCTCCTGGGCATGGGAGACAGGCCCCTGCATCCCGGCCAGCCATCTGCCAGCGGCCGCTGCTGTTTCCCGAGGGGACACCCCCACGACACCCCCCTGCCCCGTCCTTAAGGACGTTGTTTCCCCGTGGCCTGGAAGTCCACTCCTGGCGCCGTGCCCCCCCAATGGCCCCCACGAGCCTCTCCCGGGCCCCGGCCAGTGGCAGCAGCCTCAGGAGCCTCTGGCAGCTTCCCTGTGTGTGCTGAGCGGTAAACCTGTGTTTAACGGGGTTCTGTACATTTTAAAGGCCAACAACCCAGAACAGCGCCCCCCTGCCCCTGCCCAGCGAGGGTTCCCAGCGGAGGCCCCACCGGAGGCTCGGGCCGGGGAACCTCCCTGATCACTAGAAACACCCCAGCCTGGCCACGGCCACGGCCACGGCCACGGAGGTGAGGCGGGCGGAGGACCCAGCCGCTGGGGGCCCTGAGGACCCAGGGCTGTCAGATGAGGTTTCAGGGTTTTCAAATGTCATCGTATGCATTTCCCACTGCGAAACGTCATCGCAGAAAACGAGGGAAACAGGAAAAATGCCCATAATCCCACAGTCCCAACAGAGCCCCGGCGACACTTGGGGCCTTGCTCTAGACGCCTCGTGGCGCTTACCCACTCGGTTGTGAGCGCTGAGCACGCCATTCCGTGTTCACCTCCTCCCTCACCATCGAATCTGCAGCTAACAGATCTCTGTGACTGTCCCGGCCTAACCCGTGCTCATCCCACCGGGGAAGGGCTGCTGCCGCCTCGTTCTGGGCGGTTCCGTCCACACTCCCCCCTTCTTTCCCAGGACCCAGAGGCCGTCTGCCCAGCGCCGTGCCCTGCGCTTCGGGCCGCGCCCTCCGCTCGCCCCGACGGAATCGTTGCTGGCTCCTAGGTCTCCGCACAGGTTTTCCCAGGGGGGCACCCTCCGTGCCGAGCCAGCCTCGGATTGGCATCAGAACCAGGGAAACGGAGACGCCGGCAGCAGGGACCCTGTGTCCCCAGGACCCGAGAAACTGACCGAACCTTCCAGGGCCGGGGGGGAGCGGTCCGAGGCTCCAGGAAGAGGAGCGGGAGCGATGGGAGGCCGATTCTGTGGGAACCTGTGCCGAACAGTGTGGACTGTGTCTAGACAGGTAACCGCCCACGGCCAGGTGGTGGTGGCCGGCCACCCTCCCCGCACAGCGGATGGCTCAAGTGCCCCTTAGCCGGCAGGACGGGCAGGGCGAGTGACGGCAGAAACGCAGGTGAAGCGGCACCCGGCCCATCACAGTTCCTGGCAGGTGGCGCGGGCAGTTACTGAAAGACAGACACTGCCCCTCCCGCTGGCTCCCGGGAGCCCCCCTCCTGCGTCTCGCCCAGGCAAGGGCAGCCCCTGAGCAGGGCGCCCCAGTACCCCCCCTGCCCGGCTCCAGCCGCTGCCTGAGCACAGGGCCCCCCCCTTCGGTCCTGGATTTCCCTGCCCACTCAGTCCCGCCGGCAGGCTTGCCCGCTGCCTTTACGCTCAATGGCAGGGTCCTCTCGCAGGTGGCAGGGGTTCCTGGAACCAGGGGTGGGGGACGTGTCTCCTGCCCGGGGCCCTTTGTGTATTTATAACATCATTATAACATGCAAGATTAACAACTTAAATGTGGCGCGCCGGCAGGGCCATGGCACACTCAGCCCCAGGGCGCCTTCTGTGCCGCGCCAGCACGGCCAAGAGTGAGCCTGAGCGGAGGCGGTGAAGGGTTGAGAAAAGACAGACAAGTGAATAAAAGCTGGGTCTGGGCGAAACCGGTTTGGCTCAGTGGATAGAGCGTCGGCCTGCGGACTGAAAGGTCCCGGGTTCGATTCCGGTCAAGGGCATGTACCTTGGTTGTGGGCACATCCCCAGTGGAGGGTGTGCAGGAGGCAGCTGATCGATGTTTCTCTCTCATCGATGTTTCTAGCTCTCTATCCCTCTCCCTTCCTCTCTGTGAAATATCAGTAAAATATATTTTTTAAAAAAAAGCTGGGTCTGGGTGGGACGCTGCTCCGGGATGGAGAGACAGCACCACAGACCACAAGCCGTGTCTTTATCTTATAGCAGCTGCCACGCGGCAAAGGAAGGGCGTGGTCTAGATGTTTACAACATCCTCGTGGGTTTCGATCCTCCTCAATTACATGCACCTGAACTCTATCAAGCCCACGTCACTCAGGCACTGGGGCCACGTGTTCGGACCAGAGGTTCATGCTGACAACCCCAGCTGTTGGCTATGATGGTGCGGGGAGGCTCTGCCCTCCAGGCTGGGACTTGCACGCGGCCATGAGGACTGTGCCCTCTCATTAGCCTTGAACCTGTCCAAACACTGTAGCCGCTCTCCACACTTAAAAATGCGCCTGACAGCCCAGCCGGGTGTAGCTCAGCAGTTGAGCGTCCACCCAGGAACCAAGAGGTCACCGGTTCGATTCCAGGTCAGGGCATATGCCCAGGTTGCGGGCTCGATCCCCAATGGGGGGCATTCAGGAGGCAGCCAATCAATGACTCTCTCATCATTGATGTTTCTATCTCTCCCTCTCCCTTCCTCTCTCAAATCAATAAAAATATATTTTAAAAAATGCGCCTGACATATTTGGTCCAATATTTAACTCATCTCTAATGCCTTGGCAGGGCCAGACCGAGTGATTTCTCTGGCCTTATACCATTAGTGGTCGGCAAACTCATTAGTCAACAGAGCCAAATATCAACAGGACAACGATTGAAATGTCTTTTGAGAGCCAAATTTTTTAAACTTAAACTTCTTCTAACGCCACTTCTTCAACATAGACTCGCCCAGGCCGTGGTATTTTGTGGAAGAGCCACACTCAAGGGGCCAAAGAGCCGCATGTGGCTCGCGAGCCGCGGTTTGCCGACCACTGCCTTATACCATTAATTCTGGCCCCACCACCGTCGCCGGCAGTGTGGGGTCGCCTCTGCTTCTTCCTCTCTCTGCCCTCCAGGTCCAGCCTGAAGGCTCCCTCCCTGAGCTCCCAGTTCCTGCTCAGGGTTCCATGCACCCCCAGGCCCTGCTGCACCCATATCTGCAGCCCAGGCCTCTCTCCCCGGCTCCAGGCCCACATCTCAGCCAGCTGTTAGACATCTCTCCCAGGATGTTCCCGACGCAGCTCAGGTCCAGGCACGCAGCTGACCCAGCCTCTCCCCGTGCGTCACGCCTCGCCCAGCCCCGGCCCCGGCCTGTGAGTGACGCAGCGGACGTCCAGGCTTTACGCCAGAAATTGGCAGCCCTCCTAGGCTCCATCCCACTTCTTAGCGCCCATGCAGTCAGTCACCAGGCAGAGCTCAAATCCATCCCCTCCCTCTGACCCGCCTCACTGCAGGGTTCTTCAAGGCACTCCCACAAGCTCCCCTCCCTGCCGATGGCTCCCAGCGTGGGCCTCCTCCTACGCCAACCCCACCAGCTCCTTCCCTACCTAACACTCTCACTGGCTTCCGCAGCAAGGACTGTTGCTCGCTCACTCACTCGCTCCCTCACTCACTGGCTCAGCCAACGCTCCTGGAGGCCCTGCCATCGGCCAGCACTGTGCAGGAGTACACACGGGACTAGAGCAGACGCGGTGATGTGATACTCCGTGAAAGTCAAGGTCATCCGAGAATGGCTCTTTCCCATACAGATCCTGCTTAATCTCTCAGTGCACCCCTGCTTGCACCCTACAGCCATACCCACAGCCCTGAAGTTCCCCCAAAGCACCCCACTTCCCTGCCTTAGATGAGTTGTTCCCCTTTTCTTTGTAGTTATGTTCTTCCTATCTCAGCTATGCTCTCAGTTCCTCTTGAAAGCCTTCCCCAGCCCTCCACCCCCACACCCCTCAGAATACCTGCCCCTCCTCCAGCCCACCAGCACCTGTGTTACCTCTACCACTCTATTTATTACAGTTGGTGACACTGTGTACTTGCCTGTATTCTCTTACACACACACACACACACACACACACACACACACGCAACTAATAAGCTCCTAAAGATAAGAGTAATTTTTATCACTCGTGCCCAGCAATGCATGGTACATAGTCAGCATGTGATAAACTATATAAAGATAATGTACATCATTCTTGGTGTTAATGTCCTATCCTATCTAATAAAAGAGTAATATGCAAATTGACCATACCTCACTACACCCACCAGCCACGCCCACCAGCCAATCAGGAGGGAATAGGCAAATAAACCGAACCAAGATGGCTACAGCCACAGAGAGCAGGAGGGAGGCTTGGGTTTCCCTGGCAACAGAGGAAGCCAAGTTTTCTGCCTGCCCTTGCCGGCCCAGGCCTCCACTCAATGCTACAAAGTTTCAATGATAGAAGATACATAAACCCAAACAGAAATGACGGCAGCCATGGAGCTGGAAAGAGCAGGAGGCTAGGGTTGCCCCCAGCGATGGAGGAAGCCAACCTTCTGCAGCCCTGGCCTGCCTTGGCCTCCACTCAATGCTACAAAGTTTCAATTATAGAAGATACATAAATCCCAACAGAAATGGCTGCCACCACGGAGTGAGCAGAAGGCTTGGCTCCACTCCAAGCTACAAAGTTTCAATTGTAGAAGATAAATAAACCCCAGATACCAGGGCCTCTGTTTGGGTCGCCGGGGGGGGCGTGGCCGGCCTGCAAACCACCACAGGCCCCTCACCCAGGCCGCCCCACGCCCCAAGGGAACCCCCACCCTGATCCGGGACACCCTTCAGGGCAAACCAGTTGGCCCCCACCCATGCACCAGGCCTCTATCCTATCTAATAAAAGAGTAATATGCAGATTGACCATCACTCCAACACACAAGATGGCTGCCCCCATGTGGTCAAAGATCCTGCCCCCATGTGGACACAAGATGGCCACCACAAGATGGCCAGCAGGGGAGGGCAGTTGGGAGGGACCAGGCCTGCAAGGGAGGGCAGTTGTGGGCGATCAGGCCAGCAGGGGAGGGCAGTTGGAAGGGACCAGGCCTGCAAGGGAGGGCAGTTGGGGGCGGTCAAGCCTGCTGGGGAGGGCAGTTAGGGGTGACCCAGCCACCAGAGGAGGGAAGTTGGGGGTGACTGGGTCTGCAGGGAAGGGAAGTTGGGGGGGGGGGGACCCAGGCCTGCAGGGGAGAGCAGTTGCGGGGCACCAGGCCTGTAGGGGTGGGCAGTTAGGGGTGACCAGGCATGCAGGGGAAGGCAGTTAGGGGCAAACAGGCTGGCAGGGGAGCAGTTAGGCATCAATTAGGCTGGCAGGGGAGTGGCTAGGGGGTGATCAGGCTGGCAGGCAGAAGCGGTTAGGGGCAATCAGGAAGGCAAGCAGGCAAGCAGTTGGGAGCCAGCAGTCATGGATTGTGAGAGGGATGTCCAACTGCCCAGTAAGATCAGGCCTAAATGGGCAGTCAGACATCCCTCGAGGGGTCCCAGATTGGAGAAGGTGCAGGCTGGGCTGAGGGACCACCCCCCCCCCCCCCGTGCACGAATTTCATGCACCGGGCCTCTAGTTTAATATATTTATTTACATAATTCATTATAAATGCAAGTAACTACGTTGGCCACTTTGGGTGCAACATTAAATAAACTTGCAAGAGAGTAGCATTAAGTTCGTCTGTACCGTGCCTACTGCACACATTTTTGTTGAGTGCCTACTGTGTGTAGGCCTGGGTTTGGCTCTGGGGATGTGACAGTCAACAGTTCAAATCCCTCTGCTCACGGAGCTTGTGTTGTAGTGGGAAGGTGACCATAAACACAAAGGCAAATCGGATAAACACACAGACACCTGGGGGAAGCGGTGGGGAGGCGGCGAAGGGAAGGGCCCTCCACGTTAGCCAGGGGCGTGGGAAGGCCTGTCCGGTCTCGCCTTCCTCACCTGTGAGCTGGGAGTCCTGAGAGCAGCTCCAGTGTCGGGACGCTGGGAGGATTCCATGAGAAGATGTGGATGGAGCCGGGACGGTTCATCAAAACTGTCCTATCGCGGGGTTTGAAGCCAGGGCAAGGGGGACCTCATTCCTGCGGGTGGGGTGGATGGCTCGGGACGCGTCGCGATGGAACGATGGTCTGACTTCCTGTCATTCCGTCCCGTGTCCCTGTGATTTACCGACACCCGCGTGGAAGGCGAGCTTCCTGGGCAGGAAGCACGGTGAGTCGACGGGATGTGTGGGAACATGCCTGTGCTTCGTGCACCAGTGCTCCCGCGCCGGCCACACCTGGGGGGTCGCTCACTCCGGTTCTTCAGGTGACTGTGCCCCCCCTTCTTGCGGTTCCTCGGCTGTCTTCCGGGGTCTCCTGTCCATCACTGCATCTCTCTCATTCCTCAAGGCTTCAGCAACATTTCTCCCGCAGCTTCCCAGAGTTCCTAGCAGCTGCTCTGCCATTGCCATGCTGTTAACTCTTAAAGATTTGATGAACCAAATAAATAAGAACACATACAATTCTTAGATCAGGTAACTAAACACTCAGGAATGGACACAGTTCTCTTATTTTTTTAAACTCACCTGAGGATACTTTCCATTGGTTTTTGGAGAGAGTGGGAGAGGGAGGGAGAGACAGAGAGAAATAACAATGTGAAAGAAACACATCGATGGGTTGCCTCCTGCACAAGCCCGCAACCAGGTACATGCCCTTGACTGGAATCGAACCCGGGACCCTTCAGTCCCCAGGCTGACGCTCTATCCACTGAGCCAAACCGGTTTTGGCTGGACACATTCTTATAAACATCATCTACCTGTTATTGGTGACATTTTTGAATGTTATTAGGGTGCGATTGCCATACTGTCTTCAACTGCTGGCCCACTCAATGGCAACAATGTCTTCACAAACTCTGTGTCACTACGCATAAATCCACTTCTTTCGTAAAAACTGCTACTCTCCTCGGCATCTCACGTGCCGTAGTTAAATGTATCGCAGTGCATTTAAGCATCCCCTTTTTTCTTTTTGTAACTGTGTGTGTGTGTGTGTGTGTGTTTGAGAGAGAGAGAGAGCGAGAGAGAGAGAGAGAGAGAGAGAGGAGAGAGAGCTCAACTACAGACAGGGAAAACACAGAAATACACAGCTCAGTGGTTGATGCCAAAGTCCACACCCATATACCCGGTTCAAGACATGGAATATTACCAGTGCCCAGAGGCCTCCCGTATCTCTCAGACACCATCCCTCTTTGACAAAACAGCCACTTCCTAGTTTTTATGCAAGTCACTTCCCTGATTTCTTTCTTTTTTTTTCTTTTTTTTTTTTTTTTTTTTAGTTTTACCACTAAAGCTCGTGTCCCTAAACCCTACAGTTTGGTTTTCCTTGCTTTCTGAATTCCATGGAATCTTGATGGAATCTTGCCATCTGCATTCTTCTGCATTTGGTTCGTTCCTTCAACGCTACATTTGTGACATTAGCCCCTCTTGTTCCATGCAGCTGAAGTTCATTCATTTTCGTTGCTACCTTATTTTATGTCATGAATATGCCACAATTTATTTATCCACCCTAGTGTAGGCTGGGCATCTGGGCTGCGCAAGGTCTGAGATTGTTGGGAATTTTCCTTAGACATTCTTGCGCATGCATTTCAGTTGGGCATAGAGATGGGAGTGGGATTGTAGGGTCACAATGCATGAGTGTCTCCAACTTTCATAAGATACACAGTATGAGGAGAGACCTAAGAGTCCCAGGAGACAATAATTCACTTGGCGAGAACCCATAATCCAATCCAATAAATAACAAAAGAAAAGGTTCCTTTGCTAAAGAAAGACTTGAATCTTTACATCTAAAGGACCCTCCAAATATGGGGCAGGAATACTTACAAAGAAGACAGTCAACAAAACCTGCCCTGGTGAAATTCCTTCTCTTTTCCCCAGCTTTATTGAGGTGTAATTAACCAATAAAAAGTGTATCTATCTAAGGTATATAATGTGATGGTGTGATGGCTGTATATATTGTGAAATGACACCACAATTTACTGACTGACATATCCATCACCTCACCTTCTCTTACTTGTTTGTTTTTGGTGAGAACACTCAATCCACTCTCCTAGCAAATTTCAGCATGCAACACAGCGTTATTAACTACACCAGATGCACAGAACTCATTCATCTTATACCTGTGAGTTTGTTCCCTGTGGCCAGCCCCTCCCCTTCCCCCCACCTGCCAGCCCCTGTCAACCACCATTCTACTCTCTGTTTCTGTGGATTCAACTTTTTTTAAATTCCCACGTATACGTGAGATCACACAGTGGTTGTCTTTCTGTGTCTGGCTTATTTCACTTAGCGTAATGTCCTCCAGGCCCCTCCGTGCTGTCACAAAGATGAAGAAAAAACCCTACACACTTCCAAACAAAAACAAAAGACTGTGCATTGAGGACTAACATAAAAGCTCTCCTCTGCAGTTTGCAAATGCTTGAATGGGCCGGATTCTGAGGAAATCTAGAACTTCTCTGTTGTCAGCCAAAGGATGAATCGTGGGTGATCATAAGAGGAAGACAGGTTTGGATGTGCAAAGATGCAAGTTACATACCACCCCATATTCTTTCTGAAGAAGTCACTTGAAGTTCTGTAATCCGTTCAAAATGGATCAGAATATGGGTAACAAGGAAGGGGCAGGTTCCGTATGTACTAAGTGTAACAGGCACCATCCATCGAGCTCTGACTAGGGGTCAAACATGACCACGGAAGGAGGAGGCTGCTAGGTTGCTCCTGAATTCCTGGTGTTGATAGGTGAGTGTGGCTAAAATAGGTTTGTTAAAATGGTAAGAATATATGGCGAGCATGTGGAGAAAAGAAAAGCCTCGTGCACTGCTGGTGGGAATGCAGACTGGGGCAGCCACTGTGGGAAGCTGTGGGGAGTTAACTCAAAAAATTAAAAATGGAACTGTCTTATGACCCAGCGATTCCACTTCTGAGAACTTATCCGAAGAATTTTGAAAGAACATATGCACTCCTATGTTCATTGCAGCATCATTTACCATAGTCAAGATTTGGCAGCGGCCCAAGGGCCCGTCAGCAGATGAGTGGATAAACAGCTGTGGTGCATTTACACAATGGCATACTACGCGGCCGTAAAAAGGAAGAAAATTTTACCTTTTGCAATAGCACGGATGGACCTGGAGGGCATTATGCTAAGTGAAATAAGCCAGTCAGAGAAGGACAAGTGCCATATGATTTCATTCATAGGTGGAATCTAATGAACAAAATAAACAACAATCAAAATGGAGACAGACTCATAGAGAGCAGGCTGACAGCTATGTGTATGGGGGCGGGTTGGGGGCTGGGTTGGGGGGGAATTGAGCAAAAATAGAGAAAAACTTAAGAGCATAGAATAAGATTTATTTCCCATGTTTTTAAAAATTATTTTTATTTTTTAAATTGAGATATAATTCACATACCATTAATTTCATCTTTTTAAAGTGTACAGTTTAGCCCTAGCCAGTTTGGCTCAGTGGATGGAGCATCGCCTGTAGACCAAAGGGTCCCAGGTTCAATTTTGATCAAGGGCACGCACCAGGGGAGAGCAGTTGGGGGGGACCAGGCCTGCAGGGGAGGGCAGTTAGGGGTGACCAGGCCTGTAGGGGAGGGCAGTTAGGGGTGCACGGGGGTGGGGGGGTGTCCCTCAGCCCAGCCTGCACCTTCTCCAATCTGGGACCCCTCGAGGGATGTCTGACTGCCCGTTTAGGCCCGATCCCACTGGGCAGTTGGACATTCCTCTCACAATCCAGGACTTGCATGCAAGTCTCAGGCCCTGGTCAGGGTGCATGCCGGAGGTAACCAATCGATCTGTTTCTCTCACATCCATGTTTCTCTCTGTCTTTCCCTCTCTCTTCCACTCTCTCTAAAATCAATGGGAAAATATCCGCGGGCAAGGATTGAAAAAACAACGTGTACAGGGTAGTATGTGTTAGCATAGTCTCAAAGCTGTGCAACCATTACTACCATCTTATGTAATCACCACACGAAGAAGTCCCATACCCATTAGCAACCACGTCCCACGTTCTCCTCCTCTGCAGGCCCTGCCAGCCACTCATCATCTGCTTTTTGTCTCTATGGGTTTGTCTGTTCCAGATACCTCATAGTATTGGGATCATACCCTCTGTGGTCTTCCATGCCTGACTTCTTCCTCTTAGCCTGTTTTTAAGGTTCATCCATAGTGTAGCGTGGATAAGTACTTCCTTCCTTTTAACAGCCGAATGATAGTCTGCTGTATGGACAGGCCACATTTTGTCTGTCCCTTTAGCAGTACATGGGCCTGCGGGATGTTTCCAGTTTCTGGATATTGTGAATATCACTGCCATGGGCGTTTCCATACAAGACCTCTGTGTCCATTCCTCTTGAGTATGGACCTGGGAGTGGGGTTTCTGGGTCATGTGGAAACTCCATATTTACTTGTTGAGGAACTGTTAAACTTTTTCAAAGCCACTGCACACTTTTATTTTATTTTATTTTTAAATAAATCTTTCTTGTTCCGATTATTACAGATGTTCCTCTTTTTTCCCCCCCATAGCTCCCCTCCACCTGATTCCCCCACACACACACCCCATGCCCTTACCCCCCTGCCACTGTCCTCATCCATAGGTGTAAGATTTTTGTCCAATATCTCTTCCTGCACCCCTCACGCCCCCTTCCCCCCAAGAATTGTCCCTTTCTATGCCCCTGGTTCTATTATATTCACCAGTTTATTCTGTTCATCAGATTTTTTATTGACTTCATTTTTAGATTCACTTGTTGATAGATACGTATTTGTTGTCATTTTGTTGTTCATAATTTTTATCTTTACCTTTTTCTTCTTCCTCTTCTTAAAGAATACCCTTCAGCATTTCATATAATCCTGGTTTGGTGGTGATGAAGTTCTTTAGCTTTTTCTTGTCTGTGAAGCTCTTTATCTGACCTTCAATTCTAAATGATAGTTTTGCTGGGTAGAGTAATCTTGGTTGTAGGTTCTTGCTGTTCATCACTTTGAATATTTCTTGCCACTCCTGTCTGGCCTGCATAGTTTCTGTTGAGAAATCAGCTGACAATCATATGGGTGCTCCCTTGTAGGTAACTAACTGTTTTTCTCTTGCTGCTTTCAAGATTCTCTCTTTGTCTTTTGCCCTTGGCATTTTAATTATGATGTGTCTTGGTGTGGTCCTCTTTGGATTCCTTTTGTTTGGGGTTCTCTGCGCTTCCTGGACTTGTAACTCTATTTCTTTCACCAGGTAGGGAAAGTTTTCTGTCATTATTTCTTCTACTAGGTTTTCAATATTTTGCTCTCTCTCTTCTTCTGGCACCCCCATAATTCTGATGTTGGTACACTTGAAGTTGTCCCAGAGGCTCCTTACACTATCTTCATATTTTTGGATTCTTTTTTCTTTTTGTTTTTCTGGTTGGGTGTTTTATGCTTCCTCATATTTCAAATCTTTGGTTTGATTCTTGGGGTCCCCTAGTCTACTGTTGGATTTCTGTATATTATTCTTTATTTCAGACAGTGTATGCTTAATTTCTGACTGGTCCTTTTCCATTTTTCTGGCATTCTCATTAAGATCCTTGAAGGTCTCACTAAGTTCCTCAGAGTCTCACTAAATTTCTCGGCGGTTTCTAGAAGATTCTTGAGTAACCTTATAACTGTGGTTTTGAACTCTATATCCAGTAGTTTGCTTTCCTCCATTTCTTTCATTCATGACATGTTTCTTTGTCTCTGCATTTTGGCTGCTTCCCTGTGTTGATGGAGTGGCTTTGTGTGGTAGGTGACCTATAGGGCCCAGTGGCTCAGCCTCCCCAATCACCTGAGGTGGACACTCTTGGTGCACCTCTTTGTGGGCTGTGTGCACAGTCTTGTTGTAGTTAAGCCTTGATTGCTGTTGGTACACTGGGAGGAATTGACCTCCAGGCCAATTGGCTGTGAGGATTGGCTGTGTCTACAATGGAAGAACTGCTGTGCTGGAGACACCCTTATGGGGCAGGACTTGCTTCAGTGGGGCTTTGGTGCTCACTGAGTCTGCCTCTTGAGTGTGTCACTTATGTATGTGAGGAGTTGAAATCTGGTGTCATCTCACACTAACCACTAGGTACACTGGCTCCTGGATCTCCAACGAGGTGCAGGTCAGCTACTGTCCGAGGCCACCCAGCAGGAGCTACAGCGAGAACTACAGTTTTCTCCTCTTTGCTTGGGGTTTGGAAGTTTTGGAGCTGTCTGTACCAGCTGCAATTTGTTAGGTTAAGCTGCGAAAGGGCAGGCCATTTATATGCAAAAGCCGCTGCGCACAGCTCGGGCGGGTTTGTAAATTGGGTGGGGTGGGGTCTCAGGGAATCACTAGGGCATGGCAAACAGTAATGGCTGCCAGTCAGCCACCTCTGCATCTCCGCGTTTCTGTCTCCATGTTTCTGCGTCCGAGTCCCACGCCCAAGCGCAGTAAACAATGATTCCTGCGGGCACCTTTGCGAGAAAGCCACCCTCACTTTCCGACCCGATGACAGTCCAGTTTCTCCCCGTATGAGTCTGGGTCCCCAGAATCTCGCCGGAAACTGGAGTTCAGAGGAGTCGGGAGCTTGTATCTCCCTTCCGATTGAAAAAGATCACAGCGTACTCAGTTGCCAGCCCTCTCCACACACACCTCCATACCTCTGCTTTTCCGAGACTCTGCACCTCCTACCCAGTCTCAATGAGCTTCTTTCTTTCCTTCTAGTTGTAGAACTTCTACTCCGCCAGCTTCCCCGTGGTTCTGGGTGACAGTCGTTTTGTCTTTTAGTTGTAGTTTTGGTGTGGTTGTGAGAGGCAGCGCGTACAGGTGTATACCTTATGCCGCCATCTTCCACACTTCTATATTTCTACTGGTAATGTATGCGGGATTCAGTTTCTCCCCGTCCCTGTCGGCACATGTTGTCTGTCTGTGATACTAGCCATCCTGGTGGGTGTGAAGTAGTATCTCATTGTGGTTTTGATTTGCCTTTCCCTAATGACTAATAATATTAAGCATTTGCCCACGTGCTTGTTAGCTAATTGTATATCTTCATGGAAAAAAAAATGTGTATTCAATTCTTAGTCCATGTTTACGTTGGGTTATGTGTCTTTTATTGTTGAGTTGTAATAGTTCTTTATATATTCTGGATACTAGACTTTTATCAGCTATCTGACTTCCGAATAGTTTATCCCACTCTGTGGCTTGTCTTCCTACTTTTTTGATAATGTACTTGGAAGCACAAATTCTTAAAATTTTAATGAAATCCAACTTATCTATTTTTTTTCTTTAGTTGTTTGTGGTTTTGTTGTCATGTCTAAGAAACTGTTGTCTGATCCAAGGTTATAAAGATTTAGACCTATGTTTTCTTCCAAGAGACTTATAAATTTAGCACTTCCATTTAGGTCTTTGATCCATTTCGAGTTACATTTTGAATATGGTGTGAGGTAGGGATCCAACTTCATTCTTTTACATGTGGATATCCTATTGTCCCAGCACCATCTGTGGAAAATACTTCTCCCATTGAATTTTTTTTTTACAGTCTTACTGAAAATCAATCAGCCACAAATGTATGGATTTATTTCTGGATTCTCAATTCTATTCCGTTGTCCACAGTCTACCTTAGGTCAGTGTCACCCAATCTTGATTACTGCAGCTCGAGTTTTGAAATTGGGAAACGTGAGTCCTCCAACTTCTTTCTTCTTCTCCAAATTGTTTTAGCTGTTATGGCTCTCCTGCATTTCCATTTGCATTTTAGGGTCAGTTTGCCCATTTCTGGGAAAGAGCAGCAGCTGGGATTCTGATAAGGACTGCGCACGCCCTGAAAATCAATTTGGGAAGTACGGCCGTCTTCCACACCATGGGCACCGATGTCTTTCCACTTAAGCAGATCTTCTTCAGCTTCTTTCTCCCACGTCTCATGGTTTTCAATGTACAAGTCTTGTACTTTCTTATTAAACCCGTTCCTCAGTAGTTTACGGATATCATCATCAATGACATTGTATTCTTAATTTCATTTTTGGATTGCTCGCTGCTCATTTTTACAGATCGATCTTGCATATTTGTGGTTTCCTCGGGGTTTTCTACAGGCCAGGCTTTCTTCCCCCTTTGGTCCTTGAGCCATGGTTTTCTTGTTGCTGTTTTTGCAACAGCTTTCACATAACTCACTAACTCTGTCCGGTGGATTCAGCGGCCGCTTCCTCAGAGACTGCTTCTGCGGACTGCTTTCCCCCGCCGTGGGACATGTTTTCTTGTTACTTTGCGTGTCTCACAATTGTTTGTTGAAGACCGGGCATTTAAAATAAAATAATGCGCCCTAACTGGTGTGGCTCAGTGGATAGCGTCGGCCTGTGGACTCAAGGATCCCGGGTTCGATTCCGGTCAAGGGCATGTACCTTGGTTGCGGGCACATCCCCAGTAGGGGGTGTGCAGGAGGCAGCTGATCGATGTTTCTCTCTCATCAATGTTTCTAACTCTCTATCCCTCTCCCTTCCTCTCTGTAAAACATCAATAAAAATATATATTAAAAAAAATAAAAATAAATAAATAAATAAATAAAATAAAATAATGCAGCAACGCTGGAAACGGATGCCAGCCCAGGCTTGTGGTTGTTTGCCGTTGCTGTGTGCTTGCTGGTCTGTGTATTGACTTCTCTGAGCTCATTCTGCAAAGCGTATATTCTTTGCTGCACGAGGGCCACGGAAGCTTCTGGCCCGTTAGCAGGGTGGTCAGTTAGTGACGCGACAGAGACTTCCTCGGATCCTTGGAACCCATACGGCTCCCAGCCTTTGCCGAGAATTTCTCTGTTTTGACAGACACCCTCACATTCAGCCACGCACGTGACAACTTCGTCTCATCCGGTCGTGAGAGCTAGAGCCTGCTCGGGTCTTTTCTAAACACACACGTGGCCCGGACAGGCGCACAGCCCTACCTGTGCACACGGCCTTCCCAACTCCCGGGAATGTGTCAGAGAGGTTCAAAGCCTCGATGGACAGATGGACACCTAGTCCTGGCTTTTCCTTTCAAAGGCCCATTAGCCTATTGTTTGTCCCAGCGGGTCCCAACCACTCGGAGCTTCGATCCTGAGCCGCAGTGGGCCCCACACAGCATGCTCACGCTGCGAATGTCCACACGTGCTAATGTGTGTACGTGTCCTCCCGCCCGTCAGAACACATGATCACTGTAACTCGGGCAGCCGTGATGTTCTGTCATTGCATGGCTTCCGATGATTTCCACGCGCACCTGGGGCAACGCTCCGCGCACGAGGTGAGCTCTGAGTGGCTCACGAGGCAGGTGGAGTGAGGGCAGTTCCCTGGGACCGGGCTCTGGAGCTCCCGGCCGCCCTGCCCACCGAGCAGAGCGGCTGCTGAATTTCAAGGCCGCTGACTGTGCTGCTGGAGGAGGGGCTGGGGACCCGAAGTGAACATGACACAGAGCTCATTGTTCTCACCCGCGCTCGGCTGCTCTTGTTGGAGAAATGCTCCCCAGATTGCCAGCCTTTGGGTAATCTCCAGTTCCGAAAATGTTGATCCTGACATTTTTTTTGCCAGGGTTCTCGTGGCCTGTACGAAAGAGGAAATTTTTGGAGGCTTGGAAGCTTGGAGGGCTGGCGTCCGGGAATATAGCGCTGATGGAGACTCTCACACCTCTGGGAGTGCCCTGTTGGTACCGTGTCCGCTCGCCACGTGTGGCTGTCACTGTCACGTCCTTGAAACGAGGGTCCTGCGAATTCAGACGTGAACGTAAAATACACGCTGGAGTTCAAAGAATACAACAGAGAGAGAGTCGAAGTATTGTAACAGCTTTTACTTGGAATATGTGTTGTGATGATAATACTTTGGCCTTATTGGATTCAATAACAGTATTAAAATTAATTTCACCTTCTTGAACTTTTTTTTTTCATGTGTGCGGCAATCAGAATCTAAGATGATCCCCACTGAGTCATGCTGTTGTGACTGCTATAAGATCTTATTGATTTGGTGTGTTTTTTTAGAGAGAGAGAAAGGGAGAGGGAAAGAGAAATAGAAACATCCATGATGAGAGAGAATCATGGATCAGCTGCCTCCTGCATGCCCCCTACTGGGGATGGAGCCCATAGCCATGTGCCCTTGACTGGAATCGAACCCGGGACCCCTTCTGTCTGCAGGCCGACGCTCTACCCACTGAGCAAAACCAGCCAGGGCAGGAGATTTTACATTACATACATGGCTCCCTATATATTTCTACTGGACAGTGTTTGTCTGGAAGGAAGAAAGTAGAATGAAAACGGTTAGTCTGGAAAGATAAAATAAAACCCATTTAAAATGAGAAGGAAACAGCAGGAATAGCAAACAGGAACTAAAACCAGATGAAAGGCAGCGCCCGTGTGTATTAGATTCTGGGGGATGGAGGCTGAATACAGGGGCGTGGCCTGGACCGGCTCCTGGGAGCAGAGTCAGAGGGGAGGTCTGCGGGGGGCTTCACGGGAACACCCTCAGGGAGTGAGACTCCGGACCTGGAGGGCTCTTCGGGGTAAAGGCTGAGCCTTTAGGCCAGGGGTCCTCAAACTACGGCCCGCGGGCCACATGCGGCCCACCGAGGACATGGATCCAGCCCACCGGGTGCCGCTGCCTGTCCTGCTTAGCAGCCGACGCGTCCCAGGCCCGCAGTGCGCATAGGAATTTGTTCATAGTTTTTTTTTAAACTATAGTCTGGCCCTCCAACGGTCTGAGGGACAGTGAACTGGCCCCCTGTTTAAAAAGTTTGAGGACCCCTGCTTTAGGCCCTGCACTGACCAGCCCCTGCGCACAGCTGTGCCTGGAGGAAGGGGTCACTTTGGCGAGGGCAATTCTGGGGACAGGCTGAGCGGAGACCTCACCGACCAACGTCCTGGCAGCGGGAAGATGAATGCGCCTCAGGAGTGGGACTGGGGCGCCCCACCCGTGCACTAAGAGGCAGTTTGCTGTACAGGACGGCTCACGTCAAGCATGACAACGTGGGTCTATACACATGCGTCAGGAAGGCTAGCCAAGATACACGTCAGGGTGCTCAGGAGGGTGAAGGGAAGAGAGGGAGGGGCTGGGGGGAACATGCACTTTCAGAAGCGCCCCTTGTTACAGTGATCATGTGTTCTGGCGGGCGGGAGGACACGTACAGACATTAGCACGTGTGGACATTTGCAGCGTGAGCATGCTGTGTGGGGCCCACTGCGGCTCAGGATGGGAGCTCCGAGTGGAACCGCTTGGGGAATGTTGCCTCCATTGCCCGAGTCCACAGGCAGACAGCGGCCTGGTGGCCGTGACGTACAGGGAGCCCCCCACCCGCACGGGGTTCCTGCCGACCGGACGCCGCGGCCTCGCTGCACAAACGTCCCCTCTTTTTTGGTTAAATATGTTTTTATTGATTTAGAGAGAGAGGAAGGGAGAGGAACAGAGAAGCATTGATGAGGGAGAATCATCATGGATTGGCTGCCGCCCACATGCCCCCTGCTGGGGATGGAGCCCATGACCCCGGCCTGTGCCCTGGCTGGGACTTGGTCTGCTGACCTCGTGGTTCATGGGTTGACGCCCAACCACTGAGCCACACCTGCCGGCCAAACCTCCTCTCTCTTAAGGCCCCGCGCCTGCTGATGTCATCTCAGATCCACACGCCGACCGAGCAGCAGACACTAATTCTGGTCCTTGTCGACGGAGTGTGTGCCCCAACTCAGTTTCCTCCATCACCTGAACAGAGACACTGTTAGGGGCCCCTCTCCCTTGAGGAGAACCACCAAGACGCCCCTGACACGGGACGGCTGGCACCTCCCACCACCCATGCGGGCGGGGACTGTTTTAACGGTCCCATAAGTGGGGGACGACAACTGTTTCACAATCAGTGTAATAACAGGTGTCGACCGGCAAGAACGGACACAGGTCCATGGCGAGGTTAGGACGCACGCGGACAATGGTGATTTGGCAACCGGCGTGAAAGCGGTTCGGCATTTACCAGACAGACGTACCTGCCAAACACGGGCCCTGACCGCAGGGGCGAGCGGGCCAAAGGGATGGCTCCACGTCCAAGCGGCCGGATGGCCCTTCGAACTCAAGGACGTGTCGGGTGGGTCTGAAGACACGTTACAATTTAACGACGACGGTGCACCGACACAATGGAGCGCTACGCTGCTGTGAAAAAGAAAGAACTCCTGCCGAAACCGGTTTGGCTCAATGGATAGAGCGTCGGCCTGCAGACTGAAAGGTCCCGGGTTCGATTCCGGTCGAGGGCATGTACCTTGGTTGCGGGCACATCCCCAGTGGGAGGTGTGCAGGAGGCAGCTGATGGATGTTTCTCTCTCATCGATGTTTCTAGCTCTCTATCCCTCTCCCTTCCTCTCTGTGAAATATCAATAAAATATATTAAAAAAAAAAAAAAAAAGAACTCTTACCGCTCACGACAGCGTGGAGGGGCCTGCAGAGCAGGACGCTAAGCAAAACGAACCAGTCAGAGAAGGACAAGCAGCACAGCATCTCCCTCATTGTGGAATCTCATGAGCAACGTAAACTGATGGACAAAACGGATCCGGGGACATGGGAGCATCCGACAGGCTGTCAGACCCCTGAGGGAGGGCACGGCTGGGGACTTGGATGCATGCATATGAGCATAACCCGTGGACACAGACTGTAGGGGAGTGAGGGCCTGTGCTGGGGGGTGGGAGCGGCCGGGGAGAGGGCCGTGGGGAAAAAGGAGACACAGGTAATACTGTCAACAGAAAAGAATTAACCAAAAATAAAAATAAAAAAAGATGCATCACAAAGCCATTATGACCTGCCCACTTCCTTCCCAGGATCCGACCTGAGTCACCAGCAGGTGAGGCCAGCGCTTGCTTGGTATCACGGAGGTGTACACAGCCAGGGCGCGCGCCCCCCCCCCCCCCCCCGCCCGCCCCAAGGAAAGTCTGTGTGGCTGCCATCTCCAAATCACAGGAGTGGGAGGCAGGAAAGCGGGGGCCGGGGGGGGGATTACACTTGAAAATGCCACTGGACTCGGGTAAATTGACCATTGTTTTCAGGAATTATAGGTATTTCCAGGCAGGAGAAATATGAGAGCGGTCTGATCCCAGCGATGTTGACTTTAATTTTAACTCGTGTTCCTTGGGCAGAAATCTAACACCACTGTGGACAAGGGGATGTTCTAGAACACCCCACCGCGGGCCGAGCCCTGCAGGCCTGGGACGTGGACGCACACGACCTCTGCCAGGATGTCTTTTTCCAGGTCAGATCAGGTGACAAGTGTCTCCAGGGTCCGCTCAGGGTCTCATCCTCCCCCTGGGTACCACCCCCTTTCCGGTGCTCATCTCCCCACTGGCTGTCATTTCCTGCCAAAGACAAGCGCTCGCTCTGTCTGCCAGACCGAGTGTCACCTCCCCACCAGGAACAATCATCACCCGCGTCTACGGCCCCGCGGGAGGCCGCCGTGGGCTCACCTCGCCCTGGGAGGAAGCGAGAGCCCCCTCCGTCCCACAGACAAGGAGGAAGCCAGAGCCCCCTCCATCCCACAGACAAGGAGGAAGCCAGAGCCCCCTCCGTCCCACAGACAAGGAGGAAGCCAGAGCCCCCTCCGTCCCACAGACAAGGAAGGGAGGCTCGGCGGGAGTCAAGGGCTCCATTCACGGCCTCCCCTTCTGACTGTGGTCCCCTGTTTTCTGGTTGTTGTTTTAATTTAGAAAGTACTTTCATATCTGATGGAAAAGTACTTAATGTTGACACCGATTTTTCAAATTGTTTTCTTACACGGTCCCACGGGTCTAGAAAACCAAAAGCATTTAGAACCACATTGTCAAGTTGCAAAGAAGAGACCGTTGATTTTTTTAGAGAGAGTGGAAGAAAAAAGAGAGGAGGGGGGAGAGAAACATCGATGTGAGAGAGACGTATTGATCTGTTGCCTCCTGCTTGCCCCCCACCCCCACCCCCGCTGGTGCCCGGGGATCGAACCTGCAACCCAGGTGTGTGCCCTTAGCCGGGAATCAAACCTAAGACCCTTTGGTCCAAGGGCCAACGCTCTAACCACTGAGCCAAACCGGCCAGGGCAGAAGGGGCCACTTTCAATTTTTTTTTTAAATATATTTTATTAATTTCTTACAGAGAGGAATAGAGAGTCAGAAACATCGATGAGAGAGAAACATCGATCAGCTGCCTCCCTCCTGCACACCCCCCACTGGAGATGTGCCCGCAACCAAAGTACATGCCCTTGACCGGAATCGAACCTGGGACCCTTGAGTCCGAAGGCCGACGCTCTATCCACTGAGCCAAACCGGTCAGGGCCACTTTCAATTTTTTATTACAAAAGGAATTTATAGTCCTAATAGCAAGTCAAAAATGCAAAAGACACAAAGAATGATAATTCTCTCTCCCTTCTCCCTCTTTCACCCCCTGACACAAGTACTGTTTAAGGTTTAGTGTGAATCTGAACACATTCTTTTTTTTTTTTAATTTTTTTATTGATTTATTTGAGAGAGAGAGAGTGAGAGAGAGAAACACGATGTGTTATTCCGCCTAGGTATGCATCGATTGCTGCTGGTATGTGTCCTGACCAGGATCTAACCCCCAACCTTGGTGTATGAGGACGCGGCTGTAACTAACCGACCTACCAGGCCAGGGTCACATGTACCACTCTTGAAGCTCGTACGAACACGCGAGTATATGCACATACTCAGGACTTTTTCTTTTCTCGTCATCGTAAAGGAATGAATATTGCAGCACGTTGTTCACATTGCTCTGAAATTTGCTTTTTTGCTTAAAAGGAAATCATAGAAATGGTTCCCGAGCCATAAACGCAAATCTTCACAGTTGCACTTGTTTAATCTCGCTTGCTTTCCTGCCGCCCGCTCACACTGCCCGGCAGGGCTGTCCCCCGAGGCAGCCACCCCTTCAGCTCCTTCAGCTCCAGGCAACGTGTTTGTCTAGTCGCCCGTTCAGTTTCCAGTTGTGAGATGTCACCCGTTTCCTTCCCAGAACGGAAGACAAGGACCCCCCTTCCGCACCCTATCCTTGCCCTGCTCACCCCCCACACCCTCCTCTGTAGGATGGATCCTCACTGTGGCCGACACCCGGCCTGTGCTTGCCCGTGGCTGCACCTGTGCGGGGCTCCCCCTGGAGAGATGGGATGGGCAGTGCCCTCTCTGCTCCCACATTCAGAGCCCGGGCTTGGACGGAGATGGGGAAAGGTGGGCGCCTGGAGGGAGCCGCCCCCCTCTCCCCCCCTGACCTCCCAGGGGTGGGGAGAAGACAAAGAAGTGATGGAGGTCACACCCGCACTGTCACGGTGGGAACAACGAATGGCTGGTGGTGTGAGTTCAGTACAGGAGACGCTCTGGAGCCGGTGTGGCTCAGTGGACAGAGCTCGGCCTGCGGGGACCCAAGTTCGATTCCGGTCAAGGGCACAGGCCCGGGTTGCAGGCTCGATCCCCAGTGGGGGGCGTGCAGGAGGCAGCCGATCCATGGTCCTCTCTCATCATTGATGTTTCTCTCTCTCTCTCCCTCTCCCTTCCTCTCTGAGGTCAATACAAATATTTTTTTTTATTTTATTTTTTGGGATTTTTTTTCGTTTTTGTTTTTTTAAATATATATTTTATTGATTTTTTTTTTACAGAGAGGAAGGGAGAGGGATAGAGAGCTAGAAACATCGATGAGAGAGAAACATCGATCAGCTGCCTCCCGTACACCTCCTACTGGGATGTGCCCGCAACCAGGGTACATGCCCTTGACCGGAATCGAACCCGGGACCCTTCAGTCCGCAGGCCGACGCTCTATCCACTGAGCCAAACCAGTCAGGGCAAAATATATATTTCTTTAAAGAAGATGCCTGTGGGGAGTCCTGCCTCCACCTGGGCAGCACTGTCCCCGCCCCGGTGAGTGCCCTGAGCGGCTCCCCCTCTCACTCAGCCTTCCGCTGGGGGCCTGTCCCAGTGCCCTAGGCCACGCACCGCACCCCCAGGCGCCTGCACCCCTGTGTGAACTCGTGCCCCCTCACCTCCCGCTCACAGGCAGAGCTGTGACCGCTGCTCGGCGGGGAGGGCTTGTCCCACCGCGTGCGGAGGGGCTCCCAGGCCAACATCCGCCGGGCCTGGCAGGGGCGCCCCATTCAGCCGCCGCCAAGGGGCCATGCTGAGCTCCGGGACCTGAATCAGCCTGGGCCGGCCTCGCTGACATTGTTGTAAAGACTCTCCTCAGCCCCCAGGGTCACACGAGGCAGCCGGGCTCGAGTTCCCATCACTCTCAGGCCAGCCAGCGGAACACAGAACACACCAGGGGTCATACATGTGCACTCAGCCGTTCCCAACGCTGCTCCCAGGGACGGCGTGTGCTTGGGCGTTTCCGTGCTGTGCAAGGTACTCCTTCACAGGTCGTTGGGAGGGAAGGAGGGGGGAGCAGTGTGCCAGCAAGTGGATGGCCCACTTCTCAAACCCCCACGGCCTGGACAAGTGTGAGAATCGGGGGACAAACCAGCTGATCCCAGGTCCCAGATCCCACATCCGCTTCCCAGTGTCAAAACTTCGCTCCCGGGCCCGGCCGGCGGGGCTCAGGGGTTGAGTGTCGACCTAGGAACCAGAAGGTCACGGTTCGATTCCCAGTCAGGGGCACATGCCCAGGTTGTGGGCTCGATTCCCAGTGTGGGGCGTGCAGGAGGCAGCTGATCCATGATTCTCCTCGCTGATGTTTCTCTCTCTCTCTCCCTCTCCCTTCCTCTCGGAAATCAATTTAAAAATATATGTTAAAAAAAAACAAAAAAACTTTGCTCCCCGAGATCACGCCTGAAAAACAACCACTGCTTTGTCCTTGACCTTACAGGGGTGGGCAAACTTTTTGACTCGAGGGCCACCATGGGTTCTTAAACTGGACCGGAGGGCCGGAACAAAAGCATGGATGGAGTGTTTGTGTGAACTAATATAAATTCAAAGTAAAGGAGCGGAGGGGAGAGCAAGAGAACCGGATAGGACAGCCGGATCCGGCCCGCGGGCCGTCGTTTGCCCACGGCTGCCTTAAGCTCAGAGGCTCTGGAAGCTAGAGGGTCCTGGTGGAAGTGGCCCTGGCAAATTTCTCCTAGGTGAAAAACCAAAGCAAAAACAACCACACAGTCCCCCCCCACACACACACACACATCCCAATCCCTTTTCTCGGGGTTTATCGATGGCTGGGGGGGGGGGGGGGGCAGCAGGGCTACAGATGCTTTTCCAATTAAAGGAGCAGGAAGGTTCCATTAAACGAAGAACATGGTCGACTGCCCCCACCGGAAAGGCATTCAGCGCTGCCTCCTCGCCCGCGGCCTCCCTCTCAGGACCCTGAGGTCTGCCCCCGGCTTGTCCATCCGGCCCCTGGGGCTGTGACTCACACCCACAGGGCGGAAGAGTGGGTGCTGATGGGGAACACAGCGCCGGACAGGGGAGAAGGAGGAGGGGGCCATTAGGCAGGTAAATCACTTCTTTTCCAAGAAAAGAAAAGAGAGGAAAAACATCCAGGCGTAAATCTGTCCCCGAACTCACAGCTGAGGACTCTGGAAGTAATCAGGGTCCGGAACCATCCAGAAAGAATCCAGGAAAAACTCCCACCCACCCCTTAGCCTTTGGGGTGAGTGACCCAGGCTCCTGGCTTGCTTGTTTGTCTTGAGGAGGATAGATGTGTGAAATCGTACAACTGCCAGTCAAGGAAGTGTCTTATAAAGGTAACCACACACCTACTCCAGGCCCAACCACCCCAGTCGCAGGTATGCTTACTCCGGAGAAGTGAAAACAGATGTCCCGCAAGGGCTGTGGGAAAATGCTCCTGCCAGCTCTTTTTTTCCCCAAACATGATCTCAGAGAGGAAGGGGGAGAGAGAGCAACATCCGTGATGAGAGAGAATCATGGACCGGCTGCCTCCTGCAGGCCCCCCACTGGGGATCGAGCCCGCAACCCGGGCCTGTGCCCTGACCGGGGATCGAGCCGTGACCTCCTGGTTCCTAGGCTGATGCTCAGCCACGGAGCCAGCGGGCTTTATTCAGAATAACCCAAACGGCAAACCACCGAAAAGCATGGCGAGGTAAGTGGATACGCACACCGTGGTCCACCCACACAAAGGAATTGTGTTCGTCCCCTGCAGCCGCTGGCACCAATCACCACAAACGCAGAGGCTTGAAACCACAGGAATTGCTTCTCTTACCGTTCCGAGGTCAGAAGCTGGATCTGGGTGTCGCCGGGAGGTCAAGGGGGGGGGGGCGGGGCTGGCTCCTCCTGAAGGCTCCGGCTCGTCCAGAGTCTTGGGCCTCCGCAGGCCTTTCCAGCCGGCCTGGCCTCCCTTCTACCTGTGGTCACGCTGCCTCCCCCTCTCCTGTGGGCCAGTCCCCGCCCCCCTCACCTGTGCCTGCCTCTGGGCCCCACCTGGATAGCCCAGGCTCCTCCCGCCCTCTCACCTCGAGGGCTGAGCTCAGTCACACCTGCAAAGCCCTTTTGGCAACAGGCGCTTCCGAGGGCCCAGCGATCAGAACCCCGATATTCTGGAGGCTGTGACTCAGTCTCCCACAGGCACATTCTACCCTGGGATGGAAGAGAGTGAGCTGCACACACACACACACACACACACACATTCACAAACACACACACAGACACACACACACACTCACACACACACACACTCACACACACACACACTCACACACACACACACACACACTCTCACACACACATTCACAAACACACACACTCTCACACACACACACAGACACACACACACACACACATTCACAAACACACACACACACACACACACACTCACACACACACACACTCACACACACACACACACTCACACACACGTGGGGAATCTTTAAAACAGTGAGTGAGCGAAAGAGGCCGGACCAGAACCCGGAGCACCTGTGCGATCATTTCTGAGAAGGATTGATCTGGAGCAGGGGTCCTCAAACTACGGCCCGCGGGCCACATGCGGCCCGCCGAGGACATGGATCCGGCCCGCCGGGGGCCGCTGCCTGTCCTGCTTAGCAGCCGACGTGTCCCGGGCCCTTAGTGTGCATAGGAATTTGTTCATAGTTTTTTTTTTAAACTATAGTCCGGCCCTCCCACGGTCTGAGGGACAGGGAACTGGCCCCCTGTTTAAAAAGTTTGAGGACCCCTGATTGAGAGTCAAGTCAGAGCGGTGGCCTTCTGGCGGCAAGGGCGCTCCAGAGGGAGACACAGAGGCGTTCTGGCCGGGCTGTGTCTTAGCTGGGGAGTTATTGGGGGGCGGGGTGTACATTGATCAGAACCGGCCATCCAGCATTTCATTGTGTCTAAGTCATGCCTCGATGAAAGCATTAAGGGAGAGGAAACAGCAACAAGAAAAGGAAAACACGGGGAGGCAGGGAGAGAAAAACAAAGGCAGTCTATTGGGGGACACATTTTCCTCCTCAGTGTCGCCAGCACCAGTTCCTCCCCCCGTCCCCCCTGGGGTGCAGAAAGAGCTGGACACCGTGGAGGGGAGTCTGGCATCCAATCTCCCTGAGCTCAGCCCCCACCCCACTGGAGGCTCCCAGACCCGCGAGGCTGCCTTAGGCCACCCACCCTGCAAGGCTGCACCGAGGAGACCCTGCCTGGGCCCTGGCTGCGGGCTCCGTTGGGTGGGCGCTGTCCTGGGCACCCAAATGTTGCTGGTTCCATTCCCGGTCAGGGCACAGGCCCGGGTTGCAGGTTCAGTCCCTGGTAGGGGGCGTGCCGGAGGCAGCCAATCAGTGTTTCATTCTCACATCCATGTTTCTCTCTCTCTCTTTCTCTCTAAACGTCAATAAATATATATTTTTTAAAAAAACCCTAAATGACATTGAACATGTGTCCTCTCACAAGAAGGGAGAACGGAGCCATGTTTATGTGCCGGCTGTCCTCACTCTCCCCTCGGGCATTGCTCACGGGCTGTTGCCAGGGCCGAGGGACCGCTGGTCGCCCGCGGCTTCCGGGGCCGGTCATAGGGAACATGGTCCCGCTGGGAGAGGAGGCGTCGTGCACGTCCCTCTGGACCACTGGGTACAGATGTCCCCGAGGGCACCGGTTCACCCTCCTTCCCTCAGCCCTGCTCCTTATTGGACACGTGCGCTGTTTCACCTTGTGTCCTGGGGAAGAAGCATGGCCACTGGCTGGCTTTGCTCCCGTGCTGAATTCTTTAAGACGTGGATATTGAAGTAAGAAATCAAGAAGAGTTGCAGGAAGCAGCCAAGAAACCCCTCGCACAGCACCGAGCGCTCCGGGGCCTCCAGAACCATCAGGTCAACAGTCAAAGCCGCGTCCTGCAGGCGAGGAAAGCGAGGCCAGCGCACATGGGACCTGAAACGCCCAACATCACACCGCAGCTGAGTCACAGGGTTGAGACTCGAACCCAGGGCTTCCGGCCCCGAGCGGCTGCGGGTCCCTCCCTCGGTGAGCCCAGGTGCGCCCTCTGACCACCTGCACGGCCCGCACCAGCAGGGGCAGCTGTCACCTGCCTGGCTTTGTCATCGGGCTGTGTCTCGGGTCCCCTGGGAGAGCACTCCGACCGGAGAGGTGGTGGCCGCAGCCTCTGATGCGGGCGCAGCGCGAGAATGTAGGCCTCCCTGTGGCTCATCTGGAAGGAGCAGCACTTGAACCAGAACGGGGAGGAGATGTTCTTGGCGCTGGTGCGTCTGGGAGATGCTCTGAGCACGTGGCGGTTAAAGCGGAAGTCGTTGGTCCTCAGTTATCTGTCCTAACCGCAGGAAACCCGGACACAGAGCAGACAAAATAGAAACAAATGGCCCTGGCCAGCATGCTCAATGGTTAGAGCGCCAGCCCGGGCACTGGAGGGTCTCGGGTTCGATTCCTGGTCAAAGGCACGTACCTGGGTGGCAGGTTCTACCCGGCCCGGGACAGGGTGCATGCGGCAGGCACCAATCCATGTGTCTCTCTTACATCAGTGCTTCTCTCTCTCTCTCCCTCCTTCCCTCCCACTCTCTCTAAAAATCAATGGATAAAAATATCCTCAGGTGGGGATCAACAAAAAAAAAGAAAGAAGAAACGAAAAAGAATTTGCAAGTGCTTTCCATGATTTTCCGGCAGCAGATTCACCCTTTAATTATGTTTACCATAAAACTTGAGTTTCTAGAATATTCATCAATCAGGAAAGAGGAAGGGGCTGGATTGACAAGGTGCTAGGAGGAGGAGGAGGAAGAGAGCAGCCGTTTACCTGCGCCCGTTGGTGCCAGGAATAAACTCACACATCCTCCCGTGGACTCTCACCCGGACGGGCAGGCACCAGGGCGCGCCTGCAGCTGCTTCCCCGAGATCACCCCGGGATCGCGTCAAAGTCCGGACTCCGCCCCGCCCGCCTGAAGCTGGGACCACATGTGCTCAACTCCACCGGGAAAATCAGATCACATTGTATTCAACAAATCTTTTTTTTTTAAATATATTTTATTGATTTTTTACAGAGAGGAAGGGAGAGGGATAGAGAGCTAGAAACATCGATGAGAGAGAGACATCGATCAGCTGCCTCCCGCACACCCCCCACTGGGGATGTGCCTGCAACCAAGGTACATGCCCTTGACCAGAATCGAACCTGGGACCCTTCAGTCCGCAGGCCGACGCTCTATCCACTGAGCCAAACCGGTTTCGGCAAATCTTTTTTTTTTTTTTTAATCCTCACTCAAGGATGTTTTTTTCCCATTGATTTCTAGAGAGAATGGAGGGAGTGAGGAGAGAAAGATGAAAGGGAGGGAGGAGAGAGAGAGAGAGAGAGAGAGAGAGAAACATCAACCTGAGAGTCACATCAATTGGTTGCTACCGGGGCTGGGGAACCTGCAACCAAGGAATGTGCCCTTGACTGGGAATCAAACCCACAACCCTTCAGTCTGAAGGTTGATGCTCTAAACCAGGGGTCCTCAAACTTTTTAAACAGAGGGCCAGTGCACTGTCCCTCAGACCATTGGAGGGCCGGACTATAGTTTAAAAAAAAAACTATGAACAAATTCCTATGCGCACTGCGGGCCCGGGACGTGTCGGCTGCTAAGCAGGACAGGCAGCGGCACCCGGCGGGCCGCATGTGGCCCGCGGGCCGTAGTTTGAGGACGCCTGCTCTAACCATTGAGCAACCTGCCAGAGCTCAAAAAAAATCTCTATTTATGTGCCATCTATGTATCAAATCCTGTTTGCCAGGGAACAAGGGTACAAAAATAAATGAGGGAAATATCCTTCCTGGGTAGTGCCCAATCCCGCAGGTGAAGATCGAAGCCAGTCACACACAGTAGGTCTGCTGAGCGAGGGAGGGGCCTCGTGGTCCGTGAAGCCTCCCATCTGTGTGGTCGGTTGGTCGGTCGGTCAGGCCGGCTGTTGAAGATACCCATCGGCGTAGCCGCATTCTTGATTGCGTCTCAGGGAATGTGAACTTCTTGCCAACATTGTCCCGTTTTTAACTCGGAGACAAATTGTTCTGAGCCCCGCTTTCCCGCGGGGCTGCCAAAGAGTCCTAGCGAGGCGGATGCTCGGAACCTCCGTGGGTCTCGCCTCGTTGCCTAAAATGAAATAGGATAATCTAACAGTGACCCCTGGTTTACACAATGCGATCAAATTCAGGGTTTCTGAATGGGGATGTGTTGGGGGTGGAAGTCACACAAAAAAAAACAAACAATTCGCCCGTTCAAAAGCATTTGGTAATAAGAAACGTCTATTATCTCTCATTAAAGGAAGAAATCTAGAGGAAGCACCGTCGGGGGCTGATTCCATCGGCTGCTTACTGGTGCGTCAGGGGCCCGGGCTCGGCACCTCCCCCGCGTCCCCCCTCCCCCGCAGACCAGTGTCCTCGTGGTGGCACCGGCTGCGTGATGCCAGCCTCACACGCGGAGGCAGACGCTCTGTGCGTGCACCACGCGCATTCTTCTTCCTGGGCGCACAGAGGGACGTCCCGTCCCGGCCGCCCTTGCTGTCAGTGGCGGGCATGTGACTGGGTTCTGGCCACCGGGATGGGGACCGGACGGGTGAGCCCAGCCCACGTGCGTGGCCCACCCTCTCCACACCTCCCACCAGAGTGGCTCTGGCAGCATCACCAGGTGGAAGGAGCCTGGGCCCTGCGTCTGCCCGCGCGGGAGCCACTGACCACTGAGCGAACACAGTGTGTGTGCGGCGGGGCCACTGGACTCCCGGGCGGGGGCGGCAGCACCTGGCATTAATCCCCACTCAGACTTGGTAGCATCCAGCAGGCGGAGAGAGGGGGGCCGCCAGCGAGGAAAAGCGGGTGCGGGAGAGGCAGTCCCTGCCTGACCCCCCACCGACGAAGTGTCCCGCCCCTGGGGCCAGAGGAGCTGAGAAGGGGCTGGCCAGAGCGCTCACTGCTGGACAAAAATCTCCACCCGGAGAGGGGCTGGCCACCCCGAGAGAGGGGCTGGCCCCTGGGAGGGTCACAGGGTCACAGGGTCACAGGGTCACAGGGTGGAGAAGTGCAGCGAAGCCCCCCGCGGGTCAGGGAGGGGACGCGAGCGGTGGGTGGGCCGCTCCTGGGAGCTTTCCCCTTGCCGCACCCGCGCTCTCACCCTCTGTGGTCCTTTGTCACTGGGCCCCATGCACACCCCCGCGTGGGCCACTTGCACGCCGGCCAGTGCCGCCCACAGCCCAGTGGCATGTGGCGGCGAGGTGAGGAGTTCACATACTGTCCCCCTCGTTTTCCTGGGCTTCTCTCCGCACGGCGCCTCGAAGCAGGCCAGCGGCCAGAGGCGGTGTTGCCGTCCCCCCATCCCCCCTTCTCGCGGGGCGGGGAGGCGGCCAGGAGGCAGTCTGCAGGAAGAGCAGGCCGCAGAGGGCAGCGGGCGGCCTGCGCGTGGGCTGCTTTGTCATCGAGGGCTGCGAGGACGAGCGCGGGTCTTCCTGGGGAAAATGGTTTTCTCAGGAGCAGGAAAGTCTACATGTAAACACGCGGGGGGAAGAGCCCAGCCCCCGCATGCTGGCCACTGGGGACCAGGGCGTGGCTCGAATGTCCTCCCTGCACCGCGGCCCTGGCGGGTGTGCCGCCCAGTCCCGCCCCCACTCCTCTCCAGAAGGGAAAGCAGCCCCCCAGGCCCCCCCAGGCCCCTCCAGGCCCCTCCAGGCCCCTCCAGGCCCCCCCAGGCCCCCCCAGGCCCCTCCAGGCGCCCCCAGGCCCCCCAGGCCCCTCCAGGCTCCCCCAGGCCCCTCCAGGCCCCTCCAAGCACCCCCAGGCCCCTCCAGGCCCCCCCAGGCCCCTCCAGGCACCCCCAGGCGCCCCCAGGCCCCTCCAGGCCCCCCCCCAGGCCCCTCCAGGCCCCCCCAGGCCCCCCAGGCCCCTCCAGGCCCCTCCAGGCGCCCCCAGGCCCCCCAGGCCCCTCCAGGCCCCTCCAGGCCCCTCCAGGCCCCTCGCGCTTCGGGGCAGAGGGCCCCCAGCTCGGCGCCTGTGCAAAGATGACCTTCATCACCACGAAAACACGCGGCTTGCCCGCAGAGCACAGAGAAGAGAAGAGCGTTGGGTGCAGGCGCGTTTCCTTAGGGGCTTCTGAAAGCGAGGGCACTTTTCGTTAGAAACAGCCACGGAGCGTCCCCGGCGCATCGCATCGGCGAGGGAAGACGCCGCGGAAAGGAATCGCGGCGGGAAGGGCGCTGGTCCCGCTGCTGCTTCTCTGAGTGTCTTCCCAGAAACAGTTACCCGGCTCCTGAGAGCCAAATGCTTTCCAGTTATGAGGGCTTTTCGGAAAGGTGCCCCTCACAAGAACAGAGGCGGAGGAGACAAAGAGCTGGACCCACCACGTGGACGCCTTCGCTGTCAGCTGCCTCCCAAGGCTGGGCCGAGCCCCGGCTCCTGGTGGGGACGGGCCGAGCCCCGGCTCCTGGTGGGGACGGGCCGAGCCCCGGCTCCTGGTGAGGACCGGCCGAGCCCCGGCTCCTGGTGGGGACGGGCCGAGCCCCGGCTCCTGGGTGGGACGGGCCGAGCCCCGGCGCCTGGGGAGGACTGGCTGGAGGCCACGGACGTAACCACCTTCCTCACCAACTGGGAGGCGTGGCACGTGGCAGGAGAGCGCCTCGGAGCTCGCACTGGGTTCAGATCCGACTGATCACTCCCCAGTGGGTGCCCTGGGCAATTCCTCAGCCCCTCTAAGCTGACATCCCTCCGCTATGAAGGGGGCGTAGCAACGCGACTGCCTCGTCCATCACGGGCTGTGGAGAAGGTGAAAAGATAAAATAAAATGCTTAGCGTGGCACCTGGAACCCTCTAAGCACTTGCTGAAAGGGAGCGGCGTTATTATCACCAGATGGAAGAGTCAGGAAGAATGATTCACGCCATGCAACACCGCAAGCGTCCCGACTCCACGCCCACAGCGCGAGGGGCCCCCACGGCAGCGTGCTTAGAGTGCTCACACCCCCACTGGGCAGGATCTCGCACCCACAATCATCTCGCACGCTTTCCTGGTGTTGGGTCGCACGGCGGTGCTCAGGGATGGGGAGAATGTGCTGGGGGCTGGACGTTGTCCTCCCAAAACCCATAGGGGGAGCCCTCCCACCCCCCCAACGTGGTTGTGTTCGGAGATGGGGCTTCCAGGGCGTAGTTAAGGTTAAATGGGGTCATGACGATGGGGTCTGAATCTGACAGGATCAGCGGCCTTGCAAGAACGAGAGAATGAGCTCGCTTTCCCCAAGTTCAAGGTCAGTGTGAGGCCACGTGAGGACATAGCCAGAAGGCGGCCGTCTGCAAGCCAGGAAGAGAGCCCTCCCTGGGAACGGAATTGGCCGGCACCTGGATCTTGGACTTCCCGGACCCCAGGGCAGTCGGAGAGAGGCCACTTTTTCCTTTCCCTCAACCAGAAAATGGAAGGCGTGCCTCAGAGACAGTCCTCCTTTCTCCACTGGCCCTGCCCTGGTCTTGGGAAATGGCCAGGTGTGCACAAAACGTACAATGGTTCTATCTGGTTTAGAAACATAAATAGATCAAATCCCGGGGGGTGGTTTTTGTTTTTTTTTTAAATATTTTGTTATTGATGTCAGAGAGGGAGAGAGAGATAGAAACATCGATGATGAGAGAGAATCGTTGATCGGCTGCCTCCTGCACGCCCCACACTGGGGATCGAGCCCACCACCCAGGCATGTGCCCGGACCGGGAATTGAATGGTGACCTCCTGGTTCCTAGCTCAACACTCAACCACGGAGCCGTGCTGGCTGGGATGAAATCCTGTGTTTTAGGTAAAGCAACTTTCACCCGGGAACACGAAGTCTGTACACGGCCCGGAGGCTGTGTTTGGTGCAGAGTCAAGCTTTGTTTGCTCCTGACGCTTCTCTGCAAAAGACTCGTTCGTCTACTGGCCGGTGGGATCATCGTTATTGGAACTATCGTGTCCCCAGGGGACCGGTCCGTGTCCCGAGAGAGATACATTTGCAGGCAGAGGGAGAGTGAATCCTGAAACGTTCTAGTAGTTTCTGCGGAAGCCAGTCGGCTGGCCACGGCTCTCTCCCTCCTCGCCAGCTGTGCTCTGAGCAAAGCACCGCCCACCCCTCTGGACCAGGAGGGCGGTCGCGGAGGGACAGAGGCAGAGGCGATACTGGGTCAGACCCAGGAGCTCAGGGCTACCCACCCACCGAGGGCCTAGCACACGTTGTGGTCTGGTAGGAAGGAGCAGAGCCTGGAGCCAGACGGACTACCAGACCCAGTCCTGACTCCCCTCCCCCAGGGCCGGGGCACTTGGGGCGAGGGGTCAGTCCCCCCGGGCCTGAGTTTCCCCGGGGGGGGGGGGGATGGCCGAGAGCAGGGCCCACACGCCATCACACGCCCAGGTGTGTTCGCAGCCATCACGCCTGTACCTGGGCCAGGAGCTATCTCCGGCAGCACTGTCGACCCCTCTCGGACACGTCCATGTGAAAGAAACATGCAGAGCACGTGGTACAAAATCGGCCTGGCCGGTGTGGCTCAGTGGGTAGAGCGCTGGCTACGGACTGAAGGGTCCCAGGTTCAATTCCAGCCAAGGGCACATGCCTGGGTTGCGGGCTCCATCCCCAGTAGGGGGCGTGCAGGAGGCAGCTGATCCATGATTCTCTCTCATCATTGATGTTTCTCTCTCTCTCTCCCTTCCTCTCTGAAATCAATAAAAATATATATTAAGAATAAAATAAAATAAAAAATAGCCGAAACCGGTTTGGCTCAGTGGAAAGATTGTCGGTCTGCGGACTGAAGGGTCCCGGGTTCGATTCCGGTCAAGGGCATGTACCTTGGTTGCGGGCACATCCCCACTGGGAGGTGTGCAGGAGGCAGCTGATCGATGTTTCTCTCTCATCGATGTTTCTAGCTCTCTATCCCTCTCCCTTCCTCTCTGTAAAATATCAATAAAATATATTTAAATAAATAAATAAATAAATAAAAAATAACATGATCGCCCAGGGACTTTTTCCCTATTAATAAGGGAAAGTTTCTTTTCTTCTACTTCCGTGCCCCTCCCCCCCCCCCCACCCACACACCATGCAGAATCCTTCCTGGTCACGACCACAGACAGCCTGTGATCTCAGCACGTCATTTCCCCTCCGGGATGCCCTGTGGCCAGGTCTGCGCACCCAGCAGAGCGGAAAAGGAACAATGCTCTGAATCAGGGCTGAGGAGCTTTCTCCGTGAGGACCAGAGAGCAAACGCTCTTGGCTTCGAGGACCAGCTGCTGCTGAACGGGGAAAGCAGCCTCGACAACCGGCGGTGAATGAACATGTAGAGGGCCGCCTGGGAAGGCACGTGGGCATTTCTTTACATTGTTGTCAGCTGAGCCCCAGGCGACTGGCAGAGCTGGGTCTCGGTTACGCCCTCCCCAAGAAAGGGGGGGGGGGGGCGTTATCAGTACTGACTTTTTACCTTTGTCCAGGTGTCGGCCCAGCAGACTTTGATATGTAAATCCAGGAATGCTAGGCCTACTCAAGAATACAAATAAGCTCCTTTGATCCTAAGTTTTGGTGACACTTCCTGGTATGCTGGGGGGGGGGGGGTCCCTGCCTCTCCATCTCTCCATGGCGTCCCACCTGGCTCCCAGCATTGTTTCTATCTTTCTATCTGGTCTCTTTCTTTCTTTTATTTCTTAATCCCCAGCTCCTCCACTCAGAATCCGACCTGTTCCTTTTCCGTGCTGACTCGGAAAAGAGAGAACACCTCTCCATGAACACAGCTGTGTTCCAATAAAGCTTTATTTACAAAATCAGCGGGCCAGAGTGGGCTGGTGGGCGGTCCTTTGCTGGCCCCTGGCCTGGATTCATCCAGGCTTCACACACGGGACCAGGACTGTCCCAGGGGCTGGGGAAGTGCCCGCACGTGGAGCAAGGCCCTGCTGCCTGGCGCTCACGTCGTATTCCAGGGCAATTTAGGGTTTCCCACCCGGAGGAGACCCAGGGAAGACATTCTCAAAAGGGGGCCGTCCTTTGTGTGAGATGCTGCTAGAGCCAGCACTGGGAACCCGCCATGGCATCTGACACCAAGAGCGGTCTCCGTGGGACAGAGGGACGGAGCCTGACAGAGGGACTTGAGGAGGAACACGAGGCCGGAGGGGGCGGCAGGGGAAAGCATGAGGGGAGGGGCTGGGGGACGGAATCCCGCCCGAGGGAGGGCTTGGTGGTTGTTTCACCATGAGACCATCAGCGTGTTTGCTGGAGCAGGTCCAGAGGGAGGGACAGGAGCACAGGTGACACAGGAGAGAGGCAGGACGCAGTGACAGGGGAGGGGGGGATGCAGAGAGAGGAGGGAAGCAGTGATGGGGGAGGGGGAGGGATTCAGGGAGAGGAGGGAAGCAGTGATGGGGAAGGGGATGCAGAGAGAGGAGGGAAGCAGTGATGGGGGTGGGGGAGGGACGCAGGGAGAGGCGGGAAGCTGTGCCAGGCATGTTCTGGAGGCACAGGACACGCAGGCGCCACTGAAGACGGCCTCTGCGAGGAGCAGGTGCAGCCCCCCCGACCCCCGTAGCAGGAGGAGACGGGGCCACACGGGGTCAGCCCTGCTAGCGTGAATTCGCTCTCCTCGGACTGTGTCCCTTGCATCCTCACACCCAGCCGCAGGACGGTGGGGTGAGAGGGAGGAGGGAAGAAGTTCTGCAGGGAGAGAGGACGCTCAGCACAGCTGGGGCGGGGAGGGGAGAGGGTCTGGATCGGTGACGTGGATCAGCTCGCCCGGCAGCCCTGAGCCCCTGGTGCGGGAGACCAGTCAGCAGGGCTGTGCCCTCTCCGCCACTGCCCCGCGGAACAACTCCCACCGAGACCCACGCTCAGCCCCCGACCAGCCACGAGTGTTGCTTCAGGTTGGGTGTCTGCTCCGCAGTCAGCTGAGCCCAAGGGGCGTCCTCAGGGCCTGGTCCCTGTGTGACTGAATGCTGGGGGAGGGGGGTGCCTAGATCAGGGGTGGGGACCCTGTTTGCTGCCAAGGGCCATTTGGATATTTATAGTATCATTGGTGGGCCGTACACAATCATCTACTGACAAATTAGCCTGCCAGCTTTGGTCAAACATTTAATTATCTCACCCCTAATGCCTTGGCAGGGCCAGACCAAACGATTTCAGGGTCTTACAGGGCCCGCGGCCGGACGTCCCCCACCCCTGCCCTGGAAGGATCTGTGGGCAGCCACACCCCAAGGCGGGGAGGGAGCGAACGAGTGAGTAACGGTCTGAGGTCAGCCTGGGAAGACCCATTGGCATCAGGTGACCGTGGCTTTTCACAGGACAGTGGACCAGACGTTCTATACTATTCGGTGTCCGAGACCCAGGCTGCGGATGCTGCTGTATTTTTATTTTTATTATTATTTTTTTTTAAAATATATTTTATTGATATTTCACAGAGAGGAAGGGAGAGGGATAGAGAGTTAGAAACATCGATGAGAGAGAAACATCAATCAGCTGCCTCCTGCACACCTCCCACTGGGGATGTGCCCGCAACCAAGGTACATGCCCTTGACCGGAATCGAACCCGGGACCCTTCAGTCTACAGGCCGACGCTCTATCCACTGAGCCAAACCGGTTTCGGCTGCTGCTGTATTTTTAAAGGTCTCGTGCATGACAGTGTGGGGGCGACTCCAGGTTGGCACCCCCTTCTATTCCGTCCTTACTCCCTGCCAGGCACGGAGCTGGCAGCACTCACACTGGGTGATATCACTGTACAGATGGCATCTCCGACCCGGGACCCACGAGGCACTGTCCCACGTCGTGCGGCGACACATCACGGGCGACCTCTGGGCTCGCTCCTCTGAGGTGGGCTGGAAGGACATCAGATTCAGTTAGACGGCAAGTAACAGAAGCTCCCCATACATCCGCTTCGACCAATGAGGGGTGTTCTTTCCCACATTACAAACACCAGTAGGAGCCCGGCCGGCGTGGCTCCGTGGTTGAGGGTCAACCTATGAACCAGGAGGTCACGGTTTCATTTCCCATCAGGGCACGTGCCAGGCTGCAGGCTCCATCCCCAGTGTGAGGCGTGCAGGAGGCAGCCCATCAGGGATCCTCTCTCATCGTGAATGTTTCTGTCTCCCTCCCCTCTCCCTTCCTCTCTGAATCAATAAAAATCTACATAATAAAAAAAGTCCAGCGGCGAGCCACCCAGGACGGATGGCAGCCCCACAACTCCCTCTAGAACCGGCGTTCCCTCTGGCTTTCCGCATCCCGACCCGACGCTGTGGCCCTTGCTCTCCTGGTCACCTCGCCGTCACCCGTGGCCGCTCTGCCTCCAGCACGGAGCCAGCATTCCAGGCAGAGGGCAGAGGACGGACGGTCCGGTCTATTCCCCCCACTCCACCTTTTGTGTCTCTGTCCCCTTTCCCAGAGCTTTCCTGGAAGCCCGCCCACACCCACCTCCTTACACCTCATTGGCTGACACTGCCATGGGGCCTCCTCATTGGCTGACACTGCCATGGGGTCCCTCATTGGCTGACACTGCCATGGGGCCTCCTCATTGGCTGACACTGCCATGGGGCCTCCTCACTGGCTGACACTGCCATGGGGCCTCCTCATTGGCTGACACTGCCATGGGGCCTCCTCATTGGCTGACACTGCCATGGGGCCTCCTCACTGGCTGACACTGCCATGGGGCCTCCTCATTGGCTGACACTGCCATGGAGCCTCCTCATTAGCTGGCACTGCCATGGGGCCTCCTCATTAGCTGGCACTGCCATGGGGCCCCTCATTGGCTGACACTGCCATGGGGCCCTTCTCATTGGCTGACACTGCCATGGGGCCTCCTCATTGGCTGACACTGCCATGGGGCCCCTCATTGGCTGACACTGCCATGGGGCCCCCTCATTGGCTGACACTGCCATGGGGCCCCCTCATTGGCTGACACTGCCATGGGGCCCTTCTCATTGGCTGGCACTGCCATGGGGCCCCCTCATTGGCTGACACTGCCATGGGGCCCTTCTCATTGGCTGACACTGCCATGGGGCCCCTCACTGGCTGACACTGCCATGGGGCCCCTCACTGGCTGACACTGCCATGGGCCCCCTCACTGGCTGACACTGCCATGGGGCACCCTCACTGGCTGACACTGCCATGGGCCCCCTCACTGGCTGACACTGCCATGGGGCCCCCTCGTTGGCTGACACTGCCATGGGGCCCCCTCGTTGGCTGACACTGCCATGGGGTTGGCTGACACTGCCATGGGTCTCCCTCATTGGCTGACACTGCCATGGGGCCCCTCACTGGCTGACACTGCCATGGGGTCCCCTCACTGGCTGACACTGCCATGGGGCCCCGTCTAGCTAAAAGGAGAGCATTTTAGCTGGGTCCACTGCCACCCTAAGAAACAGGATGTTTGGCCTCCGAACATGCTAACAACCACTGATCTTCTTACTGTCTCCATAGGTTTGCCTTTTCCCGAAGGCCACACAGTCAGAACCTCACCGCTTGCGGCCTTTTCTGTCGCGTAGAAACAGGCACTGAAGGCTCCTCCGTGGCTGGTTAGGGCCTGATACTCATTTCTTTTTCCGCGGAGTAGTCTGCCCTGCTCTGGACGGACCATCGCCTGCTGCTGGACAGCGTGCTGCCCCGTGGTGGGCAGCGATGAGGACAGCGCTGTGAGCCGTGGGCAGGTTTCTGTGTGGACATCAGTTTCCAGCGCCTTTGGGTAGCCCCCAAGGAGTGCGGCAGCCCAGCCCACCGGGGGCTGAGGAATGTTCCCTGACCGGGGGCTGAGGAATGTTCCCTGCACTAAGGAACGGCCCAGTGACTTCCAAGAGGCTGCTCCGTTTCGCATTCCCACCAGCAATGACCGAGGCGCCTGTGGCTCCGCATCCTTGCCAGCACTTGGTGCTGTCCGGGTCCTGAACTTCAACTTCCTCCTTCAGCACGTTTTTAATTCCTTCACCCAGTGCATCGCTGACGTGCTCCGAACGAACGTCGCACACAAGAGAGGCGGTCTCTTAAGAGCAGCCGTGGGCAAACTACGGCCCGCGGGCCGGATCCGGCTGTTCTATCCGGTTCTCTTGCTCTCCCCTTCGCTCCTTTACTTTGAATTTATGTTAGTTCACACAAACACTCCATCCACGCTTTTGTTCCGGCCCTCCGGTCCAGTTTAAGAACCCACGGTGGCCCTCGAGTCAAAAAGTTTGCCCACCCCTGCTTAAGAGCACAGAGTTCGCAGTACCTGTAGGTTCCGGGCGGGAAGTTTTGGGTCGCCCTGCATCCCTTTGAGCAATGGGTCCGGAACTTTACCCGCCTCTGACTCACCAGGAGACGGGCTGAGCGGTGGGGAGGGAGTCGGGTGCCTCGCCTGGGGTGTCTGATTCAGGAGGTCTGGGACGGGGCCCAAGAATTTGCACTTCTAACAAGTGTCCTGCCTCCGGGCTGCTACTGCCGCGGCTCCCGAGCCACACCTGGAGAATCACTGTCCAGATGCTCTCGGAAAAGGAAAAACACCACATGGGGCGGCCACACCCTCCCTCCGGGGTCCGGGAAACATCGTCACAACCTCCATAGAAGGCTCCACCTTGAGGCCCCTGGGTACCCGAACCCAAGGGAGAGTTCCCGGCGTCTCTGCGTCGCCGGCGCCCACGGGTCTCCCAGCTCCTGAGGAGGCTGTGTGGCTGAAGGTCCATTTGTTTTCGGGGGGTATCGCTGCTGTCACACAGAATAGACTTTGCATAAGTGAGCCAGGTAGTTTAAACTGTAAAAGTTTAAAAAGCTCACTTTGTCCTAAAATACGCCGTCTAGACCCACCCAACGTCTCTGCAATGGACCCGTGTTCCACTGCCCTCGGTGCGACATCGACCTCATGCCAGTGTGGGTCCCGCACACGCCAGAGCAGTGTTCTCGGAGGACCAGGCACCTCGGATCGGCCACCGCGGGTGCCGGGGTCACTGCACGGACACGCAAGGCCACGCGCATTCTGCCGCGTCAGGACCTGACCAGGAAGTCCCGCCAGGTCGCTTTTTTATCCCTCAGAAGCTGCTTGCTTCAGAGAAATGAGAAATTCAACAAGATGGTTTTGTGGTTTTTCTTTAGCTTTATCAGCATGCTGCAATCGCATAGACCGAAGGTCAAATTCTTTTCAGAAGACACACAGCAACGACTGTGTGTTGTTCTTGGGTCGATGAGGGGCCGGAAGTGCGAAAGGACAGGACACACAGACCCCTGAGCAGCGTCGGAACCTGGAAGGAGGCCCCGCCTTCCGTGGCCAGACTGCCCCTGAAATAGACTCGCAATTAAACGAGGAGCGACGCCCCTCTCCCTCCGCAGGTGCTGTGAGGCCTCGAAGCACATTTGTAATTGAAACAGGTGCCCTGGCCCGGCCGGCGGGGCTCAGTGGCTGAGCATCAACCTTTGAACCGGGAGGTCACGGTTTGATTCCCGGTCAGGGCACATGCCCGGGTTGTGGGTTCGATCCCCAGTGGGGGGTGCGCAAGAGGCAGCTGATCCATGATTCTCTCTCATCATTGATGTTTTGATCTCTCTCCCTCTCCCTTCCTCTCTGCAATCAATAAAAATATATTTTTTAGGAAGAAAAGAGAAGAAACAGGTGCCCCGATTTCGATGCAGGTGGGGTGTTCTCCAGACCATGTTGAAGGAGACACTACTCAGAAGACAGAGCCCCAGCCCTTGAACGCAGTGGATTTTTATACCTTATAGACAACTTCATTTTTTTTTACTTTACCGGTTGCACCCCGGTTGGGTGAGCTGATGAGGGCAGGTAGCACAGGGCTGGGACAGAGCATGCCTCACGTGGCCCATGTGTGGAGGCTCCTTGGCTTGTCTCAGATTCCTGCGGGCCCCGACGCACCCCGAGCACTCTCATCCCACGTGCTCTTTTCCGAGGAAGGAAGGGAAGGTCAGTGCAAGAGCACATCGCTGGCCTTCCGGACCCAGAATCCCCGGGGGAGGCGAGCGGGTGCTTGTCAGCGCGTGGCCCTCTGCCCAGACGGAGGCGCCCCCCTCGCTGGGGCCAGACGCGGTAGGACCGTGGGGCCCGGCGGAGAGGGGGTGTCTGAAGGCCCGCGTTGGGGCACCTGTGATCGCACCTGCCAAACCCCGCATCAGGAATGTCCAGCCCCTCCCCGGGCGAGCGGGTGTTGACTGAAAAACACACTCTGAAAGCCGAGACGCTCGGGTGCGGGTCCACTCGCATTAAAACGGGAAACAACCCCGGGAACGCAGGCACCGCCTGTCCCCCACGCTTCACCTTTCTCCCGTGTTTACGTGACACAGATGCCACCGCAGCTCCCCTCCCAGGACGGACCCCGGCGGCGCCTCTGCCACTGTCCCCTGTCTCCTCGTCCAGTCGGACGGGCCTCGGGAGGAGGTGGGTACACCAAACCTCCCAGGCAGGGTGCCCCGCGATGGCCCAGCCACCGGCATTCATTCGCTGAGTGCAAGGCCCGTTAGGTCTCCTCGGGGCACTTTCCGATGCCTGCCGGGCGTTCCCGGGAAGAAGGCCTTGTTGCTTGTTCGCCCTTCTCCTGCCACCGGCCCTCCTGCTCGCGGGCCAGGGCCGAGATCCGCTGCTTCTGCTGGGCCCCGGCCCACACGCAGGGCCCGTGGCGGCCCACCCGAGTCCCATTCGCTCCCCGTCCACGGAGCCCAGCCGTCGGGAGAGCTGAGCTCACGGGTGGACCGCGGTCAGCCCACCTTCTGTGGATGGGACGGCTGTGTCACCGGCTCCCGTGGATGGGAACCCCTCTCACCCCAACAGCAGGTCGCCCAGAGCCGGGGTTGAGCCTGTGTTTCGGGCCTGGTTTCGGGGTTGCTTGGCTGGCAGCAGTGGGCAGTTTCCTCCGGAAGGAAGCAGGAGAGAGGGCTCCCCGAGAACCACAGGAAGCGCCTGCAGCGGCCTGGGTGCCCCGTGCTGGCAAACCCCCAGTTTCCTTCTCGTGAAGCAGAAGGAAGGCGGCGGGCGGGCCGGCGTCTGCCCTCCTGAGACCCGGGCCGGGTGCTCGCTCCCATCCAGTTCCCCCGCTCCCCGTGCCGTGGGCCGGTGTCCTCTGCTCCCCAACAGACAAAAGCCGTTGACACCCCGAGGGCTGGGGGGACTCAGTGAGATGAGGAATATAATGGGCTGTCCTGCCGTCTGTTTGTCCTTCCTCCGTGAGAGGAGGGAGACGGGCGGGAGGAGGGGGTGCCCACGTGGTCCTCCAGCATCACAGGCAGGTGCCCCGCAGGGCGTCCCCCTCCCAGCCCACAGCTGGGGTGGCGGGCAGGTGTCCGTCACCGAGATCTGATTGTCTCATCGGAGACGACAATGAGCCATTTCCTCCGTTGGCGGCGTTTCCCTAGCGGCGTCTCTTTCACGGGACGGCCTTCGCGCGCGTTTTGAGTGCAGATGGAACGCAGCCTTGACACCATCACTCTTGGGGCTCCGAGCCTGGCACTTTCAAGGCTGAAATCACAGGGACAACTGTGTGAGCTGCGCACGAGCACACTCCAAAGGCAGCCTCTGCGGCCCTTCCCACGAAAACGCCAGGCGAGCCACGTGCGTCACGTAGGACTCTCCAGGAGCCACACTTACAAAGCCGTCCAGCTGCTTCTCATCCCGTATTTTGTTTAGCCCACATTTCCCCAAAACTCTGTCCTTTGAACACATCGTAGGAAAACATTACCATCTACTCAACGTAAAAACTGTCTGGGCGTTTCACACGTTTGCTTTTCTTTCCCTAAATTGACATCCTAGTGTCCGTCTCCGTTCAGACTCAGCCACTCCGGCCACCCGTGGCCCGTGGCTCCCATATGGGACATGGCGTGTCTACAGCCTTTTCCCCATGGTCACAGCCCAGTGATAGCTAGGGTCACGGTGAGCAGAGGAGATTTTCATCGAAAGCTCCAAACCAAGGTCTCCATGTCCCAACAGCACCCCACCGGCCTCCTTCTGCGCTCACAGGCTTTCAGATAAACCATTTCATCAGATCCTCGTGACAACCACAACGGAGGCAGGGCCAATGTCATCTCCTCCTATTACAGCTCAGAAAACCAGGGCTTAAAAATATTAGCCCGGCCGGCGTGGCTCAGTGGTTGAGCATCGACCTATGAACCAGGAGGTCATGAGTTGATTCCTGGTCAGGGCACAGGCCCGGGTTTCGGGCCCCATCCCCAGTGTGGGGCGTGCAGGAGGCAGCGGATCAATGGTTCTCTCTCATTGCTGATGTTTCTGTCTCTCTCTCCCTCTCTCTCTCTGAAATCAATAAAATATTTTTAAAATATTAATTGGCCCAAAGTCAATGGCTAGAGGTTGGGGGTTGGGAACTTGAACTGACTCCTCGCGTCCAGCTAAGAACGAGGCAGCGCCCTCCCCACCCCCCACCCCCACCTCCATCATCACGTTGCCATGACAGGGACCTTAGCCTCCTGTCCCAGCACCGAGCACAGAGCCCGGCACGGAGCTGGCACACGGTTCCGACCCGATGACATTAAGTTCAGCTCCATCCAAAGGGTGACCCACTCCAGACGCCTCCTCGCCATCGCCCGGATCACGCCGTCTCTGGGACCTTCTGGGGAAGCCAAAACCACCAAGCCTCCTACGCCCCGCAGCGGCCTGTGCTGAGCCCTGGACACCCCCTCACTTCCCAGCACGCCGAGCACATCTCTGAGGGTTTTTCTAGACAGACGCCCTCCGTCATGGCCCCGTGAGAACGCTCACCTCGCACTTTTTACTGCGAATTCCATCTCCGGTGCAAAGCGCACCTGGAGAGGTGACTCGGTCCGACTTGTGGTTTGTATGCCAACCTCCACCACCCAGGCCGCCCAGGCCACCCAGGGGGCTCCCACCACCACCCAGACCACCCAGGAGGTTGCTGACGCTCGCCTCTTGCCGTCCAGCGGGCCAGGCATGTTGGGTTGAGCCACGCAGGCCTGTCCCAGCCGCCCCAGGCGCCCCCTCCAGCTGGGCCGGCTCCGGGTACCCCTCTGCCCCGTCAGCACCTCATTCTCCCCCGGAGGTCTCTTGCCTCCTGTGTGGCAGCCGGGCCTCAGCGCCCGGGGCACCGGGCACGGTGCCAGGGCTGCGTGGAGAGCCGAGCCAGGTGCTGAGAGCGCCATCTCCCTGCAGGTGCTGGCCTGTCGGACGGAACAAGACAGGGACCCAGGCCCCACGCTCTCCGGCCCATGCCCTCATGGGCTGCTTCCTGCCAGCTTCCCGCTGGGCACCAAGGAGGCATTCAGGGTAAGGGTACAAGCAGAAGCTTATGCTGAACTTCCATGAGCTCCGCCATGGGCTTGGCAACCGTGGCATCGCTCGGGGCCCACGCACTCCCACACGCAAGCCGGACCCGCCGCGCCCCCGGCATCCCCGCCTCACACGTCTTGTCTCTGTGCAACATCCTCAGGAACTTGTTTTTCTGGAGAACACCCAGAGGCACACCCACATTTTGGTGGAAATGGCCATTTTTAAAGCTCTGTGACAGGCGTCCTCAAACCACGGCCCGCGGGCCACATGCGGCCTGCCGAGGACATGGATCCGGCCCGCCGGGTGCCGCTGCCTGTCCTGCTTAGCAGCCGACGCGTCCCGGGCCCGCAGTGCGCATAGGAATTTGTTCATAGTTTTTTTTTTAAACTAGAGTCCGGCCCTCCCGCGGTCTGAGGGACAGGGAGCTGGCCCCCTGGTTAAAAAGTTGGAGGAGCCCTGGTCTGTGACATCACACGGAGGCCAGCGCTGTGGAAGGCCCGGGACTCCCTCAGGCAATCCTCCCGCCTCAGCTCCCGCCGCCACGCTCTGGGCACGAGGCTCAGCCAGGAAACCAGAGGACCTCCTGGGGGTGTACAGTCCACGGAGGGGGGAAGGGGAAGTGACGGGACAGAAGACAGATCGATAAATAACATCACTCTAACGGCCACACATGCTATTAAGACAGGGGTGGGGCCCAGCCTCCTGGGGGGACGGGGCGACCACTCCGAAGGGGGATCTGCCCACTGGCGGGGCTCAGGGGCTGAGCGTCCACCAGGAGGTCAGGGTTCGATTCCCGGGCAGGGCACGTGCCACGGTTGCAGGCTTCACCCCCCGTGTGGGGTGCCCAGGAGCCCGCCGATCCGTGATTCTCTCTCATCACTGATGTTCCTCTCTCTCCCTCTCCCTTCCTCTCTGAGATCAATAAAAATATTTAAAAAAATACAAACACTTCTAGCCCTGGGCAGTTTGCTCAGTGGTTGGAGCATTGGCCCGCACACTGAACGGTCAGGGGTTCGATTCCCGATCGAGGGCACGTACCCGGGTGGCCGGTTCCATCCCAGGCCCCGACCCGGGTGCATGTGGGAGGCAACCAATACAGGTGTCTCTCTTACATCGATGTCTCTCTCTCTCTCACTCTCGCTCTCGCTCTCGCTCTCCCCCTCCCTCCGTCCCTTCCACTCTCTCTAAAAATCCATGGAAAACAGCCTCCGTGAAGCTGGAGCTGGAATGCCCCCCCAGAGCCCAGCACTCCACAGGGCCACACCAGGTCACACCGGGTCACACCGGGTCACACAGGGTCACACAGGGTCACACCGGGTCACACAGGGTCACACAGGGTCACACCAGGTCACACCGGGTCACACAGGGTCACACAGGGTCACACCAGGTCACACCGGGTCACACAGGAGTCGGTTCCGAGGGTGCCAAGCACGGCTCCACACATGCCCCTCCCTGCCCCTCATCTCTCCTCCTCTCCCCCTACCCCTCATCTCTCCTCTCCCCCTGCCCCTGGGACTCAATGCCGAGCAGCACAGCCCGGCCCCTCAGGAAGCAGACGCCTGTCCTTCCCGTTGGCTTGGAAATACAGTGGCAAGGCAAGACCACACACAGAGGTAAAGCCCGGGAGGGTCGGACCCTCCACCATGCGTGCCCCCCCGATCGACACCCCACATATAAACACCCGGAACCCAGCAGGCCGACAGCGCCGGATGGGAACAGACTTCCCTGGAAACGGGGCGCACGCACGGGCATCTGAGGGGCACCGGCTGGGTGCCCTTCAGCTTTGGAATCCGAGCCCAGCACGCAGCCCCCGGGGAGCCGAGGCCCAGCGCCGGCTGGGGGGGCTCCTGGACGGCCCAGCTCCCAGCCGGACGCCGGGAGGGGGGGCCGCCAAAGTTATGCAGCCGCACGGGCCGCGCTCATGCGCCCGCATATGTTGGGCGTCCCCGGCCGATGGGGACGTGCGCGGGGACTGGCCTGGGGCCGCCGGGCAGGGCAGGCTGTTTGTGAAAACACCGGTTCCTGTAACAGGAACTGCACGGCGAAGAGGGAATGCGGGCCGCGCCAGGCCCCTCCGCCGCATTCCTCCACCCCGTGACCCCGCGGACGCCCGGATCCCCCTCCCGAGGTGGCGCCCCCCTCGGGTCCGGCCCACGCTGAGTGGGGGCTCTCCGCAGACACGCACACGAAGGGCAGTAGGCGGGGTGGTCACCGAGGCGACCGTGGAGGGAAATGCCGCCACGGGAGGCGGCACCGGGTATGTGTCCCCCGGACCTTCAGTGACCCCCACGTAAGCGGAGAGGACACGGCGCCTGGGGCCCAAGGTCACACCCGAAGGTCACACCCTGACCGAGGGATCTCCGAGCCCACACGCTCCCCGTCCCCGGAACAAGAGTAAGCGACCCGCTGACCGATAACTCAGCCCGGGCCGCAGGGGAACGTGTTCCTGGGGGTTTGTGTGTCTCTATGAGTTCACGGTCCTGTGTCTGAATATAAAGGGGGCCACCTCTTCTCCTCCCCGGAGACAACGGACTGCCCTGGCCGGTGTGGCTCAGTGGATAGAGCGCCGGCCTGCAGACCGAAGGGTCCCGGGTTCGATTCCGGTCAAGGGCATGGACCTCGGTGGCAGGCTCCTCCCTGGCCGGGGCCCTGGTCAGGGCGTGTACAGGTGGCAACCCATCCGTGTGTTTCTCTCACATCGGTGTTTCTCTCTGTCTCTCCCTCTCCCTCCCACGGTCTCTAAAATCAATGGGAAACACCCTCGGGTGCGGATTGAAGAGAGACAACGCACTGTCCTTGGTGGAGAGCAAGCCCGAGGGCCCGGCAGAGCCCTGCAGCGGGGGCGGAGATGCCGGAGCCGGCCTGGGGGAGAGCGGCTCCGGTCCCACTCCCAGCGGGCAGTGCAGGCCGGGGGCCGCAACGGGAGGCGCTGGGTGCGGTGGGGCCGAGGGACTGTCCCCTGCTGGCCAGGGCTGTCCTCTGCCCCCGCACCTGTCCCCCAGGTTCTAGTCACCTGCATCCCTTCGACCTCTCTGCCGGGGTCAGCACTGTGACCCCCTAGCCCCGTGGTCGGCAAACTCCTCAGTCCACAGAGCCCAATATCAACAGGACAACGATGGACATTTCTTTGGAGAGCCGAATTTTTTAAACTTAAACTTCTTCTAACGCCCCGTCTTCAAAATAGACTCGCCCAGCCGAAACCGGTTTGGCTCAGTGGATAGAGCGTCGGCCTGCGGACTGAAGGGTCCCGGGTTCGATTCCGGTCAAGGGCATGTACCTTGGTTGCGGGCACATCCCCAGTGGGAGGTGTGCAGGAGGCAGTTGATCGATGTTTCTCTCTCATCGATGTTTCTAGCTCTCTATCCCTCTCCCTTCTCTCTGTAAAATATCAATAAAATATATATTTAAAAAAAGAAAAAAAATAGACCCGCCCAGGCCGTGGTATTTTGTGGAAGAGCCACACTCCAGGGGCCAAAGAGCCGCATGTGGCTCGCGAGCCGCAGTTTGCCGAACCCGCAGCGAGGGAAGCAGGTCCCGGCGGCCGGGGCCGTGGGGCGGGACGGGAGGGGCCGCCAGCCCGCGGGGTACCGGCTCGGCCCGGGGATCCCACTCAGGGGCCAGAGCTTCCCTTCCGCCACTGCCTGCGCGTGGCGATGGTTGCCATGCCAAGCACCTGCTGTGTGCTCCTTCACCAGACGGGGCGGCGCATCCAGCCCCCGCTGTCCTGTGATGGGGTTCCTTTAACAGGAACCGGACCCACGGACTAAGGGTGCGGCTCCAGCCGCTGAGGGGCGGCCTCAGTGGGGACAGCACCGCCGTGTCCGGCTCCGGCGGCAGCTGCGGGGTGGCAGTGAGGGGCCCGTCCGCTGGGGAACCCCTTAGCTGCGGGGGCCACGTCCTCGGTGCCCCTCCTCCTCACCGCCACAGGCCAGAGCGATGTGGCCGGCTCGTGCCTTCTCACAGAAGAAGAAACAGGCGGGGGGACAGGGGTTAGTCACCGGGCCACAGGCGCAGTGGCCCCTAGACTCTGGGTACAGTGCTCCCCCAAGCTCCTCATCACCTCTTTTTTAAAATAGATATATATTTTTAAATGTATTTGTGTTGATTTCAGCGAGGAAGGGAGAGGGAGAGAGAGAAACATCCATGATGAGAGAGAATCACGGATCGGCTGCCTCCTGCACGCCCCCCGCTGGGCATCGAGCCCACAACCCAGGCCTCTGCCCTGACCGGGAACTGAACCGTGACCTCCTGGTTCCTAGGTCGACGCTCAACCCCTGAGCCACGCCGGCTGGGCCAGAAAAGAGCATTTTAAACATTTTTGAACAGGAGTGAGAAGAATGCAATTTCGAGATTTCCATTTTAGCCCGGCCGGTGCGGCTCAGCGGTTGAGCGTTGATCTATGAACCAGGGGCATACGGTTCGATTCCAGGTCAGGGCACATGCCTGGGTTGTGGGCTCCATCCGAAGGAAGCAGCCGATCCACGATTCTCTCTCATCATTGATGTTTCCATCTATCTCCCCCCCTCCCTTCCTCTCTGACATCAATAAAATATAAATAAAAATAATAAAAAACTTTTAAAAGATTTCCATTTTAGATTTTTAAATGAGTGACACCTCTGAGACCTTCGGGTGGAGACACCACGTCTGGGATGGGAGCCCAGAGACGGGGTTTAGGTCACCGACGTAAAGATTGAATTACACTTGACCTTTGAACAGCCCACGGGTTAGGGCAGCCGCGGGCAAACTACGGCCCGCGGGCCGGATCCGGCTGTTCTATCCGGTTCTCTTGCTCTCCCCTCCGCTCCTTTACTTTGAATTTATATTAGTTCACACAAACACTCCATCCATGCTTTTGTTCCGGCCCTCCGGTCCAGTTTAAGAACCCATTGTGGCCCTCGAGTCAAAAAGTTTGCCCACCCCTGGGTTAGGGGCACTCACCCCCGCAGTCAAAAATCCTCATATAACGTTAGACTCCCCCAAAACTTAACTGCTCACAGCCTGCTGCTGAGCAGGAGCCTTGCCGTCACAGCCGATGAACACCGTCCGTATGTAATATGAATCACGGACGGCATCCTTCCAACAAAGGAAGCGAGGGAAAGGAAATGTTATTAAGAGAACCGTGAGGGAGAGAGAGCACGTTTACTGCTTTTATCGGAAAACATAATCTCCGTATACATGGACCGGCGCCGTTCCAACCCTTGTTGCTCAGGCCGGCTGTATGGGCGCATGCATGTGGTATTTAAAGACACTGACACGGATGCGATCATCTAACAAATAAAACAATGTGCATGACTTTTTTTTTTTTTAATATATTTTATTGATTTTTTACAGAGAGAAAGAGAGAGGGATAGAGAGTTAGAAACATCGATGAGAGAGAAACATCCATCAGCTGCCTCCTGCACACCCCCTACTGGGGATGTGCCCGCAACCAAGGTACATGCCCTTGACCGGAATCGAACCTGGGACCCTTCAGTCCGCAAGCCAACGCTCTATCCACTGAGCCAAACCAGATAGGGCAATGTGCATGACTTTTAATGCAGATACTGATACAGAAAGATCACCCATCATCTATCCACAGCGCGCACCCTTTCTAAGGAGGGGCTTCGGGCGCCTGCCGTTTTACTTATTCCCACGCGCTCGGATCCGGCGGCGGGATAAGGTCACTGAAGGAGGCAGCGGTCTCACCACAGTCCCCTGGCGCCCTGGCCTCGCTCCTTCCTCCCCGCCAGGGAGACGGCCGGTGCCTCCGCCTCGGCCAGGGGACTGACGCCCACCTCGCAGTGTCTGAGATTCCCCGGGCAGGGAAAGGACCTCAGGCCCCCTCGCCGAGGGGTGGGAGCCGTCCGGGAACAAGCACCCCAGTCTCAGGAGGCCCCTGGAATGAGAGGAGGAAGACCCAAGGGAAGGCGTGGGCCTCAGACGCCGGTGGGTCCCGATGTGAGGGCCCCCCCCCCCCCGGCCCCAGCTCAGGCAGCTGCTGGACAAGCCCTCGTGGAATCGGGTGGCCGGGGTGTCCTGGGCCTCTCTGCCCAGGTCGCGCCCAACAAGGGGGCCAGACCCCAAGGAAAAGTAGCCGTGAAGGGGCCTTGGCCGGCACCGAGGGGCAGCAGCAGAGACAGGGGCCTGGGCACAGGGCTTCCGGTGTCGGAGGGGGCACCCCACTCAGCCTGGGGATCAAGGACATCGGCCAGAACCCATGCACCCACACATATCATATTGTGGTTAAAGCCCCTGCAATGGCCCTAACCGGTGTGGCTCAGTGGATAGAGCATCGGCCTGCGGACTGAAGGGTCCCAGGTTCGATTCCGGTCAAGGGCATGTACCTTGGTTGCAGGCACATCCCCAGTGGGGAGTGTGCAGGAGGCAGCTGATCAATGTTTCTCTCTCATCGATGTTTCTAGCTCTCTATCCCTCTCCCTTCCTCTCTGTAAAACATCAATAAAATATATATATATATAAAAATAAATAAATAAAGCCCCTGCAACGGACATACAACCCCCGGGAAAACACGGGAACCGAAAGTGACCTGGAGATACGTGTGATACGTGAATGAAAAGCGCTTGGCGGTGGGCTTCGCAGAGATTCTGCCAGGGCGGGATCTGACAGAAGTGGGAGGGATACCACCAGCATGTTCCCCGCGCAGCGCGCCTCCCGGGGTGCGGGTGTGGGAGACGGGGGCTGGGGGGGCCCACGCGGAGATGGAGGGAGAGAACTCCAGCCCCACTTCTCTCCCCACCGGCTGGCCGCGCTCGACACTAAGCACCCAGTAAAGGCTTGCGGAAGGGCTGAATGGTAGGAACACGCTAAGTCAGGCATCCTCAAACTACGGCCCGCGGGCCACATGTGGCCCGCCGAGGACATGGATCCGGCCCGCCGGGGGCCGCTGCCTGTCCTGCTTAGCAGCCGACGCGTCCCGGGCCCGCAGTGCGCATAGGAATTTGTTCATAGGTTTTTTTTTAAACTATAGTCCGGCCCTCCAACGGTCTGAGGGACAGGGAACTGGCCCCCTGTTTAAAAAGTTGGAGGACCCCTGCACTGTTTGTTGAATAGACCTACATATTATATAGACTAGAGGCCCGGTGCACGAAATTCGTGCAAGGGGCTCGGCCCTCACAGCCCCTCCCAGCCCCGGCTTCATCCGGAAGGTTGTCTGGAAGGATGTCGGAAGGTCGTTTGGCTGTTCGGTCTAATTAGCATATTCGCTCTTAATTATATAGGATGCTACATACAGTCTATTAAAGCAACATAATGTGACCGAGGAACAAAATAGGAACTTTTTAAAGTAACTAAATCCCATTATTCCGTGAAATGAAGCCTTGACTTCTTTTTTGTGTTTTTTTTTTTAATATATATTTTATTGATTTTTTACAGAGAGGAAGGGAGAGGGATAGATAGTCAGAAACATCGATGAGAGAGAAACATCGATCAGCTGCCTCCTGCACACCTCCCACCGGGGATGTGCCCGCAACCAAGTTACATGCCCTTGACCGGAATCGAACCCGGGACCCTTCAGTCTGCAGGCCGACGCTCTATCCACTGAGCCAAACCGGTTTTGGCAAGCCTTGACTTCTTGGTGTCCCTCCGGGCACTGCTCTGGACAGAGGTGGGCCGAGACCCGCCAGCCACTCACTTTCCTGAGGAAGTTTCTTTCTTTTCAGTAAGCCCTGCAAGGACGGCGTCGGCCTCCCAGGGGCAGGTGTCTGGGGCTCCTGTCCGCCTGTCGCTAGGGGAGGACGGGTCTGGCCCCCGCTCAGCACCACTGCAGGGGGACCACAGCCTCCGGCCCCGGGGCCCTGAGCTCAGAGGCGGGCCCTGCTCTGGTCCCGGCGCCGGCACCCGCACCCCTCCATCAGAGCCGGGCTCTGTCCCTCTCCGAGCAGATGATCTGGGAGATCCCATTCCGCTTCCAAGTCCGATGATGCTGAGCTTTGATCGAGGGGCGATGCCAAGGGGATGGCCACGCCTGTGTCAGCACTGAGGCACGCGTGAGGGGCCCAGAGCCCCCAGCACACACCAGGGAGGGAGCCCTCCTCCTGGGCGGCGAGCCCAGCACCGGCTCACAGTCCCCACCCCCAATGGCCCCAAAGAGGAGCAAGTCCTGGTGGGAGCCCCAGGGCGAGGGGCCGGGGGGAGCAGCACCTCAGCCTGAGGCGGGGTCTTCCCTGGCTGCAGTTCCCTGGGGGCCCGGCCTCTGGCCCCACAGCTCTACCCTCCCCTTCGTCTCTGCGGCCAAGGGGAGGCCACAGCGTCTGCTGTTGTTCGTCTCGGGGTGTCTGTCCATGATTTGGCATCTGAGTCCTCCCACCCGCCCCCTGCATTGTGTTTTAATGCTTGGAGGGCTTTGCGTTTTCCCAGGTGGACGAGGGCCACGCGGCTGCCGGAGACTCAGGCCCCGCACGGCCGCTCCCCACGTCCCCTCTGCACAGGTGGGGGCCTACGGTGACCCGCTTGCCCCAGTTTGCCAGCATGTACCCAGCTTCATTTTTATTTATTTACTAGAGGCCCAATGCACGAAAATTTGTGCAAGAGTAGGCCTTCCTTCCCCCGGCTGCCGGCACCCGGGACCCAGGCTTCCCTCCTCCGGATGCCCGCAGGCACCCAGGACCCCAGGTGGCTTCCCCCAGGCCCCAGCTTCGTCAGGAAGGACATCCAGAATGACGTCTGGAAGACGCCTGGGCTAATTAGCATATTACCCTTTTATTAGTATAGATTTATTTTTAAATGTATTTATTGATTTCAGAGAGGAAGGGAGAGAGAGAGAGAGAGAAAGAGAGAGAGAGAGAGAGAGAGAGAGAGAAACATCAATGATGAGAGAGAATCATGGATCAGCTGGCTCCTGTACACCCCACACTGGGGATCGAGCCCACAACCCGGGCCTGTGCCCTGACCGATAATCAAACTGTGACCTCCTGGTTCCTAGGTCGGCGTTCATCCACTGAGCCCCGCGGCCGGGCTGTACCCAGTTTTAGAACTGGAAATCTGGGTCCTGAGCAATCGGGAAGGCTGACGCGCTGGCCGTCACTAGGAGGCCCTGGCGGACGAGAAACACTGTCTTCAGGACAAACCCTCCACCTCAGAGGCCGGGCAGGTGCGTCCTGCTCTCAGCCCTGAGCGCAGCCGTGCTGTGCGACCCTGAGAAGCCCCCGCCTTCTGGGCCTGGCACCCGTGGTTCCATCCCACCCACCCCGTGGCGACCAGGACAGAGGAGGGAAGTCTCCGGAAGCCACGGGAAAGGCGAGGAGAGCCACACAGGCGAGTGTGAGCAGCGCCTCCGGCCTCTTGCTCACAGTGGCCGAGTGCATCGAGGGGCGCAGGCAATTAAGCAAATGGCGGCTGCACCGCCCTCTGAGGTGCGCCCACAGGCGCAGGGGCAAGCACGGCGGCAAGTCCTCATCCGGTGACTGGACGTGGGGTGCTCCTGGGGGAGCCCCTCTCTGGGCCCAGCCGCCTCCTGGCTTCTCCTGCCTGGAGCTCCTTCCTCCCCGCTGCTCCGAGTGGGGTCCAGTTTACGTCCCACCCTGGGCACTGAGCACTCTCCCCCGGCCGGAGGGATGACCATGCCCCGCCCCCCCATGCCCCAGGAAGCTGGACTTGGTCAGGTCCCAGGTTAAGAAGCTGATCTGGGAAGAGGGAGTGCGTGCAGAGCAACGCCCCTGGGCCCGGCCACACGGCCTTCTGGGGAACGGGCAGCTGCCTGTCCTTGCTCCTGCTGGGGGCGCCAGCTCTGCTCCGGACAAGGAGGCGATGTGTGCGCTACAAATGCACCGTGACTCCTGATCACCCTTAGAAACTGACTGTAAGTGAAACGACGTGGAACAGACACAGCGGGACCAGAGGTCACTGAGGTCATCGAGGGCCAGGTTCCTGCGGGTCTCTCTGGTCAAAGCGCCACTGAACTCCTAACAAAGGCCCAAAGCGCACCCCTACCACCCAGGCAGCCAGGGTGAGCCACACACACGGACCCCCACCCAGGCTGTAAGTGTGAGCCGCACACACACACACGCCCCCACCCCCCAGGCAGCCAGGGTGAGCCACACACACACGCCCCCACCCCCCAGGCAGCCAGGGTGAGCCACACACACACGCCCCCACCCCCCAGGCAGCCAGGGTGAGCCGCACAGACACGCCCCCACCCCCCAGGCAGCCAGTGTGAGCCACACACACGCCCCCACCCCCCAGGCAGCCAGTGTGAGCCGCACACACACGCCCCCACCACCCAGGCAGCCAGTGTGAGCCACACACACACCTCCACCCCCCAGGCTGTAGGTGTGAGCCACACACACGCCCCCACCCCCCAGGCAGCCAGTGTGAGCCACACACACACCTCCACCCCCCAGGCTGTAGGTGTGAGCCACAGACACGCCCCCACCCCCCAGGCTATAAGTGTGAGCCGCACGCACACCTCCACCACCCAGGCTGTAAGTGTGAGCCGCACAGACACGCCCCCACCCCCCAGGCAGCCAGGGTGAGCCGCACGCACACCTCCACCCCCCAGGCTGTAGGTGTGAGCCGCACACACACACACACACACGCCCCCACCACCCGGGCAGCCAGGGTGAGCCGCACACACACGCCCCCACCCCCCAGGCAGCCAGGGTGAGCCGCACAGACACTTACAGAAGATGGACTGAAACAGTAAGAGAATGGTTCTCAGCCCACTTATTCCACTGCAGGAGCTCAGGTGGCAGGAGCCGGTCCCAGGGACTTGGGGTGCCAGGAGGGACCCCCTGGACAGGCCTCCCCCCATCTCAGGGCCACTCACCCACGCCCACACTCACTCGGGCGGGACAATGGACACACCAGCTCCCCTCACGTGCAGCTCTGAGGAGACCCCATCCGGAGACCAGGGCACCACCAGCTGCACCACCACTGTTCCCGCAGCAAACCACACTATTTGAGGGCCAGCCAGTGTGCGGCGACAGTAGAGCCGCGATGGGAAAGGAACGAACGCGCGCCCAGAGCTTCCTGCAGAAAGCGGACCTGGAATCCACGGGCCCTTGGCTCCCAGCCTCCATTCCTTCCCTTAGGCCAGTGGTCGGCAAACTCATTAGTCAACAGGGCCAAACATCAACAGTACAACGATGGAAATTTCTTTTGAGAGCCGAATTTTTTAAACGTAAACTTCTCCTAATGCCACTTTTTCAACATACACTCGCCCAGGCCGTGGTATTTTGTGGAAGAGTCACACTCAAGGGGCCAAAGAGCCGCATGTGGCTCGCGAGCCACAGTTTGCCGACCACTGCCTTAGGCCACGCCGCTCTTCGGAACGCAGTTAGGGGCGAAATCCCCCGGAAACAGGTTAGATAGAAGTTGAATGTATGTGTGTGTGCATGTGTATCTTGGTGTGTGCACACATGTGTCTGCTTGTGTTCACGTGTGTGTCCATATGTGGGTATTCATGTGTGTGTTGTTAGCAGGAGGAGAGAGAGGGAGAGACTGTCCTTGAATGGTGTTCATTCCCCAAACTGCCCAATGAGAAATTGAGAAGCCGCAGATCCGACCTGGACAGGCCCGTCATTTTAGGAGCTGTCAACGGGCTCGGGGGGGCCTCCGTGCTCCCTGGCCACATCACGGCCTACATGTCGCCATGGAAGCACCTCCTTGCACCCACATGCCCACCGGAAGCAGCTCACTTGCGGAAGGTTCGGAAAAGCAGAGGTACCGCCCCGGTGCACCCCTCCAGGTAACCGTGCGAGCAGGACAGACTCAGCCCAGCGCGCCGGTTCCGAAGGCCCGGGAGCCCAGCGGGGGCCCTCCTACAGGGAGGTGGGCGCACCGTCACCATGCACGCTGGTCACCTGTGCCCTGGAGCGCCCCCCCTACCCACCCCCCCCGCCCCGAGACCCTGCTCACCGGCACAGGTGGCCTTTTCCCCGGCATCGTAGGCTGGGAAGGGTCCTCGGGTACCTTAACGGGGAGCCCGAGGCCCAGGGAGGTTCAGGGGCGGAGGGAAGCTGCTGGGCGCTCTCAGAGTCCGTGAGGCCACAGCTCCCTGCACCATCTCCTGGGGAAGTCCCTTAGCGTGAAGGGGTGTGTGTGCTCAGCTAGCCAGCCGTGGGCAAACGACGGCCCGTGGGCCGGATCCGGCTGTTCTATCCGGTTCTCTTGCTCTCCCCTCCGCTCCTTTACTTTGAATTTATATTAGTTCACACAAACACTCCATCCATGCTTTTGTTCCGGCCCTCCGGTCCAGTTTAAGAACCCATGGTGGCCCTCGAGTCAAAAAGTTTGCCCACCCCTGATAGTCACTGGTTTTTACGTACGAAAACTTCGCTGTCCCCTACCCCCTCGCCTAGCTTTAATGATCTCTGTGTGTACATACATGTCTGGGTAAAGCATGCTGCTTGGACATGAAGCCGCGGGACTACCTGAGCTGTCGCAGCTCCATGTCCTGCCCTGGGCTGAAAAGAGGGGAAAGCAGAAGGCCCCGCCCAGAGACAGTCGGGGTCACAGCCTCATTCCGGGGCGTCATTCCCGGGGCGTCCTCCCTGCCTTCCGCACCTTGGACTTCTTAGGCAAACATGCCATGTGGGGAACTCGGGGAAACAGAAGTTGGAAATGTCCCTGGGTGATTAAAGTCCCTCATTCTTTCCCAAGCCCGCCCCCGCCCCCCCAACAACTCTGAGCTGCCCTTATCAGCTCTCCTAGGGACAACAGTAGGAAACAAGCTTTTTCTAAGTCCTTAATCCGCTCCCACCTACCTGCTCCCCGGCCAGGCTTCCGTTTCTCTCCCACCCCCGCGCCTGGTGTCACAGCCGCCCACACTCCCTCCCGGCCCCGGCGTTTCCCTAGGGCAGTGGTCGGCAAACCGCGGCTCGCGAGCCACATGCGGCTCTTGGGCCCCTGGAGTGTGGCTCTTCCACAAAATACCACGGCCTGGGCGAGTCTATGTTGAAGAAGTGGCGTTAGAGGAAGTTTAAGTTTAAAAAATTTGACTCTCCGAAGAAATGTCCATCGTTGTCCTGTTGATATTGGGCTCTGTGGACGAAGGAGTCTGCCGACCGCTGGGCCAGGGGCTTCTCCAGTAACCCCGCTCCACTTGTTCTAATCAGGGGGCGGGTGCTGTCTGAAGCCCACCTGGGGTCCCGTGTAGAACCAGGTAGAAGGTTTCTGATGGCCCAGGTGGCCCCCTCCACGCGGCAGGGTCCTGCCGATGCCGTGGCACCCCTCGGCTCACTGAGCCCCAGGACAAGAGGCGCTGGGGAGATCCTGCTCAGGCCTTTTCCTTTCGCTTGGCAAGTCCTCCCAGATGCCAATCACAAGCCAGACAAGGAGGGCGGATTAACCCGCAGGGCAGAGAGTCTGGAGCCACCGGTAGACGCCAGCTCCCTGAGGCAGGGCTCCGCCGAGGAAACATGCGTGTTTTGTCCGTTCCCTCTACGGGCTGGGGCCAGGCGCGCAGTGGGAGTCCCCACAGGCAAGGAGTCCCTGGTGACCTGAGCACGCCCCTGGGTTCTCTCCACCGCCACAGGTCAACGCTGTTAGACTCCTCTACAGCCACGTCCACACCCTGCCTTTCTGCTTCAAGCTGTTCTCTTGGGAAACTGATCAAATTTTTTAAATGTATTTTTTATTGGTTTCAGAAAGGGAGAGGGAGAGAGAGAGAGAAAGAAACATCGATGATGAGAGAGAATCATTGATTGGCTGCCTCCTGCACGTCCCCCATTGGGGATTGCGCCTGCTACCCGGGCATGTGCCCCTGACCGGAATCGAACCCGGGACCCTTTAGTCCACAGGCCAATGCTCTACCCACTGAGCAAAACTGGCTAGGGCTTTAATATATATTTTTATTGATTTCAGAGAGAGAAAGGGAGAGGGAAAGAGAGAGAGAAACATCAAATATGAGAGAGAATCATGGATCAGCTGCCTCCTGCACACCCCCCACTGGGGATAGAGCAAGGATGGGCAAACTTTTTGACTCGAGGGCCACAGTGGGTTCTTAAACTGGACCGGAGGGCCGGAACAAAAGCATGGATGGAGTGTTTGTGTGAACTAATATAAATTCAAAGTAAAGGAGCGGAGGGGAGAGCAAGAGAACCCTCCGCTCTTTCGGCTCCGCGGGCCGGATAGAACAGCCTAACGGGCCGAATCCGGCCCGCGGGCTGTAGTTTGCCATGGCTGGATAGAGCCTGCAACCCAGGCATGTGCCCTGACTGGGAATTGAACCATGACCTCCTGGTTCAAAGGTTGATGCTCAGCCACTGAGCCACACCGGCTGGGCTGGGAGGACACATTTAAACAGGGACTCACATGCGCGATGACGGAGCAGCTATAAACAGCCAGGGGATTGGAGCTAATCTTCAGGGCCAGCTGGGCTGCCGGGACCGCCATGCGCAGAGGGAAGCCAGAAAAAGAACCAAAGAAAAGGCAGGAAATGTGCCTGGAAGAAAACCGTGATGGCCCGGCGGCCACACACAATGGTCACCAGGTTTTTCTCCGCCTTCCAATGAAGCACCCGCTCATTTTTATTTTGTGAGATTCAGGCAGTAATAGCTGGGTGGACACGGGACTTCCTGTAGATTGATATAAAGCTGGGAGGTGTTGATAGGCTGCAGGCGGTGATCTGGGCTATTAATCCACGCCAGTCATTCATTAACCCTCAGGAAGCTTTCTGGGCCAAAGTCATCATCATTATTATTAACTGAGCCCCAAGCCCCAGAGGGGTGTATGGCCACTTATCTCTCCAGGACGCTCAGCGCCCGAGTCAGCCAGGCAGCCTGAATCATTTCCTAAATGCCCGCTGGTTCGCGGCGAGCTTGGCTCTGCAAACGCTCTGCTGCTGTGGGAATCTGGCAAAGAGCCCTTTGGAGAAGTAACTCTCACGCTTGCCCTTTTATGAGGTCCTTGGTAGTGACGGGAGGCTGCTGGTTGCCCCCCAGTTCCTGTTCTTCCACAGTGCAACATTTTAGCAGGCAGCATGGCCATCTGGCTAAGACTACATTTCCCAGCCTGCCTTGCAGTGGGTGTGGTCATGTGACTAGGTAATGTTTGCAGAAGTGATGGGGGTTCCATCTTGATCTTGCCCTCAAAGAATTAGGGTATAATCCTCTCCCCACCCCCAATCTCCTTCCCCCTTTCCGCTTGGAAGGAGAGGACGAGAACTGGACCATGTCCTTGAGCACAGAGATGTAAAACATTTTGAGGACAGAGAGCTGACCCGCCAGCCGGGAGAGGTGACCGCTGGACTGTTAGATGATAGGAAGAGAGCAATTTCCATCTTTCTAGGGCATGTACTTTGCAATCTCTTCCATACAGCTGCTAAGCCTGAACGTCTGCAAGCAAGCCCTGTGGCCCACCAGGCCCCTCCCCACAGCCAGAATCAGTAGCTTTTATTCTGAGCACATAAAATGGGAGGGACCAGGCCTGCAAGGGAGGGCAGTTGGGGGCGATCAAGCCTGCAGGGGAGTGCAGTTAGGGGTGACCAAGCTGGCAGAGGAGGGAAGTTGGGGGCAACCAGGCCTGCAGGGAAAGGCAGTTGGGAGGGACCCAGGCCTGCAGGGGAGAGCAGTTGGGGGGGACCAGGCCTGCAGGGGAGGGCAGTTAGAGGTGACCAGGCCTGTAGGGGAGGGCAGTTGGGGGGGACCCAGGCCTGCAGGGGAGAGCAGTTAGGGGGGACAAGGCCTGCAGGGGAGGGCAGTTAGGAGTGACCAGGCCTGCAGGGGAGGGCAGTTAGGGGCAAACAGGCTGGCAGGGGATCAGTTAGGCATCAATCAGGCTGGCAGGGGAGTGGTTAGGGGGTGATCAGGCTGGCAGGCAGAAGCGGTTAGGGGCAATCAGGAAGGCAGGCAGGCGAGCAGTTGGGAGCCAGCAGTCCTGGATTGTGAGAGGGATGTCCGACTGCCCGTTTAGGCCCGAACCCCCTGGGATCGGGCCTAAACGGGCAGTCGGACATCCCTCGAGGGGTCTCAGATTGTAGAGGGTGCAGGCTGGGCTGAGGGACACACACCCCCGTGCACGAATTTCGTGCACCAGGCCTCTAGTATTGAGTATAATAACAAGTAATATAATTAACTCATGGGTACCTACCACCAGGTTTTATCATTTTATTGTATTTGCCTTATATTGTTTTCCTTTTTTAACCTGTTATTATATGTAGACAGACAGCGTGGGTCCTTTTTTAAATCTAATATTTGGCTCTTCTTTTTTTATCCAATCTGACAATCTCTGTTTTTTACTTGGTGTGTTTAGATCATTTACATTTAGTGTAATTATGGGTATGGTTGGATTTAGGACTATCATTTTAGTATTTGTTTTCTGTTTATCCCCTCTTTTTTTTTTTTTTATGTTCACTCTTTTCTGTCTTCTTTGAGTTGTTTGAAATTTTTAAGTATTCATCTTAATGTATCTGCTGGCTTTTTGGTTATATTTCTTTGTATTGTATTTTGAGTGGCTGTTCTAGAGATTACAATATACATTTTTAACCTTTCACAGCCAAGTTACTCTTTCACCGCTTTCTAGTAAAACACAGAAGCCTTACAACCATACAAATCCTTTTACTCTCCTGTTTCTGTTTTGTCATAACTGTATTGTTCCTAAATCTATTGAGGACACTATTAATGTTACCATCTTTGCTTCAGACATTATTGTGAAAACTTAAGAGGAGAAAGAAAAGAGTCTATTAGGTTTACTGAGTAATTTGCTGTTTCTGTTGTCCTTCCTTCCTTCCTTCCTTCCTTCCTTCCTTCCTTCCTTCCTTCCTTCCTTCCTCAAGTTCTGAGTTTCCCTCTGGTATCAGTTAACTTCAGCCCGTAGGGCACCCTTGAGCATTCATTTTAAAACTGGAGGCCTGGTGCACGAAATCCGTGCACGGGTATGGTCCCTAGGCCTGGCCTGCGATCAGGGCTATCTTCCCCATCTGCCCACAGCCGGCCCTGCCCCCCGCCAACACCCACCCCCGGTTCCCTATTCGCCATCATGTGATCGGAGCCTGCCAACCAGGGAAAGCAACCAAGGGGTGGTCAGTGCGCCTCATAGAGACTGGTCCAGGGGTCGTTGTGCCGTTGGGGTCAATTTGCATATTACCCTTTTGTTATATAGGACAGCTCTGCTGGCAACGAGTTCTCTTACTTTTCCTTCACCTGAGCATGTCTGTACTTCCCCTGCATTTCGGAGGCTTCTCTTCTCTGGATATGGGATTCTGGATTAGCAGCTCTTTTCTCTCAGCTCTCGAAAGATGTCCTTCCCCTGTCTTCTGGCTCCCTGGTTGGTGACCCTCAGTCACGTGAGTCATTGTTCCCCCAGATACAATGCTGCTCCTCTTAGACGCCTTCAAGATCTTTCCGTTATAGTTTGTTTTCAACAGAGAACATATATGATGTGTCTGGGCAGGCTGCACTTTTCGTTCATCCTGTTTGAGGTTGGCTGAGTTTCTTGAATCTACAAATACATGTTTTTCACCAAATTTGGGACATTTTCAGCCATCAATTCCTCAAATATATTTCCTGCTCCAATCTCCTTCCTCTCCCCCATGGCTGCTCCAAGGATAAGAACGTTACCCCTTTGGTCTTGTCCCACACGCTCCCGAGACTGCTTTGTTTTGTTTTTTCTTCAATTATTTTTCTCTCTGTCCTCCAGGTTGGAATTTTTAACTGTCGTGAAATTCGCGGACTCCTCTGTCATCTCCATTCTGCTACTGAATCTGTTCAAAGAATTTTTTATTAAGATATTATCATCTTTATTTCTAAAAATTCCATTCTGTGTGGTTGGGTTTTTTTTCATGTTTCTATTTCCCTGCTGACCACTTCTTCCTTTCCATCTGAGGGTGTTTCCTTTACCCGGGGGCATGATCCTAATCACTGCGTAAAGTATTTGTGGGGTAATTCCAACATCTGGGCCATCTCAGGATCACCATCATTGATTCCTTTTTCCTTTTAGAATTGGTCCCAGCCCTAACCGGTTTGGCTCAGTGGATAGAGCGTCGGCCTGTGGACTGAAGGGTCCCAGGTTCGATTCCGGTCAAGGGCATGTACCTTGGTTGCGGGCACATCCCCAGTAGGGGGTGTGCAGGAGGCAGCTGGTCGATGTTACTCTCTCATCGATGTTTCTAACTCTCTATCCCGCTCCCTTCCTCTATGTAAAAATCAATACAATATATTTTTTTAAAAAAGAATGTTGTTTTTTTTTTTAAAAAAAAGAATTGGTCCCATTTTCCTGGTTCTCCCATGTCAAGTAAGTTTGAATTGTATCTTGCATATTTTAAATATTATACTGTAAGACTTTAGATCCCCTTTTTTATATATATTTTTATTGATTTCAGAGAGGAAGGTAGAGGGAGAGATAGAAATATCCATGATGAGGGAGAATCATGGATCAGCTGCCTCCTGCACACCTCCTACTGAGGATTGAGCCCGCAACCTGGACACGTGCCCTTGACCGGAATTGAACCTGGGACCCTTCAGTCGGCAGGCCGACGCTCTATCCACTGAGCCAAACCGGCGAGGGCTAGATCCCATATTTTTTAAAAAGCAAGCTCTGGGGCAGCCGTTGCCAACCTTTCGGACCTCAGGGACCTCGGGCGGGCGACCGCCGCTCTAGAAGGCGCTGATTTTGTCTGGTTTGGTTTCCCAGGCAATCGACCCACTGGGTTGAAGCCATTGGCTCTGCCTTCTCTCCTGCTTGTGGCTTCCGGCGTCACAAACTGGTCTGTGCTGGGCGAATGCAACGCCAGGCTGAGCCCAGGGTTTGAGCTGGTTCACACACAGCTTTTGGGATCCCCTTTCTCCACGTCTCCCCTCAATGTCTCCTACCCGTGAGCTCCCAGGGACCCCTTTTCCCGGTCTTCTGGCCAACATAGAGGGTTTCCCTCAGAATTTTAGTTCCACGACCAGCCTGCTCTCCACTCAGAGTTGGGGCACAGAAGAGGAGAAATGAGTAACTTGCCCCTGAATGGGTCACTCTTCAAGTCTCCCCGCCCTGCCCCAACCCGCCTGCGAGGCCTGTGCAGGCTCCGCAGAAGCGCATCTCCTGTGCAGGCTCAGCTGGGATCCGTCGGGGGACGGGCTGAGAGGGTGACCTCCCTCTGGACGGGACAGGAAGCTGATCTTTCCTTTCTTTTTTCTTTTTTTTTTTTTTTTTAAATATATTTTATTGATATTTTACAGAGAGGAAGGGAGAAGGATAGAGAGCTAGAAACATCGATGAGAGAGAAACATCGATCAGCTGCCTCCTGCACACTCCCTACTGGGGATGTGCCCGCAACCAAGGTACATGCCCTTGACCGGAATCGAACCTGGGACCCTTCAGTCCGCAGGCCGACGCTCTATCCACTGAGCCAAACTGGTTTCGGCGCTGATCTTTCCTTTCACTTCAGTTCTTTTCCTAACGCACTTCAGATACTAAAAAGCACTTGAGAATCTTAACCTGCCCCACTCCCGTCCCCTTTCCCTCCATCCACACGCAGACAAACCCACAGCCTGAATGTGGAGCCTAATCCCTCCACAAATATTACACAGCATAGTCTTGTAAGTTTTTAAACTTCACGTCACATGGCCTCATAAAATCTAGAATATAATCAACTCCGATGTGTTTTTCTATTTGTTTAGAAGGAACATATAGACCCTCTATTCCTGAATACAGAACCACAGTTACGATGATTGCTCAAGCCTATTCGTTGCGTTGCTCAAATCTACAATCTTTCTCCTTTGCTGTCTTTCTGGTTTCTCCGTTACTCTGAGAGGCATGTGAAAATCTCCCACGATGACTGGGGGCTCCTCACTCTTTCCCTGTCATTATTTGCATTTTTTGCTTTACAGATTCCTTAAGGTGGCCTTGCTAGGTGCCACCCAGGCGGCGGTATCTTAATGGACGGTTCCTTTTATCAGATACGGCGACTAGTTTTCTCCCTAACAGCGCTTCTGCCCTTGAAGACTGTTTTGTCTGACGCTATTCTAGCGGCACTGGCGTGCTTTCGATGGGTATCTCTGGGTGTGTATTTCCCCATCACTTGGTTTTTAACCTTTCTGTTTTAGTTTCGCAAACAAGAGGCATGCTGGGTTGTGTGTGTAGCCTATTCTGACATCTCTATCTTTAACTGAACAATTTTTCCTATTTGTCTGTATTATTTTTCCTCCTATCGTAGTGACCTACTTCGTACTTTCCTACTTGGTTGTTTGTTTCTTTTCTCTCTTTCTTTAGTGGGTTGTTTGGGTTTTATTGATTCTCCCTTTCCCTCTACGCTACAGATGTTTTGTTTGATTCTGCTCAGCTCTTCCTGGGGGCTTCTTGATTTTTAGGATTCAAGTCTGCAATCAATTCTAAGCATGTCCTAGCCATGGTCATGTTGAGTCCTGCTTTGAGGACGGCTTCTGCCCCATTATTCATCTTCTCGTCCTCTGGAAATCCCAGCACGTGTGTGTTGGAACTTCTTGTCCTGTCCCACCTGTCCCTCCACTCAGATTCTCCAGCTGCCATCTTTCCGAGCTGCTTCCTGTGAAATTTCCTCGGCTCCACCGTCCAGTTCCCCAGTTCTTCTTCGGCGTGGTCCAGTCTCTCCACTGAGTCTTTAATTTCATAACTAGATTTTGTTTTTTATTAGTATTAGGTTTCTTTCTAAATCCACTTCATTCTTTTAAATAATGTCTTGTCCTCTTTATACCTTTCCATGCCTTCTTTTCCGTCTTCAATCCTTTAATTATATTTATTTGACAGTTCTCTTAGCGGAAGTTGCTGGGACCTACTCCGGCATTTGTATCACTTGCTGACTCCTGCTCGTGGGGACGGGTTCATTGTATGATTTGTAATTTTGCATTGTGAACTCATTTAGTATGCCTCTATTTGTAGCAATCTCGAGCTGCCTGGATTTTTATTGGCTTCTGATAGACATCGCAGGGATATTATCACTGCTTAGACCCACTTTTATATTCATTTCTCAGCGTGGGAATTCCCAATTCGAATGGGTAATGTACATTTGAACCTTGAACTGTTAACGTAAAAACACTCAAACCTGTAAAGAATTTTTGTGAGTTTATTTGAGCCAAACTGTTGACAATTGCCAGGAAGCAGAATCTCAACCGACTTGGGATCATGCTCCAGAGAACGGCGGGTTTGCCCGTTTTTATACATGACAATCAAAGGAAGCGACGGAGGTGGGTTACATGAAGTCCATTGGTGATAGATCAGGGAGGCGGGGGCAAGCAAAGGCGGGGAGGGGGGACCCCCTGGGTTGGATAAAAAGTAAAATGATGGACACATGCTTCTTTTACTTAGGTGGGTGCAGGGTAGTTAAAGAGTCGACAATTAACATGATAACAATAACCATGAAGGAATTTGTGGTCTCCGTCCTGGAGCCCAGGGCATTTGGTGGTGCCCTGACGGTTACGCTGACATTTCACTGACATGTTATCCTAGATGCAAAAAGACAGATAGGCCCAGTTAAGGTAAAGATTGACCTTCTCGGGGAAGATACCGGCCTAGGACGTAACTGCCCACCATCACTGCGTTTAGTTACAGTTTCATTTCAGACCATCCTTTGCGGTGACTTGAGGTCTGAGTTTGCAGGCCTCCCCTGAGCTGTCAGGTCAGCATGTGGCCCCTTCCATCCACACCACCTACCTGAGCATAACAACCGTGAAAAGCCTAGGGACTGTGTCATGGAAACTGTGGACGAGGGCTCTGCCATCACACAGGGAACAAGTCCGACTTGTGAATACGCGGTGACCTATCTAGAGCTCCATGGAACCCTCCCCAAACCCAGCAGGTAAGAGGAACCAACGCAAACCTGGGAAGCTGGAGGACTTGCTCTGCCCGATACCGAGACTCGCTGTAAAGCTGGGTAACCGCACACAACGCAGTGTGGACACAGGGGTAAACAGACCGGTGGGACAGGATAGAGAATCCGGAAGTTGGCCAATCCATCCACGGCCACTTGATTTAGGGCAAAGGTGACAATGAGGGACCGACCATTCTTTTTTGTTTCTGTTTTTTTAAAATATATATATTTTATTTATTTCTTTACAGAGACAAAGGGAGAGGAATAGAGAGTTAGAAACATCGATGAGAGAGAAACATCCATCAGCTGCCTCCTGCACACCCCCTACTGGGGATGTGCCCGCAACCAAGGTACATGCCCTTGACCGGAATCGAACCCGGGACCCTCCAGTCCGCAGGCCGACGCTCTATCCACTGAGCCACACCGGTCGGGGCGGGAACGACCATTCTTTTCCATTCCATGTCATTGTTCTACCTGAGGGACACTAGTCCCCTGTGAAGCCCTGAAGCCAAGAGGTAGCTGGAAGGAAGGCAGTAGCTACATGGAGGCCAGGAAGGGAGCCCACTGGGCGGGAGTCTGAGAGCTATGATCCTCCCGGACCCTGGGGGCCGCGCGGAGTGGCCTCTGGCTCTGCTTCCCCCCTGGGAGAGGGAGGAGCGAGAATCCCGCTCAGCCCTGGGTGCTGGGCTGAGCCAGATGGCATCTTTTTAAACATATATATATGTGTATTGATTTCAGAGAAGAGGGGAGAGGGAGAGAGAAATATCAATGATGAGAATCATTGACCGGCTGCCTCTTGCATGCCCTCCGCTGGGGATTGAACCCACAACCCGGGCATGTGCCCCTGACTGGAATCGAACCCAGGACCCGTCAGTCCGCAGGCGGACGTTCCATCCACTGAGCCAAACCATCAGGGCCAGGTGACCTCTTAAGTCCTCTTCCAACTGGGGGCCAGCTGCAGGCTCACTCAGTCTCTGAAACGCCTGCCCCTCACTGACCACCACGGGCCCGCCACGAGCGCAGAGCCCCCCGCAGCCCGCCAGGTCACCCGGGAGGCCGTTTCCCTGCCCGTTCTTCTCAGCGATGGGAGAGATGTGCCGAGACGCCAGAGCTGGCTGGGGAAGAGAAAGGACGTGGATCTGGGTCTGTCTGTCCCCAAAGCTGATGTTCTCCCCCGCCCCCCACTCCGCCTCGGCCCCTGCCCAGCGGGCTCAGCCTGCGGGCCGTCCAAGGAAGTGCAGGCACCGGCCCACGGGGCCCAGGTGGAGCCCTGCCCAGAACATGGGCACTCCCAGGGCCACACTGCCTCAGGGACGGGCCTTGCAGACAGCGGCCTCCGACTGTCACCGCCCCGAGCCGGACCCCACCTGGACACAGGCTCCCTCTGTCCCCACACAAACCGGAACTCCATCGCCCGGAGACCACAGGCCAAGGGCGAGGGTGGCCATGGACAGACAGAGGATAAGCCAGATGCTGTGGGGCAGGAAGAAGCATGACTCAGGGGGGATGGCAGGATGCTGGCACGCCGGCTTCAGAGGGTGGCCACGCTCCGGTGAGGAGCCGCACAGACGGCTCTGTGTGTGTTTCCAGCGACGTCACGGGCCCTGCTCTGCAATAAGCAAAAACAGGGATTGTGTCCGCCGGCTGCTCGAGGGTGTTCTAGACACAGAGTCACCTGACCCGGCTCCCGGTCCCCAAGATGCAAATTACCTTGCTCCGTGGGGGAGGGGGGAGGGGGGCGGGGAGGGCTGGGGGAAGGGGAGCGAGTGTGCTCACAGGCCACACTCTGGCGCTGACATTGCCGGGCCTGATGGATGCTGCCAGCCTTGTTGCTTAGCAACCCAACACCCTTCAAGAAAACCCGGCAGTCTGGCTGGCTGGCAGAAGCAGGCAGGGCTGGCTGAGCATGGCAACTGGGCACGGGAAGATGATGGTTTTATTCCAGTTATTAATCTCCATTCTCTCCGATTTCCTGTAGAGATCGCATCTGCGGAGGGGACCCAGAGCCCTCCCCCGGGGCCGGGGCTGGAGAGGGCCCAGGACGTCTCATTCCCGGCGGGCGGCCAGGAAGAAGTGGAATTTTCCTCCGGTCCCGGCCCCTTCCCTGCAGAGAGGGGGACCGGGGCGCGCTCCCCGCCTGCCTCCCAGAGCTGTTTGTCAGCGGCCATGAGTCACGCTTTCTCTCTTCCCGATGCTGAGGCGCTTGACATTTCAAAACAGGGAGGGGGCAGGTGCTTAAAAACATTTCCAAGTCGCTCTGCGGCTTTGTGAGCCGGTGTTTTGTGAGCCGGTGTGGGGGGTGTGGGGGTGTGGGGCCGCGGTGAGTCATGGCTGCGGGAACAGGTACACAGCGAGGGGGGCTCTGCGGGCAGTCCCCCCAGCGGGTGAGGGTGAGGGGCGTCACCTGTGTCCCCCAGGAAGGGACGCGCCCCCGGGGCTGCACCCTGGAAGACGGAGCCTGGTCCCCATTCTGCCCCCACCCGGGCTTTCCCAGCTGCCCGCATCCCCGGCGGAGAAGTGGGCTCCATCCGGGCAGCGTAGACAGCCATGTCCGGGTGGGGCTGTAGGAAAAACCCGCGGCATCAGGGGGAACAAAGAAAATCAAGATTTAGACGCAAATGGAGCCCGGCCGTGTGGCTCAGTGGTTGAGCGCCAACCTCTGAACCTGGAGGTGAGGGTTCGATCCCCGGTCAGGGCACAGGCCCGGGTTGTGGGCTCCATCCCCAGTGTGGGGCACGCAGGAGGCAGGCGATCCATGGTTCTCTCTCTCATCATTGATGTTTCTCTCTCTCTCCCTCTCCCTTCCTCTCTGAAAGCCATTTTTTAAAAATAGATAATCTTTTAAATAAGGGAGGAGTGCAGTTGCAACACAGACAATTGGGCCGGCCCCAACCGGGGCGGAACCCCAGATGTCCGGGTCTGGTCCCGATTCTGACATTGACAAGAGCGGGGGGCGGGGGGCAAGCGGGGGGGAGGGGGGTGTGATGACCCTCCCCTTGTCCTGCGTGATCCCGCACGAGTCTCCCTCTCCCCGAAACCCGCCGCCTCTCCGATGTACTCTGCGGGGTGAAGTGTCCTTGTCCTTTTCTCCCCCCCCGCACCCCCCGCCTTCTTCTGTGGCTACTCAGCGAATTCACAGATCGGCGGGAGGAGAGGAACGTTTGCGAGGCACGCACCCGGGGAAGTCACCTTAGCACCCAAATTCCAACGACCAAGAGGCAACAGGGGGGTGGGAGACTGTTTGGACCAAGGCGAGGGGGTGGGATCGGGCATGAGACCCAGAAGTGAGGGGCGGTTCCAGGGAGCTGCAGGGAGCAGAGACCACGGAGCACCTTGGCGTCGGGGGGGGGGCGGGGGGGGGGGGAAGACGTAGCTTGGAACCCTGGACTCGGGTCCCCAACCCCAGGACCTGCTCAGAGGCCTCTGGTGAGCAGGCTCTCAAATCAGGCTGAGGTTCCGTCCCCCACGCCCCTTCCCGGGACGCGTTTGTCTCTGTTGGACGCTCTCGGGCAGGAAAGGGGGTGGGTCAGAGGCTCTGAGTCCTTAGTTTCTTAATAAACAGCTTAAAATCCGTATCTTCCCGCAAGGCAGCGTGCGGTGGGGGGGGGGGGGGACACGCTGAGTCCTTCATGCACTGCGCCACTGGGGTCCCTCCTACAGTGTGAGCGCCCCAAGGCAGGCCTCTCCGAGCCAGGTCAGCCGGCACCGCATCGGGTATCCAGTCGGCGCTCAATGCGTGCTGCCTGTTTGTCGGAGCGGTGGCCAAAGCAGAGATCTCCTCACCCAGCCCAGTAACCAAGCCCAGGTAACCCCCCGGGACTCCCAGGCGCTCCCCCACGCAGCACTAGGCCCTGTCCGCTCCCAGGTCAGGAGCAAAGGGCCGGGAGCTGCGCGGACGGAGCGGAATGTTCTGCAAAGGCGTCCCACTGTCAACAGTCCTGTGAGCGGAGCCGCTTTCGCATGGAGCCGGAGCTGCTGTCCCAGGAGCTGCCGGCGCGTCCTCTCCTCAATCCTGGGAGCGTGGAGAGCAGGGCACACTGACCTCCGGACCAGGCCTAAGCAGCCTTGGGGGGTTTTGCAAAGATAACAGGAGGCGGGGGGTGGGGGGACTGTACTGATGATGGGGGACTGAGAAGTACAAACATCGCTTAGCACGAGCGTCACTGTGGGTCCGCTATCTGCCCAAAGACGCCCGCCTTCTCCCCCGCCGCTGCTGCGCCCCGTCTCGTCCCCCCCCATCCCCCGCCCCCCCCGCCCCGAGCCTGAATCCAGGCCTCCCAACAGCTGTTCTCACTGATCCCCTCAATGCGTGTTGCCCCTCACTTTGCAAGGCCTTCTATTTTGGGGTTAGATTATAAAGCATCACTCCACCAAAGGTAGTGACGACCAAAAGTGTCCCTAAAGCGCCCTGGCCGGTTTGGCTCGGTGGATAGAGCGTCGGTCCGCAGACTGAAGGGTCCCAAGTTGGATTCCGGTCAAGGGCACAGGCCTGGGTTCCGGGCTCGATCCCCAGTAGGGGGGCGTGCAGGAGGCAGCCGATCCATGATTCTCTCCCATCACTGATGTTTCTATCTCTCTCTCCCTCTCCCTGCCTCTCTGAAATCAATAAAAATCTATTTAAAAAAAATAATTTAAAAAAAATAAAATTGGGCTGCTTGTTTAAAAAAAAAAAAAAAGTGTTCCCCAAGTCAGGGGTCAGGACCAGTTCTGGACGTGGGTAAACCGGGAAAGGGGAGGATGGGAGCCGATACGAAACGCTTCCCCCGTCAGGTTGGGGGAATGCCCGAAGCCTCCACAACACGGGACTCTGGGTTAAGACAGTGAAGATCCTGCGGAGAAAGGGAACGCTCTCTGCACCCCATACTCATCCGTCATGCACCTCGGTGCTTTAGGTGAACTTACTAAACCCACGGACAGTGGAAGGGACGTGAGACAGGGATTAAATGTTTCAACGTGCAAAACCGAAGGTGCTCAGATAATACCCCTATGTCACCATCCTCCTCACCCACCCCTCCCCACACGCTGGATGATTCTGAAGTAAATCCAAAACCTCCTAGGATCTCATTCGTGCCTATTTCAGAGCATAGCTCTAAAATATGAACACTTTTCACTTTAAAATCTATTTTTATTGATTTCAGAGAGGAAGGGAGAGGCGGAGAGAGAGAGAAACCTCAATGATGAGAGAAAATCATTGATCAGCTGCCTCCTGCACGCCCCCTACTAGGCATCGAGCCCGCAACCCAGGCATGTGACCTCCTGGTTCATAGGTCAGTACTCGACCCCTAAGCCATGCCCGTGGGGCCGGACACTTTTTTTAAAAATATATTTTTGCCGAAACCGGTTCGGCTCAGTGGATAGAGCGTCAGCCTGTGGACTGAAAGGTCCCAGGTTTGATTCCGGTCAAGGGCATGTACCTTGGTTGTGGGCACATCCCCAGTAGGAGGTGTGCAAGAGGCAGCTGGTTGATGTTTCTCTCTCATCGATGTTTCTAACTCTCTATCCCTCTTCCTTCCTCTCTGTAAAAAATCAATAAAATATATTTAAAAATATATATATATTTTTTTTTTATTGATTTCAGAGAGAAAGGGAGAGGGAGAGAGAGATAGAAACATCAATGTTGAGAGAGAATCATTGATTGGCTACCCGCTGCACGCCCCACACTGGGGATTGAGCCCACAACCCAGGCACGTGCCCTTGACCGGAATCGAACCTGGGACCCTTCCGTCCACAAGCCGTCGCTCTATCCACCCAGCCACACCCGCTAGGGCCCGAACACTTTTTTTAACATTGCCGTGATATCGGTATCATACCTAAAGTGAAAACAAGACGAAAAGCACCACAACGCTCACATCATCAAATACCTGGTCAGCAGTCAGTGTGCCAACCTCCCGGCAGCACAGCCCAGCGTGGAGGCGACATAACCCGAGATTAGTAATGGCTGGCCCCTGGCAGGGGGAGGGGGCTGGCGTGTGAATGTCACCGTCTTACTGTGCTGGTTTCCAGTTCCCCAGCTGCCGAGAGCCATTCCCACGTGGCCGCAGCGGCCGTGAATGCAGAAGCCGAGAGGTGAACTCCTCTCCCTACCGGCCAAGGACACGCCCCGCTTCCCCCCGCGGTTCTGACAACCACAGTCAGGCTTCCTCCCCCCGACAAGAGTCGGACTTGATTACCTAACCCAGCCGTGGGCAAACTATGGCCCGCGGGCCGGATCCGGCCCGTTCGGCTGTTCTATCCGGCCTGCGGAGCCGAAAGAGCGGAGGGTTCTCTGGCTCTCCCCTCCGCTCCTTCCCCAGCAGCAGTGTTAACATGGCAACGTCGGGAAACACGGCCGCAGCTCCTTCTTCTGAGTGGGGGATTTATATCCACCCATTCAGTAGAAGGAACAACCTCTCAATCTTCCAGAGGCTCCTTGTAATGCCCTTCCCCCGACATCACCCTGGGAATGCGTAGACACGTCATCGTGGTGATGTAGGGAGACATGCCCCTGGAGAGCACAGGATCAGAGCATTAGCTAAAAAGGAGACCAACAACACTGTTCCCACTGAAGTGGATGTTTTAAAGACCAAAAACCTTTCAACCCAGTCTACATTGCCATCTACATCTACGTCCCGGCCATAATTTGGAAGTTGCACTAAAGAAAATGTTTAATTTACTGTTTACACATTTTGTTCTTTTCTATTTGTTTTAGTTTTAAATTATTTTATTACATTTAAGTTTAATTTGAAAGGCTGTTGTACCTTTCCTTTGTTAGGCAATTTTATTTTGCCTTGGCCATCTTCAATATAAGGTATGTTATTGTGCTATGATTCCTCCATTTTTTGAAGTTTCAAATTATAATAATTAGTGTTTACATTCTTCTTGTTAAAATGTTTGAAATGAATAAAACTATTGAAATAAAAAAAGAAAAGACCGTACCCTTTTATGTAATGATGTTTACTTCGAATTTATATTAGTTCACACAAACACTCCATCCATGCTTTTGTTCCGGCCCTCTGGTCCAGTGTAAGAACCCATGGTGGCCCTCGAGTCAAAAAGTTTGCCCACCCCTGACCTAACCCCACTGGCCACCTCACCTGCGTGTAGATAAGCCATGTGCAGTGGAGGCAGCAATGGGGCTACCCCAGCGGCTCCTGGGAGAACTAAAGAAGACAATGCAGCCCGGCCGGCGTGGCTCAGGGGTTGAGCATCAGTCTAGGAACCAGGAGGTCAGGGTTCGATTCCCGGTCAGGGCACAGGCCCGGGTTGCGGGCTCCATCCCCAGTGCGGGGCCTGCAGGAGGCAGCCGGTCCGCGATTCTCTCTGATCACGGATGTTTCTGTCTCTCCCGCTCCCTGCCTCTCTGAGATCCATTTAAAATTTTTAAAAAGAAGAAAACGTATGTGAAACCCTGCGAGGCGCTCTTGGACAGGAACCTGTGCTGAGCGTGGACGGTGTGTTGTTAGTCCCCGGTCTCCGTGGAAACCGATGCTCCTGGCGAGCTGATGCTTGGTGAAGATCCCAGCGGCCCCCGGGGCCACCTCCTCTGCTTAACAAAATCCTGAACTTGAAACATTTAAGCGAATGTTCCCTCCAAGTGTGCTTTTCAGACCACCTGCATCAACATCGCCCCGAATGGTTCCCGGAAGGCGATCGCTGAGCCCCAGGCAGTTCTGAGGTCGGAACTGCGGCAGGCTCGCCGGCGGGCTGTGGAGGGCCTTGTCCAACCAAAGAGAAAACGGGGCATCTGAAGTAACGGAACCGTGGGGAGCCGCAGCAGAGGGACCAGCACCGGAGCCAGGCCAGCGTGGGGCCCGGTCGTCCATTACCTGCGGAACCCAACTGGGAAGACCTCCCTCGGGGGCCACAGAAAGACCCCGACGAGCCTGAGGATGGGGAAACGCTCCCATGGACCAGTCAGTGCACCACGTCACTCACCTGCGTTTCACCCCAGTTCCAGCAGCCTGCGTATAGGGTTCCTCTCTGACGCCTCCCAAGGGACCGTCTGCGACAAAGACAAGGGACCATCTGCATCATTCATGCGCATCTCATCCATTCATTCATTAGCAACTTTTTATTAAATGCCAATTCTTTTTAAAAATGTTCGTTTGTGTGTTTTTTTAATTTCAGAGAGGAAGGGAGAGGGAGAGAGAGATAGAAAGATCCATGATGAGGGAGAATCATGGACCGGCTGCCTCCTGCACGCCCCCGACTGGGGATCGAGCCCGCAACCGGCACCTGTGCCCCAACCGGGAATCGAACCGTGGCCTCCTGGTTCCTAGGTGGACGCTCAGCCACGGAGCCAGGCCGGCCGGGTGGATGTCAGTTCCTTGCCAGGTACCGTGCGCGCATACACCAGGGACAAGGCCGCCACCGCCCCTGCCTTCGTGAGCACGCGGAGGGCTCTGAAACATCCAAGGACAAGGGAGGGACAGGGAGAGCCTTCCAGCAAAGCTCGCAACGCTCCAGCGCTGGGACGGACATGAACAGATGCCCTCTGCGACCCCTCGGCCCTCTGGAGCAGCTATAGCCTGGATGGAATCAACGGATCTGCAGATATTTCCGAGCCCGGTCAAGTTCAAGGACGGGCCCGTGCCGGCACCCAAGGCCAAAGATGCGGCACGACGTGCTCTCAGTCTCCCAGGACCGGGGTCCGCCGAGGAGGGAGGGCACAAACACATACAAAGCTCAGCAAGGAACCGACGGAGGCGTGATAGGGCGGAGTCCAGGTGCGGCCAGAGTGGCAGCTAAGACGGAGCGGCTGAGGCTTCCAGCAGGGAGCGGACGCCAGATCGGTTTCAGGACCACGTGGGATGTCCCATCTTATTTAGGCAGGGAAAGGAGGAGGAGAGGGAGAGGTGGAGGAGAGGGAGAGAAGGAGGAGAGGGAGGGATGGAGGAGAGGGAGGGATGGAGGAGAGGGAGGGATGGAGGAGAGGGAGGGATGGAGGAGAGGGAGGGATGGAGGAGTGGGAGAGAAGGAGAGGGAGGGATGGAGGAGTGGGAGAGAGGAGGAGAGGGAGGGATGGAGGAGTGGGAGAGAAGGAGGAGAGGGAGGGATGGAGGAGAGGGAGGGATGGAGGAGAGGGAGGGATGGAGGAGAGGGAGAGAAGGAGGAGAGGGAGGGATGGAGGAGAGGGAGGGATGGAGGAGAGGGAGAGGCAGAAGAGAGGGAGGGATGGAGGAGAGGGAGGGATGGAGGAGAGGGAGAGGCAGAGGAGAGGGAGAGAAGGAGGAGAGGGAGGGATGGAGGAGAGGGAGGGATTGAGGAGAGGGAGAGAAGGAGGAGAGGGAGGGATGGAGGAGAGGCAGAGGCAGAGGAGAGGGAGGGATGGAAGAGAGGGAGGGATGGAGGAGAGGGAGAGGCAGAGGAGAGGGAGGGATGGAGGAGAGGGAGAGGCAGAGGAGAGGGAGGGATGGAGGAGGGGGAGAGAAGGAGGAGAGGGAGGGATGGAGGAGAGAGAGAAGGAGGAGAGGGAGGGATGGAGGAGAGGGAGAGGCAGAGGAGAGGGAGGGATGGAGGAGGGGGAGAGAAGGAGGAGAGGGAGGGATGGAGGAGAGAGAGAGAAGGAGGAGAGGGAGAGGCAGAGAAGAGGGAGGGATGGAGGAGAGGGAGAGGGAGGGATGGAGGAGGGGGAGAGAAGGAGGAGAGGGAGGGATGGAGGAGAGAGAGAGAAGGAGGAGAGGGAGAGGCAGAGAAGAGGGAGGGATGGATGAGAGAGAGAGGCAGAGGAGAGGGAGGGATGGAGGAGAGGGAGAGGCAGAGGAGAGGGAGGGATGGAGGAGAGGGAGAGGCAGAGGAGAGGGAGGGATGGAGGAGTGGGAGAGAAGGAGGAGAGGGAGGGATGGAGGAGAGGGAGGGATGGAGGAGAGGGAGGGATGGAGGAGTGGGAGGGATGGAGGAGTGGGAGAGAAGGAGGAGAGGGAGGGATGGAGGAGAGGGAGGGATGGAGGAGAGGGAGAGGCAGAGGAGAGGGGGGATGGAGGAGAGGGAGAGGCAGAGGAGAGGGAGGGATGGAGGAGTGGGAGAGAAGGAGGAGAGGGAGGGATGGAGGAGAGGGAGAGAAGGAGGAGAGGGAGAGAAGGAGGAGAGGGAGGGATGGAGGAGAGGGAGGGATGGAGGAGAGGGAGGGATGGAGGAGAGGGAGGGATGGAGGAGAGGGAGGGATGGAGGAGAGGGAGAGAAGGAGGAGAGGGAGGGATGGAGGAGAGGGAGGGATGGAGGAGAGGGAGAGAAGGAGGAGAGGGAGGGATGGAGGAGAGGGAGAGGCAGAGGAGAGGGAGGGATGGAGGAGAGGGAGAGAAGGAGGAGAGGGAGGGATGGAGGAGAGGGAGGGATGGAAGAGAGGGAGGGATGGAGGAGAGGGAGAGGCAGAGGAGAGGGAGGGATGGAGGAGAGGGAGAGGCAGAGGAGAGGGAGGGATGGAGGAGGGGGAGAGAAGGATGAGAGGGAGGGATGGAGGAGAGAGAGAGAAGGAGGAGAGGGAGGGATGGAAGAGAGGTAGAGGCAGAGGAGAGGGAGGGATGGAGGAGAGGGAGAGGCAGAGGAGAGGGAGGGATGGAGGAGAGGGAGGGATGGAGGAGAGGGAGAGGCAGAGGAGAGGGAGGGATGGAGGAGGGGGAGAGAAGGAGGAGAGGGAGGGATGGAGGAGAGAGAGAGAAGGAGGAGAGGGAGAGGCAGAGGAGAGGGAGGGATGGAGGAGAGAGAGAGGCAGAGGAGAGGGAGGGATGGAGGAGAGGTAGAGGCAGAGGAGAGGGAGGGATGGAGGAGAGGGAGGGATGGAGGAGAGGGAGAGGCAGAGGAGAGGGAGGGATGGAGGAGAGGGAGAGGCAGAGGAGAGGGAGAGAAGGAGGAGAGGGAGGGATGGAGGAGAGGGAGGGATTGAGGAGAGGGAGAGAAGGAGGAGAGGGAGGGATGGAGGAGAGGCAGAGGCAGAGGAGAGGGAGGGATGGAAGAGAGGGAGGGATGGAGGAGAGGGAGAGGCAGAGGAGAGGGAGGGATGGAGGAGAGGGAGAGGCAGAGGAGAGGGAGGGATGGAGGAGGGGGAGAGAAGGAGGAGAGGGAGGGATGGAGGAGAGAGAGAAGGAGGAGAGGGAGGGATGGAGGAGAGGGAGAGGCAGAGGAGAGGGAGGGATGGAGGAGGGGGAGAGAAGGAGGAGAGGGAGGGATGGAGGAGAGAGAGAGAAGGAGGAGAGGGAGAGGCAGAGGAGAGGGAGGGATGGAGGAGAGAGAGAGGCAGAGGAGAGGGAGAGAAGGAGGAGAGGGAGGGATGGAGGAGTGGGAGAGAAGGAGGAGAGGGAGGGATGGAGGATGGGGAGGAGAGCTTTGGCCAAACACGTCCGGTGCAAACACAGTTGCAGGCTAGGCCACGCAGCAGGCAACTTGGAGCACATGGCTTGTCCCGGGACTCCACTCCGCACCTGACCAATGAGAGGGCTGGGCTGGAGCCTAAGGTCCCTCCAGCTGCCAACCTTCTTTAGTGCCCGGATCCAGGCAAGGACGAAGGTCTGAAACCACGTGTGGCCGTGGCCGTGGCCGTGGCCGTGGCCGTGGCCGTGGAGGGGATGGCTTTACTCCGCGAATGCCTCCCTCGGGACAGAGCCGAGACTTCATCCCCCTGTCAGCCAGACGCCGGGCACTCTGAGTCTAACCCCTGGGGAGGCTGGGAAGCAAATCTTTATTCACCTGAGATAATGCTTATGTCCCATTACACTGGCTCTTTAAAGCACACAATTTCGCGGGGTTTAGCATCTTCTCAAATTGTGCAACAACCACCACTCTCTCATTCCTGAATGTTTCATCTCACACACACACACGCACACACACACACACACACCCCATACCATTAGCAGTCTCTCCCCCCTCCCCCCCTCCCCCCGCCCACCCAGCCCTTGGCAACCACTAATCTGCTTTCGGTCTCCGGAGGTGCCTCTCCGGGGGCGTCGTGTTTGTTTCCAGCACATTCTGTGTGTTTCCTCTGACCAGCTCACAGATCAGCGGAGCAGACCGGAGGCCCTGGGCCACAGGTGGGCCTGGAGCAGAGTTCGCTCGGGGGGGGCCCGGGTGCCGGCCTGTGCTGCCTCCTCCTTCCCCGGGGCAGCTCCGGGGTGAGGTGGCCACGTTCTTACTGGGCTCCATGCACTTACGGGCCCTCGGGGTTCGGGGGCCGGGTCCACTCTGCCCAGACCCGCAGAGCCCCGGGCAGAACCTGCGCTGTGAGAGCCCTCCCACACCGGCCTGCGGTTTTTGTCCCTGAATCTCAGCAGATGGGCCATCTGACTTCCTCGTTTAAAAGGTGGCTTTGAAGCCTGGCTGGTGTGGCTCAGTGGTTGAGCGTCGACCTATGAACCAGGAGGTCCCAGTTCAATTCCCAATCAGGGCACATGCCTGGGTTGAGGGCTCGATCCCTAGTAGGGGGGCGTGCAGGAGGCAGCCGATCCATGATTCTCTCTCGTCACTGATGTTTCTATCTCTGCCTCTTCCTTCTTCACTGAAATCAATAATAAAAATATACATATATTTTTAAACTTAATAAAAATAGAAATGGGGTGGAGGGAACGTGGGCATGCGGGCTCTCGGGCACAAAGCTGTCCTCCTGGGCGGTAGCCGCGGGGGACATTCTCCCGACAAGCTTTGCCGTGGACCCTCAGGAGTAAACAGAGTCTGTGCATCTGTTTCCCAAGAGCGTGTGCCTCCCAGTGAAGGACGGTGCGCTGCCAAGCCCGTTCCGCGGATGAAGAAACGCCGCGGGATCGGGGGATTATCCGCGCTTTCATGTCCAGCCAAGGACAGGGTGGACTTTGCAGGTTCCCAGGCACAGCGCGGCCACGGCTGAGCCGCGGGGCCTGCCTTTCCCTCTGTCAGCGGCCGACTCGGACCCACCCACACGGTCAGCCCCAGCACGGCGACGCTTTCCCAGTCCCGCGGCGATTTCCTCGCGTCTCCTCGTGAGCCGGGCAAGCGTGAAGGGTCCCTGCCCTGCCCATGTTCAGGTTACCTGTCAGACCCAAGCTGTCCCTGTCCTCCCCTAAATCAAACTGAATTCGGAACAAGGTTAATACAGCATTTATCCAGCCCGGCCGGCGTGGCTCAGGGGCTGAGCATCCACCGGGGAACCAGGAGGTCAGGGTGCGATTCCCGGTCAGGGCACAGGCCCGGGTTGCGGGCTCCATCCCCGGTGGGGGGCGTGCCGGAGGCAGCCGGTCCATGATTCTCTCATCATTGGTGTTTCTATCTTTCTCTCCCTCTCCCTTCCTCTCTGAAATCAATAAAAATATTTTTTTAAAAAAAAGAAAGAAAACTGAAATTTAAAAAAAAAACCATTGATCTGGCCGAGGTGGCTCTCTGCACCCAGTCTTCCTAAGTGGGAGGGGGAGGGGGACTCAGATGTGTGCTTCCTCCTGCCCGCCCTTGAATATAATTTTTAAACAAATTTTTTAAATATATTTTATTGATATTTTACAGAGAGGAAGGGAGAGGGATAGAGAGCTAGAAACATCGATGAGAGAGAAACATCCATCAGCTGCCTCCTGCACACCCCCCACTGGGGATGTGCCCGCAACTAATGTACATGCCCTTGACCGGAATCGAACCCAGGACCCTTCAGTCTGCAGGCCGATGCTCTATCCACTGAGCCAAACCGGTTTTGGCTTGAATATAATTTTTAAATCATCACACTGACCAGAAGGGAACTGGGCCTCTTAAGCTTGAGAGCTGTCACTAGATGCACCATTCACCGAGCACCCGCTGTTCGCCGGGGAGAGGGAGGTGTTTCATTGGCTCCAGGAATCTGATCGCAGAGAAGATCGGGCCATTGGACACCATCGCCACTTGCCAGGGGCTGTGGGGGGTGCGGGGGGGGGGGGAGAGTGAGGCGTGGCTGCCAACGGGCGTGGAGTTTCTTTTTGGTCTGATGAAAATGTTCTTTTTAAAAAATAGTTTTTATTGATTTCCGAGCGGAAGGGAGAGGGAGAGAGAGATAGAAACATCAATGATGATAGAGAATTATTGGTCGGCTGCCTTCTGCACACCCCCTACCGGGGATCGAGCCCGCAACCTGGGCCTGTGCCCTGCCTGGGAATTGACCTGTGACCTCCTGGTTGGTAAGTGGCTGCTCAGCCACTGAGCCACGCCGGCCGGGCTGATGAACATGTTCTTGAGTTAGACCAGCCGTGGGCAAACTACGGCCCGCGGGCCGGATCCGGCTGTTCTATCCGGTTCTCTTGCTCTCCCCTCCGCTCCTTTACTTTGAATTTATATTAGTTCACACAAACACTCCATCCATGCTTTTGTTCCGGCCCTCCGGTCCAGTTTAAGAACCCATGGTGGCCCTCGAGTCAAAAAGTTTGCCCACCCCTGAGTTAGACAATGCCGACAAGGGCGGCTATACGAAACACCACGGCAATGTGTGTTTTCAAGGGGGACGTGAACTCTATGGTATGTGAATTATAGCTCAGTAACATTTTAAAAATGGAAACAATAATCATAGCAGATCATCGTATTGCTAAAAAAAGAGTGGAAATGTAAGATGGGTTTTCTTTCCGACGTGAGTGTTGCTGCTGAGCAAAAGGGCAGTGAGTTCTGGGCATCGCAGTCCCTGCCCAGCTTCGCGGAGCCTCCCGCGTCCCCACGGCCCGGCCCGACCTCCTGAGCGCCCCGTCCCGGGTGGGCAGGCAGCGAGGCCCCGGCTGCGGGACGCTCTCTAACGGCTTTGCCCCCAGGATGCGTGTGTGTGGGGGGCGGGGGGGGGGGGTGGGGAAACGTGGCCTGGCCGACACCATGGCCTGGAACCAGCTGCGGCTGTGCTCGGCACCTTTTATCAACTGTTTTAACTTGGTGTGGCGGGACCAGGAAGGACGCTGGCTTAGAAGGGTGAGTTAAATAGTAATTTCCCACCAGAAAACATCCCGTGGGGGAGAGTTTGTATTTCACAGAACGTTTTCAGAGTGAAATTAATCGCGTCCTTTTTATTCAAATGCTCAAGTGAGAGCCATACGATGCCACCCTCCTTCCGTACAGCAGCGCTGGCCCTGCCCCGGCCGAGCTCCCTGTGTCACCTCGTCCCCTGTCGTTGTCCCAATCAGCTGCTGAGACAGGACGGAGCAGCGCACTGCCTGTCTCTTTGGGGCTCAGCGACAGGAGGGATCCCTACAAAGGTAAAGGTTTGGAGACGAGAGAGAGCCCCGAGTCTATAGGGCTACGTGCAATTTAGTTTACTTTTTTAGATGAGCCGATCTTCTCCGTGAATCGAGCAAAGGAAAGTGGTTTTTTGAAGTTAAAAAGGGATTCGGAGGGACCGTGGCCACAGCTCCCGAGGCAGCACAGGTCCTTCCTGCGGCAGCCAGCGCGGTGTCGGCCACGTGAGTGGGTGCTGGGGGAGTGGGTGCTGGGGGATGGGTGCTGGGGGAGTGGGTGCTGGGGGAGTGGGTGCTGAGGGATGGGTGCTGGGGGAGTGGGTGCTGGGGGAGTGGGTGCTGAGGGATGGGTGCTGAGGGAGTGGGTGCTGGGGGAGTGGGTGCTGGGGGAGTGGGTGCTGAGGGAGTGGGTGCTGGGGGAGTGGGTGCTGGGGGAGTGGGTGCTGAGGGATGGGTGCTGGGGGAGTGGGTGCTGGGGGAGTGGGTGCTGAGGGATGGGTGCTGAGGGAGTGGGTGCTGGGGGAGTGGGTGCTGGTGGAGTGGGTGCTGAGGGAGTGGGTGCTGGGGGAGTGGGTGCTGGGGGAGTGGGTGCTGAGGGATGGGTGCTGGGGGAGTGGGTGCTGAGGGAGTGGGTGCTGGGGGAGTGGGTGCTGGGGGAGTGGGTGCTGAGGGAGTGGGTGCTGAGGGATGGGTTCTGGGGGAGTGAACTAGGGGTGGCCATCCGTCCCATGGCGAGCCAGGCGATGCAGAGGGTCTAAGCCAGCCTTGGGCAAACTACGGCCCGCGGGCCGGATCCGGCTGTTCTATCCGGTTCTCTTGCTCTCCCCTCCGCTCCTTTACTTTGAATTTATATTCGTTCACACAAACACTCCATCCATGCTTTTGTTCCGGCCCTCTGGTCCAGTTTAAGAACCCATGGTGGCCCTCGAGTCAGAAAGTTTGCCCACCCCTGGAAGCCCTTCTGTTTTCCCGCAGGTGTGGCCTCCGTCCCAGGACCACGGCACGCAGAACTCCTCTTTTTAAAAACGCAAAATAGGGTTTTCTCCGGCCCTGCAATCTGTGTAAGACACGTCACAGCCCAGTCTCCCCAGGGGTGCGCAGCAACATGGAAGGCCTCAGGGCTCCTCACTTTGGGGTCACCAGGGCCGTCTGCGAGGTCACCAGGGCCGTCTGCGAGGTCCCAGAAATGCATTTGCTACGGAGGCTGGGCTGCCTGTAAACTCGGGGCGGGAAAAGTCTCCTTTATTCTCAAGTCGCCTGTCTCCTCTGTGCCAGCCTCTGGGCGCTGCCCGTGGGCTGTGGGGTCCCCGCCGTCCCCCCATCTTCCCTGCACTAGCCTGCGGGCCACACAGAGCCCAGCCGGTCACCAGGGACCTCCAGGCAGGCGCCCCGCTCCGCCTCCTCGCCGATGGCAACAAGGGATGAGGGCTCGGCCCCAGACGTTCTCGGCGATCTTGGTGGTGCCCCCACTGTGGGGCCCAGGACTGCACGGGGCATTTCAAACCCCACGTTCCACGTGCTCCCCGCACTCCGGGAGCACCCCGCCCTGTCTGCTGCCTTTGCCTTTGCCAAAGCCGAATAACTGCATAAAGGAGGGAAATGTATCATTTCCTTCTCTGTCATTACCACACTAGAGGCCCAGTGCACAAAATTAGTGCACGGGGGTGGGGGGGGGTGTCCCTCAGCCCAGCCTGCACCCTCTCCAATCTGGGACCCCTTGAGGGATATCCAACTGCCTGTTTAGGCCCAATCCCAGCTTGCCTTCCTGATTGCCCCTAACCGCTTCTGCCTGCCAGCCTGATCACCCCCTAACCACTCCCCTGCCAGCCTGATTGATGCCTAACTGCTCCCCTGCCAGCCTGTTTGCCTCTAACTGCCCTCCCCTGCAGGCCTGGTCACCCCTAACTGCCCTCCCCTGCAGGCCTGGTCACCCCTAACTGCCCTCCCCTGCAGGCCTGGTCACCCCTAACTGCCCTCCCCTGCAGGCCTGGTCACCCCGCAACTGCCCTTCCCTGCAGACCCAGTCACCACCAACTTCCCTCCTCTGCCGGCCGGGTCACCCCTAACTGCCCTCCCCAGCAGGCTTGATTGCCCCCAACTGCCCTCCCTTGCAGGCCTGGTCCCTCCCAACTGCCCTCCCTTACTGGCCATCTTGTGGTGGCCATCTTGTGTCCACATGGGGGCAGGATCTTTGACCACATGGGGGCAGCCATCTTGTGTGTTGAGTGATGGTCAATCAGCACATTACTCTTTTATTAGATAGGATCATTTCCTTTTCATCACACTCCTCTGCAGCCTCTGCTGTGCTCCCATTTTTATTTCTTTATATTTTTTTACTGATGTCAGAGAGGAAGGGAGGAGAGAGAGAAACATCAATGATGAGAGAGAATCATGGACCGCTGCCTCCTGCACACCCCACACTGGGGATGGAGCCCACACCCAGGGCACGTGCCCTGACCGGGAATCGAACCCTGACCTCTTGTTCATAGATCAACGCTCCACCACTGAGCCCCGCGGCGGGCCCTTCCTTTACTTTTAAGTGGACGGTGCTCCTGGGAGCTGCCTGTTCCCACGTCACCACTGTCTTCCTCGGTCAAGTCCCAGATGGGGCCCACCCCCGACCCCCTGCAGCTCGTGCCCCGTGAAACGGGCGGGTGTGGACCAGAACCTTCCCGGCCTCAGGAGGCTGGCGAAGCTCCGCTGTGGCTCCGAGCCCGCTCAGCAGGGATTGGAGGCCAGAATTAACCCCCAGGAGGCATGGCCCGGGGGCTCACCTGCCTCTGTGCGAGGGACCCACCGTCGGCGTGGAGAGCACAGCTCGTTCCCCCGGCCGGAGCCAGCACCGAGCTGAGCCCCTGCAGGTGTCCGCGCGTGGTCTGCACTGCCCCAGCTCCGTTCCCAGTGGGAAACTGAGGCCCAGAGCGTGAGGGACTCACCCAAGCCGCACCGCTGGTGAGCGGCAGGTGGGACTCGAACCCGGGCTGGGGCAGCAGGGCCGCTCCTCTCTGCAGGGAGGACAGTCATGACCAAACGCCCGCCACAGGTCCCCAGACCCCGGGGGCCCAGGAGGGGTCAGCGCCCAGGCCCTGGAAAGGCTGCCCGGCGGCTGTCCTCGGTCACAGTGACCGCGAGTATTAACCAGCAGCCAGGAGGCTCTGTCCCTCGCTGGGCCCTTCTCGTGTCGCTCCCTCTCCCCACAGGGCGCCCTCCCGGTGGCATGGCTTCTCCGGAACTGCCTGACCCAGAGGGGCCTTGGGCAGGGAAGCTGAGGTCCGCTCCACCGGAGCCGTTTCCCATGGAGCCTGCCAGCCGGTGCCCAGGGCGGCGGCCCCTCCCGGCTGCGGGCAGGGCAGCGGGAGGGCTGAGCCCCGTGGGTGCGATGGAAAGAATGTGGCAACGTGGGGGGCGAGGAGGGGGCGCCTGTCTGTGCGGCAGGAACAAGAAACCCACGGTGTGGGCCCCACACGCAAGGAGCCTGGGGTGGAGCATCTGATTGGAGCATGTGGGCTGTCAATCATACAATCCGCCCGTCCTTGCTGGCTGGTAGGCGCAGGGACGGGAGGTTTGAATGGAGAAAGCTCTAGAAAGAAATGCATTCCAAGGCCACGGGCTTTTACAACACGGGGAGATGGCGCCCCCTAGTGTTCGAATGCTCCTTCAGAAACGCGGTCCAGGCGGAGCATCAGCCGTGACCTTGAGAGCGGAGGAGGTGACCGCTTCAAGGTGAGCAGGACCTGCAGGCCTGGAGGAGAAGGGGAGGGAGGAGGCCAGTGCCCAGGGGGGTGACCACTGCCCACGGTGCCAGGCCCTCCCTCTGTCACCCCCGAATCCTGGCCATCAATGCCACAGACCTCCTCCCGCAGCCTCTCCAGAGACTCAAAAACACACTGAGCCGTTTATGTGTTTGGTGTGCTCCTGGCGGACACACAAGCCGACAGTCACAGTTCCCGGAGCCCCGTTGCCCGTTTCCTTTAACACTTTTCCTTTTTTAAAAAAAAATATATATATGTTTTTATTATTTCAGAGAGAGGAAGGGAGAAGGAGAGAGAGAGAGAAACATCAACGATGAGAATCATCGATCGGCTGCCTCCTGCACACCCTCTACCGGGGACCAAGCCTGCAACCCGGGCACGTGTCCTGATCTGGACTTGAACTGTGACCTCCTGGTGCACAGGTCAACGCTCAACCACTGAGCCATGCCGGCCGGGCAATACTTCTTGTTCAAATCTCGATCAGTCCAAGCTCAGAAGTCTCTGCTGGTTGGCAGGACTGCCCCAAACCCCCTTAAACCTGGAGAGGCCACAGAGACCCGTGTAGAACACTGACAAGGTCATTTCCCTGTTCTGAAGGTTAAATGGAAACACGAACCCCACGTGAAGGTTAAATCGGGGCTTGCCAGCCTGTGGCCCAGGACGCGGAGTGGCTCTGCTCTCTTCTGGAGGATCGGAAGGGAAAAGGACAGAAACGGATGCAGAATTCCTCCCAGATAAGTATGTGATGAATAACACACGTGTAGATCCGCGATCGTTGCAGCGTTGTTCACAACCGCCGAGGCATAGAAACAACCCGGATGTCCTCCGACGGATGGATGACTGGATGGAGAAGCTGTGGCGCATATACTAGTATACAATGGAGTACTACTCAGCAGTGAAAAGGATGAGATACTTGAGAATATCATGCTCCGTGAAGTAAGCCAGAGAGAACGAGATAAGAACCCTCTGATTTCACTCACGTGGGATATAAAACAGAAAGCAATGAACAAAAAAATAATCATAGGCACAGACAGCAGTGTGGTGGCTGCCAGAGGGGGAGGGGTGGAGGAGGATGAAGAAAGTGAAGGGGGTCAAGTCCATGGCGACAGAAGGAGTCTAGACTCGGGGCGTGAAGCACACCGTCGGGTACTTAGGTGTCAGATTATAATGTTGCACGCCTGAAATTTATACGATGCTGTTAACCAATGTTGTCCCCAACAAATTTAATTATTTAAAAAAGAGCCCTGCCGAAACCGGTTTGGCTCAGTGGATAGAGCGTCAGCCTGTGGACTCAAGGGTCCCAGGTTCGATTCCGGTCAAGGGCATGTACCTTGGTTGCGGGCACATCCCCAGTGGGATGTGTGCAGGAGGCGGCTAATCGATGTTTCTCTCTCATCGATGTTTCTAACTCTCTCTCCCTCTCCCTTCCTCTCTGTAAAAAATCAATAAAATATATTTTAAAAAAATAATAATAATAAAATAAAAAAAGAGCCCTGGCCCGTGTGCCTCAATCAGCTGGGCATCGTCCCCTGCACCCAAAAGCTGCTGATTCAATCCCAGGTCAGGACACGTGCCCAGGTTGAGGGCTCCATCCCTACTAAGTTTCCCCTTAGGTTTCAAGAATGGGTGCGGGAGGCAGCGGATCGCGATGTCCCACTCTCTCATAGAAAAGCCCATTTTTTAAAAAAGTCGGCATAAAAGAAAGGACGAGTCCTCCAGGCCGGTGGTGTGTGCCTTGATGTTAACCGTGGAGTAGCCGTGGAAGGAGACTTGGAGGGCCGCGTGGACCTCGTCTGCCCGAAGCAGGTGCCCGCGTGCCGGGAGCCGAGCGCCGTCGGAGCCAGAGCGTGGCCTCCACGCGCCCAGCAGGGACGTGGCAGCATCGTGGCCGCCTTTTTCTTCTGATTGAGGTGGGGACACACGCGCGTTGTAGGAAAGCACAGAAGGTAATTTGAAGATTTTTCTTCGGTGTCATTACATATTTTCCCATGTCCCTGAATATGCGTGGCCAATCTCACTGTCATGGCCGCACAGTTTAAAAAGCCGTTTTCTTACCCGCAGACGTTTGTTTCCGATTTTCCGCGGTTTTAAAGTGAGGGCCGTGGACATTTTGCACGTTAACCTTCCCCCAGATTTCTTAAAACATATGCAATTGCGGGCTCATGACACACACATGTGGCACGAGGAAATAAACGAGCGAGAAATATTTGTTTTAAATCAAAAGTCAGCATAGAAGATAAAAGTCCAGATCTGGCATCCAGGTTTCGCTGCCACCGTGGCCCTGGCCTGTGGCCTCGGGCAAGGCCCTTAGACTCCATCGGCCTGGGCTGTTAGAACAGCTAACGTTTAAACAACTCCGGTGTGTACCGAGGGAAGGAGCTGTAACAGCAGGGTGCCAAGACTTTTCTTCCAGGGGACAAAATTCTCTTCTTTCCAAGTCCTTTCCTTTCCAGACTCTCTGTCCTGCCGCTCAGCCGGTGCCTGCGGGGCTGCCGGGCCCAGAGCCGGTGGGAAAGAGGTGTGGCTGCAGGGGCGTCTGGCATCTTCCTGTCCCTCTGATGGTCTGGATCACCCAGGTGGAAGCAGCATCGAAATCCCCGCCCAGAAATCCGTCCTGACCCAGGCCTGCGCTTCCTAGGTGAGCTGAGAAGTCTCACCACCTAGAAAATGGGGGTGTCCTGAGACTCGGAATAAAAATGAAACCGTAGGTGTGCAGCCACCTAATAAACCCTAAAACTCCAACAGCCCGAGGCTTTGTTTCTAAGATTATCTGCTGCTGACCGGAGCCTCACTGTCCGGAGGGTTTAATGATTCAGGGAGGGGCCGTGCAAGGGAGCCGGAGGGGGTGGGTCAGGGTGCTCCAGGCTGGACAAGGCCGGTTTCAATCAAAAGGAAAGGAGAAAAGGTCAGATTACAGGAATGAAGTTTCTGCACCGTCGCAAACAGTTTCCTTATTGATTACCGATGCCATAGAGTCTAGGCAGCCGTGGGCAAACCACGGCCCGTGGGCCGGATCCAGCCCGTTCGGCTGTTCTATCCGGCCCGCGGAGCCGAAAGAGCGGAGGGTTCTCTTGCTCTCCCCTCCGCTCCTTTACTTTGAATTTATATTAGTTCACACAAACACTCCATCCATGCTTTTGTTCCGGCCCTCCGGTCCAGGTTAAGAACCCATGGTGGCCCTCGAGTCAAAACGTGTGCCCACCCCTGGGAGTGTTTCAGGTGTATCTGGCCCCGGAACATTTCAGGTGTGCTGTGTCTATTAGCACCCCCACGCTTGGAAGCACGGGGTCTGTGGCTTGGTGTCACATAGAACATAACGTCTATGAGGGGAAGCAGTTTGTCTTGCACCCTGCTGGGCCTTCCGGGCCTAGACCAGCGGCCTGCACATAATAGTTGCTCAATAAAATGTGTTGCCTATACTTTCTGTTAGGGTCATTTGAAACCAGCCTCTGAAAGATAGTTTGAGGGGGCGGGGGTGTGAAACAAGGCTTGTATGCACTGTTAGTAAAAGCATAAAGGTGTTAAAACTTTTGAAAAGCAGAGTGGATGACAGATTTTTAAAATGCTCACACCCTGTCGCCAAGATGTGCCGATTCAGGAAATCTATTTGGAAATTATCCTAAGTATAAAGTGGGGGAGGGGTGAGAGTTTGTGTCTAAAGATGCTCAGGAGATGCAGTATTGTTTAAAATGGCCAAAAAGAACATTTAAAAAAAGGAAACCATCTGAATTATGTTAAAAAATAATTGACTAAAGTCACAAACTATCCACTTGATGGTTTACTCCGCAGCCATTCAGGTGATATTGTCAAACAAACTAAAAAAGAGTCCGGAGGCTTTGCTAGAAATCAATGATAGAGATTTATTCAAGGGTCTTGAAGTTTGCAACCTAGAAATACCGTTCGGCAAAGACCCAGAAGTGTTCCAAAGAAGAGGAAAACGTTAAATAGTCACAGACGAAAAAGCCTGTCATTGAGAATTGTCAGTCCTGCATCCCTAGCCCCAGGATGGTCCAGGGCGGTTAGGAGTCAGGGGTCAGGAGGTCAGGATGATGGATGCCAGGTGGCCCAGAAGATGAGCACCAGGAGGTCCGGTAACATCTGACGGTCTGGAGAACAGATGCCAGGTGAGTGTATGTGCGTCTGTTAGGGGCTCATTAGGGGGTTATCTGGAGGTCTGGTGTGTGTCCAGATGCATATTGAGGCATTGACACAAGATTGAAGTCCCCAGGGCAATTAGAACCAGAATGGGGTCCTTCCTCAGGCCTTAACTTCATCATGTTAGCAATTTTAGCAGCTTGGTTAAAGTGACTCCATTTTTTTCTCATGTCTTAAGGAAAAAGGCAAGATACTAAATTATATACAAATTGTGAGTCTGTATACATAATAAAAAATAAACACAAAATAAAGAACTAACGTTATTGAGTGCCACTGTGTCAAGCAATTGTTCTAAATACTTTACATATATATGAACCTCCTTATCTTCCTAACAACCTACAAGGCAGGTGCTGTTACTTATAATACCCATTTTATAGATGAGAAAACTGAAGCACAGAGAAGTTATATAATTGGGCCAAGGTCACCAAAAGGACTGGGATTCAAGCGGCCTGAGCCGCCACTGCCTGAAAAATACTGGGAGACAGCACACCCAACTCCTGGTAACAGCTGCCTCTGGGTGCAGGGAAGGAGGCAATTACATTCCTTCTTTTTTTTGCATTTTTACAAGTTTTTTTTTTTATTTTTTATTTTTGTAATAATGAGTAAAACTGCACTCTAAAAGGATAAGTTAGTGACTAAATCTGTGTTCATATAATAGACCTGAGCAGGAAAAACACACACGTTTCAATGGACCGCAGGACCCCATTATTGCAGGCGGGTAACTCCAACCTCGCCCTCTGTGGGCCAACTCTATTCTGCACGGAGGAGAACATCGGATTGAGCTCCACTCAGGGGAGACAGGTTGGACAGAGGCTGCTTTTAAAGGCGAGTGCTGGGCCCTCAGCTTCCGGGCCACGCTTGTTCACACCCCAGGTCTCCTGTTTCAGGTCTGATTCTCGGATTATCACACTCCCCAGAAGGGGCAGTCATGTCCCAGGTACAGGCACATAGTGTCTGCTTCTGGAGCTGTAAGGTTCGTTTTTGTTTGTTTGTTTGTTTGTTTGTTGTTTTTAAGTACAGCGTGAGGAGCTGCGCTCGAAACCCTTTGGGTGGTTGGAAGAAGGGAGAAAGATGCTAACGATCCCCTGACCGGTTTGGCTCAGTGGATGGGGCATCGGCCTGCGGACTGAAGGGTCCCAGGTTCGATTCCGGTCAAGGGCATGTACCTTGGTTGCAGGCACATCCCCAGTGGGAGGTGTGCAGGAGGCAGCTGGTCGATGTTTCTCTCTCATCGATGTTTCTAACTCTCTACCCCTCTCCATAAAAATCAATAAAATATATTAAAAAAAAAAAAAGATGCTAACGATGCCAGTGATGAATGTGGCGTGGAACAAATGCCACCGTGTTTATCTACGTGGAAAATGTAAAGCTGGGGACACTACGTCCATTCCCAAGTAAGATCAGACCTGCCAGGGCCACCTGGTTAAGCAAGGACTCCATCTTCAGGTACTCTCAGCCCACCAGACCCATCCCCAGTCCAGTAGTTTATCTCCCGCCTCTAAGGACTACAACTCCCAGCGCGAGGGAGCACCCAGCGCATGCGGCCTGACGACCTACGCCTACATTTCCCAGCGGGCCGAGCGGCTACGCTGACGCACGCATGCGCCCTCGCGCCTCCCTCCCATCCCGGGTTTGACCTCCAGCCGCCGGGGAGAAGATGGCCTCGCCAGCAGTGTCCGGGCTCTCCCGGCAGGTGAGATGGTGGAGGCCCTGAAAGCCGGCGGGAGGATGCCTCCTGGGGTGACCGCGCCGGACCCCTAGAGCCACAGTGCGAGGCCACAGCTGGGGAGCGTGGCCGCCGTTCAGGGTCGTGGGGTCCGGCGAGTGGGGGCGACGCAAAGCGGCTCGGGCGGCCGCGCACCCGCACCCCGGGCGCGGCGGGCAGGAAGCGCGGGCCTGACCTCGGCGTCCTCCGAGCGGCTCCGGGGAGCTGCAGGCCTGAGGCCCCAGGAGCTGGGCCCCCGGCTTCCGCGCATTGCGAGCTAAGGACATGGCCCACCCCCAGATCGTCCGTCTCCCTTCGGGGTGGTGATCTGACCCGCGGGGGTCGTTGTAATGCTGAGGAATGAATGCTTGTAAAGCACGCCTCACGTTCTGACAGGGCAAGTGAGACGGCCGCGGTTAAAGGATCCGTCCTGCTCGGCCAGTCAGGGGTAGAGCGGAGCTCCGAACCCCCCGAGTCTCACGGAAGATGGAGAGGAAGCCCGCGCGCCCTTTTATGCCCTTTGCCCAGGCGACGCTTTACCCGTCCTGACCTCTGGCCGCTCACCTAACTTTCCCACAGGTGTCACAGAGGCTTTCCATCCTCACAGCCGGTTTTGTTGTAAACACTGCGGAGCTGGGTTGTGCGAAGGGGACCCGTGCCCCTGCAGGTGGCTGTCCCTCCGTGGGCTGAGCTGCCCTCTCAGAACCGGAGCCGGTTCTCACAGCGGCCCCTGCTCCCAGCTCAGGGCTAAGCCTTATTCCCAGACAGCACTTGGGTTCTGAGAAGGTACAGCTCTTGCAGATGATGCCGGGAACCCTGCCACTTTGTAGTAAAATCCTGCTGAGGGTGGTACTATAAATGCTAAACATTGAAACACCAGTGTCGTCGAAATGAGCGTTTTCTCTTTATTCTGGAGCGCCGGCCTCAGCCTGCCCTAGCAATCGAGCTCCCCGTGGGAAGGCACCTTCCCAAGCAGCTGGGCCTGGCTCTCCGCGGGGAAATTCTCTCCTGACGAAGAGCAGCTCGCCCTCATTCAGTCTGTGATGACACGGAGAAGCAGGAGAACCTGACCGTGCCCAGGTCATATGTAAAATGACCGATTGGCTTCGATGTAGACCAGGGGTGGGCAAACTTTTTGACTCGAGGGCCACAGTGGGTTCTTAAACTGGACCGGAGGGCCGGAACAAAAGCATGGATGGAGTGTTTGTGTGAACTAATACAAATTCAAAGTAAAGGAGCGGAGGGGAGAGCAAGAGAACCCTCCGCTCTTTTGGCTCCGCGGGCCGGATAGAACAGCCGAACGGGCCAGATCCGGCCCGCGGGCCGTAGTTTGCCCACGGCTGAGACAGTCCTCGGGTATCCGAGCTTGACCTGCTTTCCTTTGTTTCAAAGGTGCGATGCTTCAGCACGTCTGTGGCCCGGCCGTTCGCCAAGCTGGTGCGGGTAGGTCAGCTTCTTCTTTGTCATTGTAAAGCAGCAATACCGTGAGGGCCTGCACGTGTGCACTGTTGTGGCTCCAAAACGTGCCGGGCGCATGGGGCTAGGGAACGCATAGTGTCGAATGCCTGCTGTGCGGCGGGCACATAGGTAACCTTTAAACGGGAGGGTCCCTGAGCCCCGGAACAAGGATGGGGAGTCGCTGGCCTTCCCACTTCACAAGAGGAAATGGAGACCCTGGGAGGACTTGTCCCGTGTCACTCAGCTTGGTCCTGGGATTGCCCTGGAACCAGACCTCATTCAGAGCCTGAGCTTGTCTCTGCAGCCACACAGCACCACTTGGGGGTGGGGTGGGGGGTGAGGGGGTAGTTGTACGCCGAGGGCCGGGTGCAGAGGACGCCTGCAGGGTACTGTGAGAAACACGTCCAGCCTCAGGCACATAGTAAATGGCTGAAGGGCTCCACTGGTGAGGAGGCTCTGTAAGAGACAGCATTCCTCTGACATGCCCGGAGCGTGCTGTACATGTTTCATGAAAACTGCTTTCGAGGCTCTCACATGTTCAAAACTGCCTCCCATCGCTATTAAAAACCTCCCCTACTTGAAACGGAACAGCATTGCATTCAAGGGCAGCCAGCCCATCTCCTAAGTAACGGACTCTATTCTAGGTGGTTAGGCTGGAACGGGTGCTGGACACTGTCTTTCCTACGGCCCTCGCTCTGCGGGAGGAACTGGAGGTTCAAAGATCGACCGGCCGGGAAAGACTTCTAATTTGAGAATTGCCATTCAGGATAGCTCTCTGACAACATAGTTAAATTCGTATGCTACACAAGATGTCTTCTTAAAGTTACAACTATTTAATTCTGCTATTGACAGTAGAATATTAACTGATTTCCCTTTTTGTCCCCTGCCCCACCTTTTTTTAAAGCCACCTGTTCAGATATACGGTGTCGAAGGCCGCTATGCCACTGCTCTGTATTCTGCTGCATCTAAACAGAATAAACTGGAACAAGTAGAAAAGGAGCTGGCAAGAATAGCAGTAAGTAGCTTTCCTGCCCGTTACGTACTACATTCCAACTGTATTTTCTTCCTTCAGGGAACGACCTGGGTTGTGGGATGGGATTTGTCTAAAACCGGAAGTCGGTGAAGATGTAGAACGGAGCCCCTTGCCTTAAGACTGTAAGTGAGAGAAGTGTGGTGCTACAGGGCATCGCTGAATGTCCATTGAGCGGCCCAGATTCCAGAATGCTTTCATGTATGTAATCCAGCAGTGGTTCGGGAAGAATGTTTGTTTGGGGCCACCACATGGCAGTTTCTCATTAGATGGCAGCGGATCAGAGACAGGACCCAGGCAGGTGCCAGGGAGAAGCTGCTGACGCAGTAACTGCGGGCAGGCAGGCAGGGGTGTAACAGAGATGGAAGCAGCGTCGGTCACTGGATCCAGACGTGTGGTTTCACAAAGGGGAGACAAAGGGCTCTCTCCGGTGCCTGCACTCCTGTTTCCTGCCTGCTCTCCCTCCCGAAAGGGGGGGAGGCTGTTCGGAAGCACCACACACCGGGCTGGACTGGTTCTCGAGCTCTGAGAGGTAGCACAGAGGGTCAGCCCGAGACGCAGAGGCCCTCCAGGGGTGGCACCGTTAGGTCTGCACCTGAGTGCTGGCATTGCTAGCATCCTCTCAGTACGTGAAGAACTAGGGTAGTCCCCATATTAAATACGTTAAATACGCAGTGAACTGGATCTTTGGCGTGCTTACCTTTTTTATAGTCTCTGTCGAAAAGCAAAAGTTAATTTTAAGAAATTTCAAAAAGTGTCTGCATTTTTCAAGAAATAGTGTCTCCTGTGTGAAATCATGGTGTGGTGTATTCCTAAAGGCAGAGAAGATTATTTGATTATAAACTTCTTTGTGCTTTGAGCGTGCCAGTTTAATTCACGAAATACATGATTCATAAGAAGTATGTGTGTGGCAGCTGGGATCGTTGATGCTCTAAGGAACTGAAGAAATTCTTTTTTGTCACTTTTAGCAAATCCTGAAGGAACCCAAAATGGCCGCTTCAATTTTGAATCCCTTTACAAAGCGTTCTGTTAAAGTGAAAAGCCTGAATGACATGACCACCAAAGAGAAGTTTTCTCCGCTCACGTCCAACCTGATCAGTAAGTACTAGATCTTTCTCCCCGAGTCTCTGCAGATTGGCTGTGGGGGTGCGGGCCAGGGGCAGGCGCATGGGCACCAGCTGCCCTTGACAGTGAGTCCTTGACTCTCCCCAGTGAACCATCTGTGGGTTCAAGTTTGGGGGCACTGGCTAAAGATGCTGAGATGTAAGAATGTCTGATCTCAGTATCTCAACCCCCGGGGCCGCCAGTGGGACTCACACCAACGGAATGTTGGTAGCCTGGCTGTTCCTCTGTCCTTGGTGAAATTTGCTTCCTGCAGTTCATCAGGTGCTTTCAAACCCCATGGTCGACTCAGAATACAGGTTCCAGAGAATGTCTTTCGTGCACTGTTCTGTAATATACACAGTGTTAATTTGTGGATTTGTAGCCGAATGTTCAATTCTGTGACCTCCATTTGAAGATCAGATTGCAAGCCGTGACAAAATATTCAAAGAAGAACTAATGTTCAAACGAGCTTACACCTCTCCTTCTCTAACCCAAAAAATCCAAGAGGAGTGAAGACTCCCAAGCTCATTTTATAAGGCCAGCATTATCCTAATTCCAAAACCAGATAAAGACACTACAGAGCAAAAAAATTACAGGCCAGTATCTCTGATGAACACAGGTGCTAAAATCCTCAGCAAAATATTAGCAAATCAGATCTCCAGCGATACATTTAAAAGATCATACGCCATGGCCAAGTGGGATTTATTCCAGGGATGCAGGCTGGTACAATATATGCAAATAAATTAATGTGATACAGCACATAAACCAATTGAAGGATAAAAATCCAACACCCATTTATGATCAAAACTCAGCAAAGTGGGAATAGCGGGAACATACCTCAATATAACAAAGGCTTTATATGACACACCTACAGCCAACATCATACTCAGCAGGCAAAGCTAAAAGCATTGCCCTTAAAATCAGGAACACGATGGGCGTCTGCTTTCACCTCTCATATCCAGCCTAGCACTGGAAGGCCTGGCCATGGCCACCGCAATCAGACCAAAAAAGAAAAGGCATCCAATTGGAAACTAAAAAGGAAAAATATTATTATTTGTAGATGGCGTGATACTATGTAGAGAGAGAACCCTAAAAATCCCACCAAAAAACTATAGAACTGATAACTTAGTAAAGTAGAAGACAAAATATCCGGAAGCCATTGGCATATTTATACACCAATAATGAACTATCAGAAAGGCGAACTAAGAAAACAAGCCCATTTACAGTCACATTAAAAAAAAAAAACTCGGAGCAAATTTAACCAAGGATGTAAACCACCTATACTTAGAAAATTATAAGACACCAAAGAAAGAAATTGAAGAACATACGAGTAAATTGTATACCATGCTCATGAATAGGAAGAATTAATATCATTAAAATGTCCATTCTAGCCAAAGCAATGTATAGATTCAACACAATTCCTATTGAGATGCCAGTGGTAGATTCACAGAGCTAGAACAAATATTCCAAAAATCTGTATGGAACCACAAAGACCGTGAATAATCAAAACGGCCTGGCACTGGCACAAAACAGACATTTAGATCAATGGAGCAGAATGGAGAGCCCAGAACTAAACCCATGCCTCTATGGACAATTAATATTTGACAGAGGAGGCAAGAACATACAGTGGGGCAAAGATAATCTATGGAATGAATGGTGTTGGGAAAACTGGACAGGTACATGCAAAAAAAATGACATTAGTCCATCTTCTTATACCATGCACAAGAATAAACTCAAAATGGATTAAAGACTTAAATGTTAGACTCAAAACCATAAAAATCTTAGAAGAAAACATAGTAAAGTCTCAGACATCTCTTATAGCAATATTTTTTCCGATATACACTGAGTGGCCAGATTATTATGATCTCGTAATGTATAATAATCTGGCCACTGAGAGTGTGTGTGTGTGTGTGTGTGTGTGTGTGTGTGTGTGTATTAGAGGCCTGGTGCATGAATTCGTGCATGGGTGGGGTCTGGCCAGCCTGGCCAGGGGGAGGGGACATGGGCAGTTGGCCAGCCTGCCTACTGGTCGAACTCCTGGTCAAGGGGACAATTTGCATATTAGCCTTTTATTATATAAGATATACATTGAGTGGCCAGATTATTATGTGTTCAGAGAAAATAATAATCTGGCCACTCAGTGTACTTTTTGGGACAAGGGAAATAAAAAGTGGGACTGCATCAAACTAAAAAATTTTTGCACAGCAAAGAAACCATCAACAAAATTAAAAGACAACCCACTGAATAGGAGAACATATTCACTGGTGATACATCCGACGGGTTAATATCCAAAATTTATAAAGAACTAATGCAACTCGACACCAAAAAAACAATCCAGTTTAAAAAATGGGCAAAGGACCTGAATGGACACCTCTCCAAAGAGAGCATGCAGATGGCCAATACACATGGAAAGCTGCTCACCATCACTAAGCAGAGAGAAGCAAGTTATAACTATGGGACATCACCTCACACCTGACCGAGTGGCTTTCATCAGCCAACACACGAGTGCTGGGAGGCTGTGGAGAAAAGGGAACCTCGTGCCCTGTTGGTGGCAATACAGACGGTGCAGCCACTGGAAAACTGTGGAAGGTCCTCAAAATTTTAAAGTGGAACCGCCTGTGACTCGGCCGTTCGCTTCTGGCAATATGTCTGAAGAAACCCGGAACACTAATTTGGAAGTGTTTCTTCACAGCAGTGTGTGTACAACAGCCAAGCCAAGATCTGGGAACAGCCAAGTGGTGCAGGCACACGTGGAACCCCACTCGGCTGTAAACGGAAGGAACTCCTACCCTTTGCCACAGCATGGAGGGACCTGAGAGCAGTATGCTGAGGGCACTTAGCCGGCCAGAGAGGACAAGTGCCCTGTGATCTCACTCAGAGGTGGAATCTAACGAACAAAAGAAAGAGAAGCAGACTCACAGAGACAGAGAACAGACCGACAGCTGTCAGAGGGGAGGGGGTGGGTGAGAAAGGTGAAGGGATTAAGCACATATGTATCTGTTGCAAATCTGGGTAAGACGCACACCCCTTCCTAATTTAAATGCATGTTGGTGCAGTCTTTTTTAAGGAAAGAAACTAACATTAAATAACAATTACATCATCACCATTCACGTTCTTAAAGAGTATTAAATATATTTTTTAAATGTATTTTTATTGATTTCAGAGAGGAAGGGCGAGGGAGAGAGAGAAACATCAATGATGAGAGAGAATCATTGATTGGCTGCCTCCTGCACACCCCCTACTGGGGATCGAGCCTGCAACCAGGCATGTGCCCTTGACCAGAATAGAACCCGGGCCTTTCTGTCCGCAGGCCAACACTCTATCCACTGAGCCAACCCAGCTAGGGCCAAATATAATATTTTCAGGCCACAAATGATGCTTTGGAGGTGACTGTAATACCCATGAATGACCATTTTAAGTGAGTGTCCAGTTACTGAAACACCTTCACTTCCCCAGATTTGCTCGCTGAAAATGGCCGCCTGACCAGCACCCCCGCCGTCATTTCTGCCTTTTCCACCATGATGAGCGTCCACCGGGGAGAGGTCCCGTGCACAGTGACCACTGCGTCTGTAAGTGGGGCTGTGGCCGCCGCGTCCGCCTGGCGTTTCGCGCACCGCGTTTGGCAGAACAAAAGAGAGAGAACGGGCGAAAATCAAGGCATGGGGAAAGGTGACCTGTCCCCGGAGGTTTGCTCTGTTCCGCCAGCTTCCGTGAGCCTGCGCTCTGGAGCGGCTGCGTGCACCTTCACGCCTCCCTGACCGGGGGCTGTTCCTACGGCTGGAGACGGGCTGAGGGTGCTAGGTTTGTGCTCCGATGCAGGTGTGAGTTCTTTGTTACGTTACTGAGACTCGCGTTTCCAGTCTTCGGGGGTGAAGGGGAGAGTGTGGGGTGCACAGGCCCTTTACTCTTGCTGTCTTGATGGCGTGGGCTGTCGTAGCCGCCATTTGCTGAACCCCTCCATGTGCTGGGCACTTGTGTAATTCATTGTCCACGGTCCATGCGAAGTAGAAGTACCATTCTCTCTATGTTACCGGCGAGGAGACCAGCCCAGGGAGGTTAAGTTCTTCTGTCACAAGCGGTGAAGCCTGGATTTGAACTCAGACCTCTCTCAGCAGCCCATGCTCCTTCGGGCACCCCCTCCCCAGAGTTCATTGTCTTGTCTTGAGTCCGTCTTTTCCTGCTGCACTTCAGTGTAGGGAACCGTCTGTGGGACTTCACCCCGGAGGGCGCGGCAGGTGTGCTCGGCGTCTGCAGCACCTGGCCTCCTGGCGGCCGTTCCTAGTCCATCCGGCGCTCTGCGTCTCCAACGGGCGGCGTCAGGGACATTCCATTCCATTCCGTTTATTAATTGATTTCAGAGACGGGGCGAGACATCGATCTGTGTTCCACTTACTCACACCTTCAGTGGTCGGTTCCTGTGTGTGCCCGACCGCAGGTGGAACCACAACCTTGGCGTAGCAGAACGATGCTCCAGCCTGGCCGGCCAGGTTCAGGGACATTTACCAGCTCGAGGGCCACACGGTCCCATGGCCAGGCCCGGGGCAGGTCGCTCACTCTTTAAAAAGACATGCACTTGGATTAGTGACTAAGGGCATCGACTTTAGAAATAGTCTGATTTCAAATGGCGCTAGTTCTCACTCCCTGGGCATCCTTGTGTGAGTTTCTTTTTTTTTTTTTTTTTTTTTTTTTTTTAATATATTTTATTGATTTTTTACAGAGAGGAAGAGAGGAAGGGAGGGGGATAGAGAGTTAGAAACATCGATGAGAGAGAAACATCGATCAGCTGCCTCTTGCACGCCCGCTACTGGGGATGTGCCCGCAACCAAGGTACATGCCCTTGACCGGAATCGAACCTGGGACCCTTGAGTCCGCAGGCCGACGCTCTATCCACTGAGCCAAACCGGTTTTGGCTTGTGTGAGTTTCTTAGCCACCCGTGAAGTGCACACATGAAGTGGGTCTCACACACGTCACATGGAGTGGGTCTCACACGTGAAGTAGGTTTCTTAACCACTGTGAGCCTCAGTTCTCACACACGTGTAGTGGGAATAATGACTGCTGGCCTCTCAGGGTGATGTGGGCCTCCCGGGGTGATGTGGGGTGATGGGGCCTACCGGGGTGATGGGGCCTCCCGGGGTGATGTGGGGCGATGGGGCCTACCTGGGCGATGGGGCCTCCCGGGGCGATGGCGGCCTCCCGGGGTGATGTGGGGCGATGGGGCCTCCCGGGGTGATGTGGGGCGATGGGGCCTCCCGGGGTGATGTGGGGCGATGGGGCCTCCCGGGGTGATGTGGGGCGATGCGGCCTCCCGGGGTGATGTGGGGCGATGGGGCCTCCCGGGGTGATGTGGGGCGATGCGGCCTCCCGGGGCGATGGGGCCTCCCGGGGCGATGTGGGGCGATGGGGCCTCCCGGGGTGATGTGGGGCGATGCGGCCTCCCGGGGCGATGGGGCCTCCCGGGGCGATGTGGGGCGATGGGGCCTCCCGGGGCGATGTGGGGCGATGGGGCCTCCCGGGGTGATGTGGGGCGATGCGGCCTCCCGGGGCGATGGGGCCTCCCGGGGCGATGTGGGGCGATGGGGCCTCCCGGGGCGATGTGGGGCGATGCGGGAAGTGTCCGTTCTGCTTGATCTGAGCGTAAAGAGGGTTATGTTCCTTCCCAGGCTCTAGATGAAGCCTCTCTCTCTGAATTAAAGACGGTCCTCAACAGCTTCCTGGCGAAAGGCCAAGTATTGAAGATGGAGGTGAAGGTAGGTTTTGGTTACGTGGTGTTTCCTCGGGCTGTCACTCAGGTCTGTCTGGGCGGGTGTGCCTGTCCTGGGACTTGGCACTTCCCCTCGGAACGGCTGCCGAGTGCACTCGCGGCTGACCTGCCCTCCTGGGTGTGCTCACGTCTCGGCGTCGGCTCACGTAGCATTGGAAGTGCTTTTCGTCTTTCCCCTGCTTGGCGCAAGGTCCGTGTGTTTTCACACTTCCATCCCGTTTCCTCTCCTAGACTGACCCGTCCATCATGGGCGGGATGATTGTGCGCATTGGAGAGAAGTATGTCGACATGTCTGCGAAAACCAAGATCCAGAAGCTGAGCAAGGCCATGCGGGAGGTGTTCTGAACCCGCCGATGTTTCTGTCGGTGAAAATGTTAAACCTGGAGCAACAATAAAATGCTTCCTGAACAGAATATACTGTTCACTGTCCTTCAAGTGGAAACACAGGGAGCCTTATTCTTATACTAGAGGCCCGGTGCGCACGGGTGGGGTCCCTAGGCCTGGCCAGCGATCGCGGCTGATCCGGTTCCCCATCTCCCAGCTTTCCCGCCTCCTCCTTCCCTCACTCCCTTAGCACCTGGCCATCACCCCTGGTCGCCTGCCATGTTCCACACCGCCCCCTGGTGGTCAGCGCACATCATAGCTAGCGATTGAACTCCTGGTCTCCCAGTGGAACTCCCAAGGAGGCAGTTTGCATATTAGCCTTTCATTATGTAGGGCTAGAGGCCTGGTGCACAAAATTCATGCACAGGGCGGGGGGGGGGGGGGCGTCCCCTCAGCCCAGCCTGCACCCTCTCCAATCCAGGATCCCACTCACAATCCTGGACCACTGGCTCCTAATTGCTTGCCTGCCTGGTCACCCCTAACTCTGCCCCGCGCCCCCCCCCCCCCCCTCAGCCCCTGCCAGCCTAGTCGCCCCTCACTGTACACACACACACACACACACACACACACACACACCCCGCCTGGTCGTTGGCAGCCATCTTGTGAGGGTGTGACAGTCAATTTGCATATTACCTCTCTATTATATAGGATTGTTCTTACAGTATCTCCTCGTGTGAAGACTAAAGGCCCTTTGGCTAGAGAACTAGTGTGTGTAGGTTATTAGGAACCTAAGGAAGCTCATGTCCGTTAGGAAAAATAGTTACCCTTGTTGAGCCTCGTTTTATGCCTGGCTCCCTGGCACCTGGCTCCCTGGCCTTAGCCAGGGTGGTGCTGAGCCTGGGGGTGGGGGTGGGGGTTGGGTACCTGCAAACCAGGCTGCTGCTGGTCTTGGAGTTCCTGCTTTTAGTGTCCATCTCAAGCAAGGATCCTGAAAGTTCTTTGGGCTGGACATGGCACCCCTCTCTCTGCTGCCTCCCAGTGCCAGAGTCCACACCATCACTGGCCCAGAGGCTTGGGTCTCCTGAAGTGCTGGGTGGTGCTCACCCAATTATTTTGTGTGTATATGTGTGTGTACATATATATGTAGTTGGTGTGTGTGTGTACATATACTATATATATATGTGTGTGTGTGTGTGTGTATACAGTATATATATAATGTGTGTGTGTTTAGTGATTTTGTTGTTAATCCTCACCCATTGGTATTTTTTCCATTGAGCGTAGAAGGGAGGGGGGGAAAGAGAAGCATCAGTGTGAGAGAGACATCGATTGGTTGCATCCTGCACACACCCCGACCAAGGCCTGGGATTGAGCCTGCAATGAGGTACGTGCCCTCGACCAGAATCGAACCAGTGACCCTTCAGTCCATGGGCCAGTGATCTAGCCACTGAGCAAAACCGGCTAGGGCTGTTCTTACTGAGAGGAACATCGATCAGTTGCCTCCTGCGTGCACCCCGACAGGAGCACGCCCGCAACCAGGCATGTGCCCTGACCGGGAATCAACCCGGCAACCTTTTGGTGTACGGGGCGACGCTCAACCAACTGAATCACACGAGCCTGGTGCTCACCCCGCCACCCTGAGGAGCTGTCCCGACCTGTGCATTTCGACCTGGTGTGAGCCCAGAGTGTTTGTCTGTGATCTTGCCCTGCGTGGTGTCTTAGTGTAAAGGCAGCCATGTTTCCTGTAACGGCTCTGACAGATTCGGACAAAACAGATGTCTCCACCCCAGAATCTACCAAGTGGAGGAGTGCTGCGCTAACAGGCATTCCGTGGGGCCCGGGCAGAGCTGTCTCTGCAAGAGGAGGCAGCAGAACAGGCTTCTCACCTGCTACGCCCTCCCCCGTGGCCTGAGGGTCAGCCCAGACAGGAGACAGGACTCCCTCCCCCACCGCCCGCCAGGCGAAGGCCCACGGGCCGGCCAGTCAAGGCTTCCAGCCAATCAGCAGGCTGGGAGCCAAACACGAGGAGGTGAGCCTTCTGCTTCTGTGACCATTTTATCCTGAAATGGCCGGAGAGCAGCGATTGTTCAGCCGTGTGCCCGGGAGTTCTTAGGACATGCACTGCCTGACTAGTCAGGGGCACTGACCTCCTTCCCCTTAGGTCAGGGGTCCTCAAACTTTTTAAACGGGGGGCCAGTTCACTGTCCCTCAGATGGTTGGAGGGCCAGACTATAGTTTAAAAAAAACTATGAACAAATTCCTATGCGCACTGCGGGCCCGGGACGCGTCGGCTGCTAAGCAGGACAGGCAGCGGCCCCCGGCGGGCCGGATCCATGTCCTCGGCGGGCCGCATGTGGCCCGTGGGCCGTCGTTTGAGGACGCCTGCAATTTTAAATAATGAAAACAGCAACACAACAATAGCTGTCCGGTGGGAATCAAAATTGTACCCATATTTGTGGTCAGACTGGCAAAAAATATATTTTTTGTTGTGCCATGGAATTTATGAGCAGAATTCTACGGCACAACAAACTGAACCAGGGCGAAACCCTGTCCTCGGAGACAGCCTGGCCCAGGGGTGGCCGCGCCCTGGGCTCACAGCGGAGGTGTGACCGGGAGGGGAACCGGGTGGGGAGGAAGAGCCCCTACAAAATCCACTCGACAACTGTGGGCTCCTCTCACCAGCGGGCCACCAGTGCCGCTGTCCAGAAAGTTCCGTAAGTCAGAGCGGTGGCACGCCGTCCCGGTGAGTCCCAGGGCCCGGGCGGCTGCTCTGCTCCCTGACGGACACAGGTGGGGCTGGAGCCAGTGACTCGGGCCGTACAAGCTGCTTCCGACTGCGAAGCGCCCCAACTGGAGCCAGGGTCCCCACAGGTCCTGGGAGCATAACGCCACTTCCAGAGGCTCATCAGGCCTCGCGCGCTAAGACGTTCGTAAATACCAGTTACCGGCTCGATGACCTCTCACCCCTCTGGGCACCTGAGCCCGGGATTGATGGGCTGAACCTGGACAAAGCGCACCCAGTCTCGCCTGCAACGTCTCGCCGTCGAGGGCCCGCTCAGGACTCCCCGCCCTCAGCCTCCAGGGCGGCCTCTCCCGCAAAGCGCCCTCAGCCCGCGTGACGCCCCTCGTGGGTGCTCTGCAGCCTCGGACCTCTCACCCACGCCTCCCGCGCCCGGGCAGCCGCCAGCCCCTCTGCAGCCTCGGACCTCTCACCCACACCTCCCGCGCCCGGGCAGCCGCCGGCCCCTCTGCAGCCGAGGAAGATGGGGGCCTGGGGGTGGCGCAGGACCCTGTGCTCGCCCCGCTGGTGGGTCAGCCGGGCCTCATTCCCCTTTCCTGCTGGTGCCACCCTGTCCCCGACCACACCTGGCACCTCAGCTGCCGTCACTGGAACCACCAGGCAAAGCCAGTCTGAGCTGATTCCCGGGGCTCTTCCACGTGCCCCAAACGCCCCCACCCACCCGCTCACCCGGGCCGGCTGTCCCGCAGCCCAGAGCCCCCTGGTGGGCAGGGCCGGCCTCTGCAGCTCGGAGCTCCGCAGGTCCGTGGGCCCCGACGCCCCGTCCCAGCGGGGACCAGCGTGCCCCCACGTGGCACCATATTGCCTCCTTGCTGTCACCTTGGCCGAAACCTGGCTTCCTCCTCGCAAACCAGCTACACAATTTCCTAAGGCAGTGGTCGGCAAACCGCGGCTCGCGAGCCACATGCGGCTCTTTGGCGCCTTGAGTGTGGCTCTTCCACAGAATACCACGGCCTGGGCGAGTCTATGTTGAAGAAGTGGCGTTAGAAGAAGTTTAAGTTTAAAAAATTCGGCTCTCCAAAGAAATTTCAATCGTTGTCCTGTTGATATTTGGCTCTGTTGACTGATGAGTTTGCCGACCACTGTCCTAAGGTGACACGAGAGGCAGACACCACGTTGGGGCCTCTGGGTACTTTCCCGGCAGCCGGGAGTCCCCCGGGTGCTTCTTGGCCCCAATTCAGCCCCCTCCCACTCGGCGAGCATTGGGCCACCCAGGGACAGAGCCCGTGCCCAGCCTCCTGGCGGTACCTGATCAGGGAGTCCAGTCCCAGCCGATGGAGAGGAGGGGCGGGGAGCAGAGAGCGGGGAGCGGACGCGGGGCCTCCCTGGACTGGCCTGGAACGCGGCCTCCTCGCGGCCCCCGCCCGTGGGCTGGATCAGGGCAGATGGTGGGAGCTGCAGCAGCCACGCTCCCAGGGAAAGGCCAGGTGAGTTCAAGGGCAGAGCCGCCTGCTGGCCCTGCCCACAGGGCGGGCAGGCGGGAGAAGGAAAGCCACGGGGCTTCGCCCTCTAAGTCTTGGCAGCTGAGCCTGTTACTGACCAACAGCCAGGTTCCCGCACGCACCTGCGTCCACCCAGCTCACCTGCTATTGGCGAGGCCCACGTGCACGCCACATCCCGCAAACCCGCAGCCTCCAGACCCGCAGTGGCCCCCGGGGACCAGTCATCTGCGGGGGAGCCTCTTACCACCCAAATCCTTCAGAATCACAGGAGCCCCTTGGTGCTGCCGCCCATGGAAGCGGGGGGAAACGAGCAAATGCTGCACACAGCGCCCCACGGGGCCATCAGCGATGAGCCCGAGATCTGTGGACCAGCACATCCGTCCAGCCCGTCACCAAGGCGACGTTTTGAAGCCCCTTAAACCTGCACCCATGCAGAATCATTTAGATAACTCAGGGAAACTCGGATTCATTCGGACAACGGGATGCAATGCAGTCCTTACATTTATAAATATATATATTCTTCTGCCCGACCAGCATGGCTCATGGCTGAGCATCAACCTACAAACCAGGAGGTCAGGGTTCGATTCCCGGTCGGGGCACAGGCCCGGGCTGCAGGCTTGATCCCCAGTGTGGGGCGTGCAGGAGGCAGCCGATCCATGATTCTCTCTCATCACTGATGTTTCTCTCTCTCCCCCTCTCCCTTCCTCTCTGAAATCAATAAAAATATATTTAAAATATATATATTCTTCAACATATATGTCTATTCTATATATCTACATATACCTCAATATATGTATATATATCTCTATATATATCCGGAAAGAAATCCGATTTACAGCATTCAAAATACAAGCGGGATGATTTATGTAAATTATGTGACTGAACTGTGCCTGCACGTGAGAAGAGCTGGGTGCGTATTAGCAATTAGATAATTAAATAGGAGAGAACCTGGAATGCGCGCGCACACGGGCACACGCGCAGGCAGAGAAGTCCCAGGAGCGATGGCACAGGCTGCTAACGTTCACGGCTGGGAGGGAGATAGCCCCACTACGTGCTTTATTTTCCTTGTGTTCCCTGTGCTTGCTGCGTGTTCTGCGTTAACAAGTATGACTTCTGTAATTAGAGGGAAAATGTAAGTGTCCTAGAATAAAATAGTGCCTTGGTTATGTTGGCAACTAGTTTTGCTTAAACAGGTACCATTCCCCGGTTTATACCAGTGACTCCTCACCCCGGCGAGTGGGGCGGGGACCTTGTCAGTCTCGGAGAACGCTGGCACAGGTTCTTTGTTTTTAGTGACGTTTAATTTAGTTTTTAAAACTTCCAATAACCACCAAGTAAAGGGCATGTGATGTGTATGCTTTTCCAAACGGGGGTCAGTTTTTAAAAAGTGCTCTAACCATCAACTGCTGTCCAAGCCGAGCAGAGGGCTGAGGGCCTGGGTCATGTTGGGATAAATCCGTGAGGAAACGGGAAGAATTACCTTAAAACCAGGGCAGAGACAGTGCTGTCCTTACCCATGACACTGAGGTGACGGCATCCAGGGGCGGTCTGTGCTGTCCCTTACCCATGAGACTGAGGTGAGGCATCAGGGGCGGTCTGCTGTCGGTCGGTCGGCGAGAGTTCACAGTGAAGGTTTGAGGCTGTTTGAATTGACAGCCTCCTGGGGGGCAGCCAGGCCGCCCTGAGTGTCTGTGGGACGATCCGGCTTCTGCCCCCCGGCCCCCCATTTCTCCTGCTGCACGCACAGACCCCTCAGGGTCTCAGAAGGACGTGGGACCGGGATTTGTGTCTGCTTCGTGCTAAGGTGTGTCTGAAGGAGGCACGGGACAGTTGAGAGGGGGCTGGCTGGTATTTTAAGGTTGTTTTTACGTAGTTTTCCTTCCACAACCACAGCCTTCTCTGCCGGCTCGGAGAGGAGGAGGGACGGAAAGAACCTGAAGAAGCCACGGCCGCGGCCGGCTTTTCTCGCTTTATTCGGGGGCTGGGTCCGACGCGTGGCAGGGACTGCGCCCCCGAGAGGAGCATCGGGGCACGGCGACCGCCCAGGGAGGGGACACAGCACGGGCACCGTCATCGGCGTCGGGGGGACCTCACCGTTCGTACATCCAAGGAGCCAGAGAAACACAAACAGCAGACCGAGCCGCATCGCCTTTAAACGCACGAAAGGGGCCTCACGCTTGGGCCCGCCTCGTCCAACGGGAGCCGCCACAGCCGCACGGGCCCAGCAGAGCCCGTGGCACAGAGCCCGGCGGCCCCCGTCTGTCCCGGGAAACACAGGTCTGTGTCAGGGTGGAGACCGTCTTCCCTGACGGGGTGGAGCCCCCCTTCCGCTGGCGTGGCCGGGTCCCGACTTTCTGGAACAAAGCTGCTCCCCGGCCAGGAAGGGCGCGGGGCTGGGGAAGGGCCAGGACCAGCCGGGCGGAGGGCCCCGAGCTCGGGGGCCCCGGTGGCGGCCACACACGGGACACGGGACACGGGACACGCGCACACGCTCTCCCCCGGGAATCAGGTCCGCTGCATCCACGCGGGCAGCTCCTCAGGCGTTTGCAGGCGACGTGAGTGAAGCGGATGCCAGGAAGCTTCTGGAAATCGCACCCCCCAGCCCAGGAAGCCACCCGGACTCCAGCATCGGCCCATTTCAGCCCATTGGAGAGCGGCTTGGGAAAAGGAACGTTGAAAACCTAAAAGTCACACTCCCTGACGTCAAGCCACAGGCCCTACACTTCCACAGTGACCCACGTGCCCCGGCCCCGCCGCACCAGGCCCGGCCGGCTTCACCCCCACCGCACCAGGCCCGGCCGGCTTCACCCCCACCGCACCAGGCCCGCTAGCTTCACCCCCCATCACACCAGGCCCGCTAGCTTCACCCCCACCGCACCAGGCCCGGCCGGCTTCACCCCCGTCGCACCAGGCCCATTAGCTTCACCCCCATCGCACCAGGCCCGCTAGCTTCACCCCCACCGCACCAGGCCCGGCCAGCTTCACCCCCGTCGCACCAGGCCCACTAGCTGCACCCCCATCACACCAGGCCCGGCCGGCTTCACCCCCGTCGCACCAGGCCCGCTAGCTGCACCCCCATCACACCAGGCCCGGCCGGCTTCACCCCCGTCGCACCAGGCCCGCTAGCTGCACCCCCATCACACCAGGCCCGGCCGGCTTCACCCCCGTCGCACCAGGCCCGCTAGCTGCACCCCCATCACACCAGGCCCGGCCGGCTTCACCCCCGTCGCACCAGGCCCGCTAGCTGCACCCCCATCACACCAGGCCGGCTGGCTTCACCCCCGTCGCACCAGGCCCACTAGCTTCACAGAGGCACCCTCTCCCGCCCTGCTGGGTGAAGCTTGGCCCCTGGGTGGCCACCACCCAAAATGGCTCCCAAATGCATCTGCCAGGGGTTTAGACGTTGAGTTTCTTGGGGGGTTGCATCCCACTCTTCCCTCCGTGGCCGCAGGGACACTCCTGATGCCCCATAGACAAGGTCTGTGCCCCAGGCAGCCTGGACTTCCAACCCTTTCCCGGGAGGGGAGGGGAGGGGAGGAGAGAAGAAGGGGAGGGGAGGGGAGGGGAGGGGAGGGGAGGGAAGGAGAGGAGAAGGGGAGGGGAGGGGAGGGAGAGGGAAGGGGAGAGGAGGAGAGGGGAGGGAGGAGAGGGGAGGGGAGGGGAGGAGAGGAGAAGGGGAGGGGAGGGGAGGGGAGGGGAGGAGAGGAGAAGGGGAGGGGAGGGGAGGGAGAGGGAAGGGGAGAGGAGGAGAGGGGATGGGAGGGGAGGGGAGGGGAGGGGAGGAGAGGAGAAGGGGAGGGAGGGGAGGGAGAGGGAAGGGGAGAGGAGGAGAGGGGAGGGGAGGGGAGGGAAGGAGAGGTGAAGGGGAGGGGAGGGGAGGGAGAGGGGAGGGAGAGGGAAGGGGAGGGGAGGGGAGGGAGAGGGAAGGGGAGAGGAGGAGAGGGGAGGAGGAGAGGGGAGGGGAGGGGAGGAGAGGAGAAGGGGAGGAGAGGGGAGGGGAGGGGAGGAGAGGAGAAGGGGAGGGGAGGGGAGGGAGAGGGAAGGGGAGAGGAGGAGAGGGGAGGGGAGGGGAGGGGAGGGAAGGAGAGGTGAAGGGGAGGGAGGGGAGGGAGAGGGGAGGGAGAGGGAAGGGGAAGGGGAGGGGAGGGAGAGGGAAGGGGAGGGAGTGAGAGGGAGGGGAGGGGAGGGGAGGGAGGGGAGGGGGCCTCTTACCCCGGGTCTCCGTCAGGGGCATGGGCACTGGAGGCTGCTCTGTGATGCCGGGAGGTGGGGAGACGCCTTGCACCCCCATCCCACCCCCCCCCTGGGCTGTGCAGTAGGGGAGGTGGGGAGACGCCTTGCACCCCCATCCCCCCCCCGGGCTGTGCAGTAGGGGAGGTGGGGAGACGCCTTGCACCCCCATCCCACCCCCACCCCGGGCTGTGCAGTAGGGGAGGTGGGGAGACGCCTTGCACCCCCATCCCCCCCCCGGGCTGTGCAGTAGGGGAGGTGGGGAGACGCCTTGCACCCCCATCCCACCCCCACCCCGGGCTGTGCAGTAGGGGAGGTGGGGAGACGCCTTGCACCCCCATCCCCCCCCGGGGCTGTGCAGTAGGGGAGGTGGGGAGACGCCTTGCACCCCCATCCCACCCCCGCCCCGGGCTGCGCAGTAGGGGAGGTGGGGAGACGCCCAGGAACTCCACCCACATGCAGACACCAACGGATGCACCACTCCGTCCAGAAGGGAGTGGCCCGCAAGTCAGATCAGCCACGTTATCTGATCGAGTGTTTTCTACTCCTGGATTAGGTTTTAACGTTTTCCTATAGTTCTATACACTTAAATTAGATACCTAAAATACTCTCATAGACATACAGAAAAATAACCTCTCAGTGAAAAAGCACACGTGACGTGACGATCACCAGTTAAGTATCGGCCTACAGAATCTGCTACATGTGACAGCACGGCCTCTTACACACCAGGCACAGTCAGCCGTGCTCAGCCCCCAGACGCACAGCAGGGCGCAGACACCACTTAAAGAGCAGACAGACTGCTTCACGCGTGGAGGGGACTCTGCACTTCGCTCAGCTGAGACCACGCCACCCGCAGGGAACCGGGAGCGAGGCCCGCTGACCCCACACGGAACGTTTCTGCCACAAACTTCTCATCTGCACACGTATATTTACACCACTGCTGACCACCTGGGCGTGTGAGGGTCCGAAGCTCCCGTCGCTAAGGCAACACGCCTGAGCCAGCTTCCCCGGCCACGCAGGGCTGGGGGAGGGCAGCGAGGGGTGGCCCGCAGCCGGCCGGGCGCCGGGGACACGCCCTGAGGCTGGTCTCACAGTCCGCAGACACTGGGCACGTGGACAGACAGACAGCGCGGCCAAAGATCCGCTGGAGTGTCCACCTTCCGACAGCGAGCCGTTGGCTGCGACGTGTTAAGGGTGTCGCCTGATAAAACATTCACGGAAATGTGCCTTCGCGGGAACGGACAGCCGGTCGGTGCCCCAGGAGGACACTTCACCGTGGCCGGGAGGTGCATGAGGGCGGAACCAAAGCTACACTTCGCTGCTTGGTTCAAAGTGAGGCCGATCCTCGAGGTGAACCTGCCATTTCGGTCCGACCTTCCTGTCGGCGTTTCCCCTAATGAACTTTATAATCCCGGAACTTTATACTCCCGGACAGGACGGAGACGCGGAGAGAGGGTTATGGCTGCGTGTGTAGCACGGAGACCCGCTGCAGAGGCAGCAGCCGGGGCAGCAGGACCGACCCTGGTCCTCCGCCCCCGGGAGCTGTGGCTCCAGAACCTGGGACTCCCCGCCTGGGGGCTCTGCCCTCTCTCCTGACATCACCCTCCTCAAAGGCCAGAGGTGGGATCCTGTGGGAGAGCCCCGCTGGGGCGTCCCTGCTGCTCAGAAGCAGGTGCCCCGACACCCGTGGTCCCTCCGGCCCAGCAGGGCGGGGAGCTGGCTCCGTGATGGCCTCTCTCCCCGAGCCGTGATGGAGGAGCTGCGTCCAGCCCTGGGGAGGGCGCTGAGCACTCCCCGACCCGTCCCCGACGGCCAGTCACCTTGCAGACAGGCTGGGAGGCCGCTCTGTCCTACCGGGAGAGGGAGAGAAACCCCAAACCCCTGCGGATGGCTGCAGACCAAAAGGAAGGGTTTTCGTTCCAGTTGGTGGGTCCGGGTCAAAGCTCAAAGCCTCTTGGTGCCTCGTGGTGCCCCCGGGCCCAGAGCCCCACAGAAGGGGGCTCCCTCTCGGGCCCCCGGGCACATCTGCCAACGGGGGGGCCTGGGTCTCGTCCCTCTGACAGTGCAGGCCGTGCGTGCTGTCATCCGCCCAGCTCCGCACACGGCCCGGAGACTCAGCCGGGAGGCCGGTGAGGAGGCCCCGCCGAGGAGGCCCCGCCGAGGAGCCGCTGAAAACCGTGTGGCCAGGGCCGCCTGTGGACGTGCGACCTGCAGTCACGGGACCTGTGCTCAGAGGGGCCGACGCTCAGTTTAATTCCCTGCTGTCGCCGCCTCAGAATTCTTAATAACTGTGAACTGGGGCCTCGCATGTTCCTTCTGTACTCGGCCCACCAATTCTGAGCATGACAACGGGAGGGTCAGACCAACCTGCTTCCCTGCCCAAGACAATCACCCATTCCTTCCCCGTGGCCCGTGCACGTGTGCACACACACATGTGCACACACACACACATGTGCACACACACGCGCATACACACACGCATGGGGTGTCTGCATCTCCCAACAGTCCTGCACGTCCAAGCCTCCGACAGAGACGGTCAGTCATGCAGTGCACAGAGGGGGTCCTGCCTGGGGAGCAGAGCCACCCCAGCCAGCCAGCCAGAGGCCAGCCCCGCCATGGGCAACACCAGCTGAACCCCAGGCCCCTGCACCTGACCTCAGGGGCTCTCAGCCAATCAGATGCAGAGACGTGGGGAAGGCTAAGGACCCGCACAGCCGCAGCCCCAACAGCAGGGAAAGGCTCCGTGTCCTAGGCACCCCCGGGAGGGCGGGGCTCCGTCACCTCAGACCCCCAGCGAGCGGGGCCTGGCATTCTCACAGTGCACTGCCTTGGGGCTGCGGGAGGGGGAGCCAGCACCCTGGGACCCGCCTGGGGACCACAGGCTTCCAGAGGGAGATCGCCCCCCAGTGGCGGCAGCGGGTAGAAGGCTGGGCGGGCCCTCCCCTTTCTCTGGTTCCTGGGTCACCCCCTTTTTAGACGCAGAAACGGGAGGACGGGAGGGATTGGGCGGCAGAGGAGGGACGCAGAGGAACACAGCTTTGGAAACCGCCGCACAGGAATGTTCGCTTTTTGAGGACAAACGTACAAAACCCGGGCTCCTGGAGGGGAAAAGCAGGCACCTCTGCCACCACAGGAAGAGAAACCCTGGTTCCTGGCGAATGCGCGTGGAGCCCCCCCCCAACACACACACACACACACGTGTGCAGGACGCCCAGGGCCTGGGGCAGGCGGGCCTGGTCTGAAGGAGCCACGTCCCGGGAGGGGCTGCCTACCTGCGGGCCGGGACCGCGCCACCGAGACGCTGCCCCCGCGGCACCAGGATCGCTGCCCGGGAAGCCGAGCTCAGGGCTCTGCCTTCGGGTCTGGGCCTGCGAGCAGAGGCGCCCTGGCTGGCGAGGGGCACGGCCGCCCAGAACGAGGGAAGTGGGCTGGGGGGGGGGGGGGGGAAGGGGCAGGGGCTGGGCAAAGGGGAGGGCCAGGCAGCCAGGGCGCAGGTGCTTATTGCGAGGGACGCGGCGTCTGTGCACCCTCACCCCAAAGGCAGACGGGAAGAAACGGGGCCGAGTCAGGGGCTCCACGCACCCCCACGTGCCTCCCCCGACCCGCCCACCTGTCACAGGGGGCCCTGCAGGCCAGCCACACTCACCGAAGAACAAGGACGATGAGGGTGGGTCACAGTACAGACCCCAGCCCTGAGCCCCGGACCCTGTCCCAGGCCTGCCCCCCGAGGCCAGCGCCGGGGTGCCCAGGACAGTCACCTGGGAAACACTCTGCGTCCTAAAGGGCGACAGGACCTGTGTCCTCACGCACACACATCCTACGACGCGGGAGTGATGCCAACGCGGACACGCAGGCACCGCCCGTGAGAAGAGGAAGGACAGCAGGGCGGGCTGGGCACGGCGGCCCCGTCCACCCCGCTCACAGCCACTGAGACCTCCCACCTCACAGCACGCCCCCCAACGCCCCGACGCCCCGACGCCTCCCGGGACTCAGGAGGGCGTGCGCCACGTCTGCCGGCGGGGCAGCTCAAAGCCGCCTCCGCACCGCCGCCCGGGACGGAAGGCGAAGGGCGCCCCGCGTTTCCGCTGCGACAGGCCGGGCGCCCGTGGGAACCGGTCCGGACTGGAACGTTCCCAACTACAGGCAGCATCTGCCTGTTCCACAAAACACACACGTCCGTTGTTCTTGATACAAAAGCCGGCACTGTCCCCAACAAATAAATAAGAAAATGGTTGTTTTTCTGAAAGTATGAAATGTAAACGTGGTGCCCTTCCCAACACACACACACGCACATGCGCACACACACACATACACGCACACGCGCACACACGCACACGCACACTTTAAAAACCGCGTGTGCTACGACAGGGCTCAGGGAAATGGACACATCGGTCCCGGTGGCGGACCCGCGCAGTCTGCTGTCCGGGGAGAGCGCCTCGGCCCGAAGGAAAGCCCGGGACCGCCCCACGGGGAGCCCCTGCAGGACCAGGAGAGCGTGCGTGTCCACAGCGAACCGGGACTCTGACCGCAGTGGCCTGCGAGCGGAACGTGGCCCACGCGTGTCACGAGCACACCAAGCCGTTCTCACTAACCAGCCCAGCTGCTGGCGTCTGAGAGGCAATCACAGAACTCGAACCAAACAGCTGGCCCGTGGGTTCCGTCGCCGAGAGGCCGGCTGCGGGCTGCGGGCTGCGGGCTGCGGGCTGCGGGCTGCGGAGGGCGGGGCAGGCTTCCCTCTTCCTCCCGCACGGCCCAGTGCTCCTGGGGTCGGAGCCCACCCACGGCGCACCCGCACAGCTTCCCACCCTCCCGCTCTCCCTCTGCCTTCCGGGCCGGGCAGCCTCTTGGGGGGTTTCAGCTCCTGCAGCCCCTCACTGTCAGGGCCCAGGCGTTGGGGCAGGAACGGCCCGGATTCCGAGCCCAGAGCGGTCACCTGGGCTGGCGACCAGGAGGCCTTCCCGTGACTGCGGCCACACAGCCCCAGGGCGTCACCGCAGGGAACAAGCTTCCTCCACCATCACCCCCCCCCCCCCCCCGCTTGCTGGGAATCAGAACCGAATCACCCGCGTGGCCAGGGAGCGTGTTCATTGACGGTCAGTACAAGACCTGGAAGGGCCAGGAGGCCCCACCCGCCCGCCCGCTGGGAGCTTCAGGAGGCCGGCTCCCCGGCTCCCCGGTGAAGCCAGGACAGCGTGTCGAATGAGACCGCAGAGGGGAATGAGGTTCTAGACCAGCCGTGGGCAAACTACGGCCCGCGGGCCGGATCCGGCTGTTCTATCCGGTTCTCTTGCTCTCCCCTCCGCTCCTTTACTTTGAATTTATATTAGTTCACACAAACACTCCATCCATGCTTTTGTTCCGGCCCTCCGGTCCAGGTTAAGAACCCATGGTGGCCCTCGAGTCAAAAAGTTTGCCCACCCCTGTATCTAGACACTGGCCGGACCATCCTAATTTCTTCTAACCAACCAGGGTCCGGCCCTGGGGCCAACAGAGGGAAGAGGCAGGAGGGGATGTGAGTTCTCCAAAGGGGCAGACACTGCCAGTGACTCAACGGTGGCCGGCGGGCAGCGGGGTCCCCAAGCCCCTCCGCGCCGCCGAGCTGAGGCCTGCAGCGAGGACAGAGGGAGACAGAGTTTTGGTCCACAGAACGGGAGGCTGTTTGGGGGAGAGGATTGTCGAGAATGACTCCTACGTCACTAAGGGGCCTTTCTTCGCCGCCGTGGCCCGTGGCCGCCCCGCGTGCTGGTCTCAGGAGAGCAACACCGTGCCCCGTGGCATCGGCTGGCCGGCTGGACCCTGGCGCGGCCCGGCCGCTCCCTAGGGCTCGTCGAAGAGCTGGAGGTCCAGGCGGACCACGATCTCTCCCGTGGGCACTTCGTGCAGCAGCAGACACTTGGTCACCGGGCCCTTGGAACCCTGGTCCCGCTTGATGTCGGCCACGCGGATCTCCGTCCGGCCCAGGAAATCTGAAAGGAGAGCCAACAGGCCTGCTCAGGGAGGGGCTCCCCCTCGCCCGGGCACGGACCTGGCGTGCGCCGGCTCCCCGCGAACCGTCCCCTCCTCCTGCGGAAAGGGCGTGAGGTTGGCGTGCGGGAGCCCGCGGCTCCGTGGCACGTGGAGCAAGAAGCAGAGGAGGAGGGGTGGGCGAGGAGGAGCGTCCGGAGGAGTGAGGTGCAGACTCGGCCCCACCCCCGGGGCCTCCCTCCGGCTGCAGCTGTCCGGAGGCCCCGCCAACCCCGCGCAGGGGTCATGGCAGCCGCCCCACCTGCCAGGTACGTGACCAGCACATCTGGGACGAAGGCTGGGCAGTCGCTCCCCGGGGCTGGCACAGGGGCGCACTCTGCCCGTCAAACACTGAGTGTCCGCAGGAGAATGGGTGCGGACCGATCAGAAACCTGTCAGGCGCTGTGAGACGGTGGTGCTGGGGCCTCGGACCGGCAGCGCCTTCCTCCGTCACGGGACGGCTATCTGCTGGGATCGCCTAGGACCCAGGCCCTCGGCACAGGACCCAGCCTCTCCTAGGCGCCTGTGAAACCCTGGAAGCCTGCCTGGTGGACAGACACGGGCGTGACCCCCTATCCCCCATGCAATTCACGGCAATCATCTTTGATGTAACAGCAAGACCAGGATGGTCCAGCCAGTGTGGCTCAGGGGTTGAGCATCGACCTTTGAACCAGGAGGTCACGGTTTGGTTCGATTCCCGGTCAGGGCACAGGCCTGGGTTGCGGGCTCGGTCCCCAGTGTGGGGCGTGCAGGAGGCAGCCAGCCAGTCGATGATTCTCTCCCATCATTGACGTTTCTCTCTCTCTCTCCCTCTCCCTCTGAAATCAATAAAACACCTACATACACTGTAAGCATAAAGTGCTTAAAAGAGAAACGATGCCGGGAGGGTCAACATACACCTCGGACGGGGGTCGCTGACACTTCTCTCTCCAGGAAGGAGCCCAGTGCAGCCCAAACCTTCCCGCATCGGAGTGGAGCAGGCAGGGCCGCCCTCGTGCATGCAGCCCCAGCAGCAGCGAACTCTCCTGAGACAGTTCAGCTGGAGGAGCAGCGTGAGCCCAGCCGGTCACTGCCGGCCAAACCGTTCTTCCCGGCTCGGCTCGGAGCAGACGCGGCAAAGGGGAGGGGAGTGGAGCGGCCAGCTCGGTGCCACCCGGACCCCCCAGCAATGCCACCCGAGGACACGGGCGGACGCGCCTCTCGCTCAGCGCCCGGAGTGTCCGTATCCCAGGGGCTTTGGCTGTGTCCTAAGGCCCGGGCCAAGGCTCGGGGTGCGGCCCCCGCAGCCACCTGCTTTAGGGAAGCACAGGCCCAGGTGCTTGTTGGGGGGCGGGACCCTGAGGCCCGGGGCTCTGTCTGCTCTGAGGCGCCAGCAGAGGAGGCTGAGCCTCGATGGCTCCGAGCGCCTCTCTGGAGGGAGCCACGCAGGCCTGGCTGCCAGGCGCACGTGGCCGGAAGCCAGTGGCGGGGACTCACCGTCCGGGGAGAACTGGTCTCTCTCGAACACGGTGATGCAGAGCACCTCCTGCTCCAGGTCCCGGATGAAGAACTGGCAGGTGGAGTTCCACTTGGGGTTCAGGGTGTCCTGCATGGTCTTGGTGATGTGGCACTGGGAGCCCATGGTCACCTCGCAGTACGGGTTGCTCTTCCCTGGAGCAAACAGGCCTGCTGACTCCCACCCCGGCCGGCTGTCGGGGTGCGGGGCGGGCTGTGGGGGCGCGGGGCGGGCTGTGGGGGCACGGGGCGGGCTCTCGGGGCGCGGGGCGGGCTGTGGGGGTGCGGGGCGGGCTGTGGGGGCGCGGGGCGGGCTGTCGGGGCGCGGGGCGGGCTGTGGGGGCGCGGGGCGGGCTGTCGGGGCGCGGGGCGGGCTGTCGGGGCGCGGGGCGGGCTGTGGGGGCGCGGGGCGGGCTGTCGGGGCGCGGGGCGGGCTGTGGGGGCGCGGGGCGGGCTGTGGGGGCGCGGGGCGGGCTGTCAGGGCACGGGGCAGGTCACGTCACGTGGGCAGCCCTGCCCTCTGCACCCATCATGTCTATTCCCTCCACCACCACGCTAACAAGCGGCGTAAGTGGCAGCAGATGGAGAACCCAGGGACAGCTCCCACCACGGGCATCACACTTAAACGAAGCTCTTGGCGTGTGTGACTGACAGGAGGCCCGTCCTCCTCGTCTGGCCTGAGAGGCGGCCGTGTGCTGGGCCTCCCCGAGGGCAGAGGGTGGGAGGGAGTCAAGGAAAGAACTCCAGGTCTCAGCGAGTGCTGGGAGACCAGTTCCGGAAGGAAACCTGGGATGAGGGAAACGGCGCATCTGATCTGGGCTGGGTGGTGGGGGGCAGGGGCCCCGGTCCTTACCGTGGGAGCGGCAGGGCTTCAGCTCGATGCCCTCAACCACGTTCACCATCAGCCTCCCGATCCCGGTCGCCCGCTGCGAACGGACTGCGGCGGCGGAAAAAGCAGCCCCAATGCTTCAGCTCCTTGTCGGACCCTTTCCGTCTGCTTGTCCCCTCAGGTCCCTGCCCCCCTCAAGGACCCTTCTCCTCCCCTTAAACTCTGTGTCTGGCTCCTGGAGTTTGCTGCTCCCCATCCTGCACCCCACTCCCCTCCTCCCCCAGCCCCCCAGGCGCACCCTCAGCTCCAAGGGCCCAGCCCTACCACAGGCCCCGCGGGCAGGAGGCCTCACCCAGGTACGCCTTCTCCCGCTTCTTCTTCTCCGTCTCTATGTAGAGCTCGGAAGCCGCTTTGATTTTCTGCACCCAGGCCGTCCTGAAAGGAAAGGCGGGAAGTGGGGATGGACGGAGCGGCTCCGGCTGTCCAAACGCAGCTCCCGGCTCGGGGCACTCGGGCCAGAGCACAGGCTGGGAGAGCGAGTTCGCTTACCTCGCGTATCGCTCAGTTACCCCGCCGCTAGCAAGGAAGGCCCAGGGCGCAGTTAGGGGCCTTCCCAAGACCTCATGGCGCCGGGGAGAAAATCGGCGTCCTGGACGCTCCCTGGGGCCACGTGGGCCCGCCGCTCCCCTCCATCCTGGGAGGCATCGCACACTTCCCGCTCAGCCAGCGCAACAGGCGAGGGCTCTGGCGCCCTAACGTCCAGGGAGGAGGGAACCGTTTCCCAGGTGAGGGGCCGCGTCCCATGAAGGAGCAGACGCCGCGGGCAAGCCTTCATCTTTCAGGCCCATCTGCATGGAACCCGGCCCGTTTCCACGTGGCACACACGCTCCCTGCACGGAACCCGGCCCGTTTCCGCGTGGCACACACGCTCCCTGCACGGAACCCGGCCCGTTTCCGTGTGACACACATGCTCCCTGCACAGAACCCGGCCTGTTTCCAGCGTGGCACACACGCTCCCTGCACGGAACCCAGCCTGTTTCTGGCGTGGCATACACGCTCCCTACACGGAACCCGGCCCGTTTCCGCGTGGCACACACGCTCCCTGCACGGAACCCGGCCTGTTTTCATGTGGCACACACGCTCCCTGCACGGAACCCGGCCCGTTTCCTCATGGCACACACGCTCCCTGCATGGAACCCGGCCTGTTTTCATGTGGCACACACGCTCCCTGCACGGAACCCGGCCCGTTTCCACGTGACACACACGCTCCCTTCACAGAACCCAGCCTGTTTTCATGTGGCACACACGCTCCCTGCATGGAACCCGGCCCGTTTCCTCATGGCACACGCTCCCTGCACGGAACCCGGCCTGTTTTCATGTGGCACACACGCTCCCTGCACGGAACCCGGCCCGTTTCCTCATGGCACACGCTCCCTGCATGGAACCCGGCCTGTTTTCATGTGGCACACACGCTCCCTGCACGGAACCCGGCCCGTTTCCTCATGGCACACGCTCCCTGCACGGAACCCGGCCTGTTTTCATGTGGCACACACGCTCCCTGCACGGAACCCGGCCCGTTTCCACGTGACACACACGCTCCCTTCACAGAACCCAGCCTGTTTTCATGTGGCACACACGCTCCCTGCACGGAACCCGGCCCGTTTCCTCATGGCACACGCTCCCTGCACGGAACCCGGCCTGTTTTCATGTGGCACACACGCTCCCTGCACGGAACCCGGCCCGTTTCCTCATGGCACACGCTCCCTGCATGGAACCCGGCCTGTTTTCATGTGGCACACACGCTCCCTGCACGGAACCCGGCCCGTTTCCTCATGGCACACGCTCCCTGCACGGAACCCGGCCTGTTTTCATGTGGCACACACGCTCCCTGCACGGAACCCGGCCCGTTTCCTCATGGCACACGCTCCCTGCACGGAACCCGGCCTGTTTTCATGTGGCACACACGCTCCCTGCACGGAACCCGGCCCGTTTCCTCATGGCACACGCTCCCTGCATGGAACCCGGCCTGTTTTCATGTGGCACACACGCTCCCTGCACGGAACCCGGCCCGTTTCCTCATGGCACACGCTCCCTGCACGGAACCCGGCCTGTTTTCATGTGGCACACACGCTCCCTGCACGGAACCCGGCCCGTTTCCACGTGACACACACGCTCCCTTCACAGAACCCAGCCTGTTTTCATGTGGCACACACGCTCCCTGCACGGAACCCGGCCCGTTTCCTCATGGCACACGCTCCCTGCACGGAACCCGGCCTGTTTTCATGTGGCACACACGCTCCCTGCACGGAACCCGGCCCGTTTCCTCATGGCACACGCTCCCTGCATGGAACCCGGCCTGTTTTCATGTGGCACACACGCTCCCTGCACGGAACCCGGCCCGTTTCCTCATGGCACACGCTCCCTGCACGGAACCCGGCCTGTTTTCATGTGGCACACACGCTCCCTGCACGGAACCCGGCCCGTTTCCTCATGGCACACGCTCCCTGCACGGAACCCGGCCTGTTTTCATGTGGCACACACGCTCCCTGCACGGAACCCGGCCCGTTTCCTCATGGCACACGCTCCCTGCACGGAACCCGGCCTGTTTTCATGTGGCACACACGCTCCCTGCACGGAACCCGGCCCGTTTCCTCATGGCACACGCTCCCTGCATGGAACCCGGCCTGTTTTCATGTGGCACACACGCTCCCTGCACGGAACCCGGCCCGTTTCCTCATGGCACACGCTCCCTGCACGGAACCCGGCCTGTTTTCATGTGGCACACACGCTCCCTGCACGGAACCCGGCCCGTTTCCTCATGGCACACGCTCCCTGCACGGAACCCGGCCTGTTTTCATGTGGCACACACGCTCCCTGCACGGAACCCGGCCCGTTTCCTCATGGCACACACGCTCCCTGCACGGAACCCGGCCCGTTTCCGCGTGGCACACACGCTCCCTGGAATGCTCTGGCCTGTGTCCACTCCGCCCGGAAGCCGATCCGTTTCATTTGGCTCCAGGCAGACACGGCAGCAAAGTGCCCACAGCTCCAGGGTCCAGAATGTCTGTCCACAGGAGCCGGCTGCAGGGGGCCAGGAAGGGGGGGTCCTATTGACCCCCAAGGCGCTTTCCTTTTGCTTCCTGCCGCCTGGGAGGCCCGAGCTGCTCTGTTCGTCTCAAAGAAAAGCCGAAAATTCCCGCCAGGAACTCTCAGCAGAATGCGTTTCGATTCGTTCTATTTTGAAACATTCCTGCCACGTGTCAGCTTCCTCGGGGCTCTAGAAGAAAGGACAGGACCTGCCCGCCCCCTCCAGCCAGAGGTTATGGCTCGGGATGGGGAGTGTGGGACCCGCTGGCTAATTAAATGCCCACGTGGCGCTGCACCTGGCGGACCCGGTGCCCAGTGCCAGGGAGGCGGCGGCTCTTACCTCTCGTTGATGCTTTCTGCTCGGAGGGTGTAGACTCGGTCGATGTGGGAAATGTGGAAGATGGGCTCATCCCCAGACGGGTCGGTGGGCAATTTTACTAGAACCTCATTTAGGAAAATGGGCTGGAAAATAATGCACAGGCTTTATGGAAACCAGACGGTACCTGTGTTCCGGTGAACTCCATGTGTGTGTCTGTGTGTGTGTGTGTGTGTGTGTGTGTGTGTGTGTGTGTTCTAGTAAACTCTACCAGAATAGTGATTTTGTGTTAACATCAACTTTCGTAGGTAGCAAATTATAAATATGGGACTCCCCATTTCCCAGGTATTCTTTTTAATATATTTTTATTGACTTCAGAGAGGAAGGGAGAGGGAGAGAGAGATAGACACATCAACGATGAGAGAGAATCATGGATCGGCTGCCTCCTGCACGCCCCCCACTGGGGATACAGCCTGCAACCTGGGCATGTGCCCTGACCGGGAACCGAACCCTGACCTCCTGGTTCCTAGGTCATTGCTCAGCCACGGAGCCACGCCGGCGGGGCCTGCAGGTACTTCTAAGTCCTTCTGAAGGAGAACCTGTCTGTTTTTCCTGCAGCGAACAGCTGCCATCCACTTCGCCTCCAGCAATCCCTCCCAAGATTTCCACGCCCAGTGGCTAGGGGAGATCCAGATGTGTACATTGTTCTTTTTCTAAACTGCGGCTCACTGTTGCTCCAGAGAAAATTCATCTCTCAGGACACCCCGGAGGGACAACTTTAGAAAAACTGCCCCGTGACAATAAGCCACACAAGCACAACGGCATGTGGGAGCAGACTAGATGAATAGCTCAGGGACACCCCCACCCCCACCCCCACCCCCCCCCCCCCCCGCTGCCAGGGCCTGTTCTGATCGGCTGGGAAGTGGGGGCACGGATGTGTCAAGCTGCCTGGGGGAAGTTTGGAGGGGGACCCGGGGATATTGGGAAGGTGGGCGCCTCTCCCGTGCCCGCCTCATCTGCACACTTGACCGTGAGCCCGGCCAGGGCAGGGGTGCCTTCGTCGGGGCCGGGGGACCCGCTGGGCCGCTATCGGATGCTCGGCCATCACCTGAGCTCTGCCCTCCTGGGAGCACAGGCTCAGCTCGGAGACGGGTGGGTCCCGACCACCGCAATGAAGCGAGTGGTGGGCTTTCTGCCGGGAGTTCTTGCCTTCAATTTATAAAAAACCAATTCCCGCCCGGCCAGCGGGCTCCGGGGCTGAGCGGCGACCTAGGAACCAGGAGGTCACAGTTCAACTCCCGGTCGGGGCACAGGCCCGGGTGGCGGGCTCCATCCCCAGTGGGGGGCGTGCAGGAGGCAGCCGATCCATGATTCTCTCTCATCATTGATGTTTCCCTCTCTCTCCCTCTCAATTCTTCTCTGAAATCAATAAAAGTATATTTTTAAAAAAAAAAACAACACCATTTCTGTGAAGGTCAACGAAGAGAAGCTCAGGAAGACAGGGCATGCCTGTACCGGAAGAGGCCGTGCGGGCACCCCAACTCTGGCCACCCCGCACCTTCTCCTCCGCGCCACGGCCCCCTCTGGGCTCCCCGTGGGAACGGCCGCCCCCCCCCCCCCCCGCCCGCGCTGTGGGTGCGACTCACGGTCTTGTACATCCTGTACTGCAGGTTGGACTTGGGGCTGAAGACCTTGTCGGTGCCCGAGGAGCCCAGGGGCTTCACGGTCTGCGTCAGCAGCAGGAAGTCGTTGAAGAGGAAGCCGTACAGCTCCTTGCTGCTCTTGGCCTTGTAGAGCTTCCCGCTGTGCAGGAACTTGCGTGGCCCCAGGCAGTTGGTCACCGAGTTGAACACGAGTTGCTGAGGAAGGAAGACAGAACCCAGAGAAGGCAGGAGGGAGTCAGGTCGGGCGGTGCTGGGGGTTCCGCCGCCGAAAGCGCGTGCTGCAGCGGATCTGGGGCCAGAAAGACCTTGAGATTACTGTGCGGCCCCGGCGGCGGGGCTCGGGGTGAGCGCCGACCTAGGAACCAGGGGGTCAGGGTTCGATTCCCGGTCGGGGCACAGGCCCGGGTTGCGGGCTCGATCCCCAGTGGGGGGCGTGCAGGAGGCAGCTGATCAATGATTCTCTCTCATCGTTGAGGTTTCTATCTCTCTCTCCCTCTCCCTTCCTCTCTGCAATCAATAAAAAAGTAAAATAAAAAAAGGGAATATCATGCTGAGTGAAATAAGTCAGACAGGAAATGTCAAGAACCATAGGGACTCACTCATGTGTGGGATAATATAAGACCTAAAGCAACAAATGAGCAAACAAGACAGACAAAAGCTCATCAGTACAGTACAGGGGCTCCGGGGGGAGGGGCCTGGAGGGGGGGTGAAGGGTAATGGGGTCAACCATATGGTGACAGAAGTCTGACTTGGTGGTGGGCACACAGTGCAATATACAGATGAGCATCATAGAACTGTACACCTGAGACCTATGTAATCTCATTCACCAATGGCACCCCAATAAATTTAATTTAAAACGGTTTTTAAAGGGCTGCTTTGAAGACCGGAGGCAATGCAAAACTCAGGGTGCTGAGTGATGCCTCACACAAAGCCACGCAGAATAAACACTCCGTTGGTGCGGGTCCACCTCATCCAACTCACTGGTACTGAAATGCGAAGAGGACAACTTTCTCCCTCCCCAAACTTAGAGATGGCCCTGAGTGCTAAAATGCAGCTCTATCACCCCACCTGACTTTATCATCCCCACCAGGCTCTATCATCTCCTACTCTATCACACACACACACACAGGCTCTTTCATCCCCCTGGCTCTATCAACCCCCTGGCTCTATCATCTCATGCTCTATCACCCCCCAGCTCTATCATCCCATGCTCTATCATCCCATGCTCTATCACCACATCCCAGCTCTATCATCTTGTGCTCTATCACTTACACACACACACACACACAGGCTCTTTCACCTCCCCTAATCTATCATCCCCCCTAGCTCTATCATCTCCTACTCTATCACACACTCACACACCCAGGCTCTTTCATCCCCCTGGCTCTATCATCCCCCCTAGCTCTATCATCTCCTGCTCTATCACACACTCACACACCCAGGCTCTTTCATCCCCCTTGCTCTATCATCCCCCCTAGCTCTATCATCTCCTGCTCTATCACACACTCACACACCCAGGCTCTTTCATCCCCCTGCTCTATCATCCCCCCTAGCTCTATCATCTCATGCTCTGCCATCCCGTGGCTCTATCATCTCGTGTGAGCAGGTTTCGAAGGGGCAGAGGAAGACTGAGGCAGGAACAGCCTCACTAAGGCCTCCTTTTTGCCAGCAGCGGAGGCTGAGGGAGAGGAAGGCCACAGCTATGCCCAGGCAGCAGTATGACCCAGGCAAGTGTCACAGTCCCCAGGTGTCACATTCGGGCCTCGGGGAGGTGCCCCACCCAGCAGCCCTCAAAGCCGAGGCTCTCTGCAGAAGTACAGACCCTCCAGAGCTCCCTGACTGCAAAGATCCCAGAGTTAAAGCCCGAGGAACACTGAGCTCACAATCAAAACCCCAGCACATACAGAGCCTGCCTGTGTGCTGAGGGCCAGCAAACGGCAGACAAAGGAGAGATCCATGACGTCAGATACTGGAACCGTCTGCCGGGAACCGATCACTGTCCCACTAATAGAGAGAGGTGGACAGGGGATCCGGAAGGCCGTCAACCTCAATTGCTCTGAAAGGTCGGAGCTCATCACTCACTGTTTAGTTGAGACATGGGTAGCTGAAGCAGCCTCCACCTCTTACTCCTATGTAAATCCTTGCTGATTGGCTGTTATTGGAATTTCCTGCCTAAAGGCTCTGGGTGTATCCCAGAACCTTAATAAAAGGGAAAGCAAAGCCAGAGCGGGGTGTAGTCCTCCCCCTAGAGGTGGGCTCCCACCTGGCCCCCAATATTCCCAAATTAATGCTTTTCTAGCCTCTTTTCATTTGTGTGCAGCCTTCTCCAGAACCCGAACCCTGAACCACACGGGACATGAAAGGGATGCTCTATCACCCCCCCCCAGCTCTATCACCCCCCAGCTCTATCATCCCCAACTCTATCATTGAGTTCCCACAACTGTCAGATTTGAAACACACGGGATTTGTGTTTAACATGTGTTAGGAAATAAATGAGGAGGAAGGCCACTTGTGGGAGAAATAAGACACTAGGAAGAAACCAGCAAATCAGAGAACAGAAGTAGAGCTGCCGGAAACGGAGCAGAAAGTGACTGGAGTTTAAAAGCTCAGGGGATGGGTCCAACAGCACACTGGAAGCAGCTAGTGCTGAGGGCTGGAGAGGGGGACGGCCCATGATCTGTCCCCTTAGGGCTGGCTGCCGGGGGTCAGTGGGGCCCGGGGCCCGGTCCCATGACCACCCCCCCCCCCCAGGCGGCTCACCTCGGACAGGCCTTCGCACTGCACGTGGGCTTGGATCCACTCCAGGCGGTCGGAGTTCTCCTTCTCCCGCACCCCCTCGTTCACCTGGGAGCACAGCTCCTCCGCCTTCTCCAGGGCCAGCCTCAGGTGGCTGTGGTCGGGGTGGTTCTCGGGAGTGTTCTCCAGGATCTGCGGGGAGCCCGAAGCACAGCGCTGGGGGGGCGGGGGGCGCCCAAGGTTCGCTGTCCTGAGGGCCGGGACGGCAGAGGCGCCACGCGGGGAGGACATGGCCTGTGCGGCCACTCCTTGCTGGCGGGCCCCTTGGGAGACCGGGGCGATGGGGGTGCCGCCTTACTTGCACTTGGGGTGGGAGGGGGCAGTGGCACCGAGCCTGCACTAGGGACAGAATCAAGGTCTCAGCTCTCACTTCCAACGTTCAAGGTCAAAGCCACTTGGTGGCTCGGCTGAAGGTCGCGTATTATTAGCTCTTTCGGGATAAACTGCTCCTCTTTCCGGGATAAACAGCGCAGGTGCCTCCACCCCTGTTGGTGCCGGATCGCCCCCACGGACAGCCAGCGGGGGCGCAGGCCGGCCGCCGTGGCCCGGGCGGGGGTGAGGAGCGTCCCGCACGCACGCGAGGGGGCACTCACGTTCTTGATGAGCAGCGGGTACCGGGTCACCCGCTGCATGGGCTTCAGGATGAAGCTGGAGAGCGGCATCCCCTTGCAGCGCGGGTCCATGGCCAGCCTCTGCAAGGAGTGGCCGTGAGGGCGGGGCCTGGGGGGGGGGGGGGGCCACGCCGCCGGGCATCCGGGCCCAGGACCTGGCACTCTCCGGGCGCGACCTGCGGCTGCGACTCAGCCACCAGGTGAGCCCCTGAGCCCAGGTGCCTCCCAGGGGCCCGCGGCTCCTCGCTCAGGGGGGAGATTAGCGACTGTTTCTCCTGGGCATGTGCAACATTTCCCCACCAGGCCCAAGTTCAAGGTGAATAAGAAGGCCCGGAGAAAAAAAAAAACCAAGATGGCGGCATAGGTAAACACCTAAACTGCTGCCTCGCACAACAATTTCAAAACTACAACTAAAAGACAGAACGGACACCATCCAGAACCACAGGAAAGCAGGCTGAGTGAAAATTCTACAACTAGAAGGAAGGAGAAAAGCTCACAGAGAATTGGAGGTACGGCAAAGGGGCTTTGTGCGCGCAGAGAGGAAGGGCGGCTGAGAGCTTGGCTGACTTCCTCTGGCGGAAGTGGGAAGGAAGCCTCGGACCGCGAGCTGGGAAAGGCAGAAGTCTGAAGGCGCACGCGGGCCAGTGCGCACAAAGGCTGCGGAGGTAGCCATAGGCTTTCCCTAGTGAAAGGGAGTCAGAGGATCCTGACTGAGCCCCAGTTCTGACTGCAGTGAACCCCAGTTCCAGGCGAGCCCCTGAGGACCCACGCTCTTGTGGGGGGAGTCTGGACTCTCAGGCGGAGACTCGAGCTGGGGAAGGCGGAGGACTGAAAGCGCACATGCGCGCAGGGGCGGGGCTGACAGGAAGCCAAGACTGAGACTCCACCCCATCCAAGCTGAGCACAGAGGCTATTGCAATTTGGCAAGTCTAATCCTATAAGGCTGTCTCCAGCACCGGGCTTCTCCCAGCATAGACACAGCTGATCCTTACAGCCAACTGGCCCGGAGGTCAATTCTTCCCAGTGATACCAACAACAATAAAGACTTAATTACAACAAGGCTGTACACACAGTCCACAAAGGGGTGCACCAAGAGTGTCCACCTCAGGTTAACTGGGGAAGCAGACCCACTGGGCCATATTGGAAACCTAGCACAAATATCTACCTTACCAACTCAGGGAAGCAGTGAAAATGCGGGGTCAAAGAATCAGATCACAAACGAAAGAAATGGAGGAAAACAAACGACTGGATATAGAATTCAAAACCACCGTTATAAGACTTTTTAAGAATATCCTAGAAAAGGCCGATAAATATAACGAGACCCTCGAAGATATGAAAAAGGACCAACTAGAAATTAAACATACACTGACTGAAATAAAAAATATTATACAGAGACCCAGAAACAGAATAGAGGAACACAAGAATCAAGTCAAGGAATTGAAATACAAAGAAGCAAAAAACACTCAACCGAAAAAGCAAAAAGCAAAAAAAAAAATCCAAAAAGTTGAAGATAATGTAAGAAGACTCTGGGACAACTTCAAGCGTACCAACATCAGAATTATGGGGGTGCCAGAAGAAGAGAGAGAGCAAGATACTGAAAACCTATTTGAAGAAATAATGACCGAAAACTTCCCCCACCTGGTGAAAGAAATAGACTTACAAGTCCAGGAAGCCCACAGAACCCCAAACAAAAGGAATCCAAAGAGGACCACACCAAGACACATCATAATTAAAATGCCAAGAGCAAAAGACAAAGAGAGAATATTAAAAGCAGCAAGAGAAAAACAGTTAATTACCTACAAGGGAGCACCCATACGACTGTCAGCTGATTTCTCAACAGAAACTATGCAGGCCAGACGGGAGTGGCAAGAAATTTTCAAAGTGATGAATAGCAAGAACCTACAACCAAGATTACTCTACCCAGCAAAGCTATCATTCAGAATTGAAGGGCAGATAAAGAGCTTCACAGATAAGAAAAAGCTAAAGGAGTTCATCACCACCAAACCAGTACTATATGAAATGCTGAAAGGTATTCTTAAAGAAGAGGAAGAAGAAAAAAGTAAAGAGAAAAAATTATGAACAACAAATACATATCTATCAACAAGCCAACCTAAAAATCAAGTGAATTAAAAACCTGAGGAGCAGAATAATCTGGTGAATATAATAGAATCAGGGGCATAGAAAGGGAGTGGGCTGATAATTCTCAGGGGGAAAGGGGTATGGGGGGGGTTCATGAAGAGAATGGACAAAAATCATACACCTATGGATGAGGACAGTGGGGGGTAGGTAAGGGCAGAAGGTGGGGTGGGAAAGGGGTGGAGGGGAGCTATGGGGGGAAAAAGGAGAAATAATTGTAATAATCTGAATAAAGATTTATTTTAAAAAAAAATAAATAAAATGGGAAAAAAAGGAAAAAAAAAAAGACAAAAAATAAATAAATAAATAAAATAAAATTTGGACACCAAAAAAAAAAAAAAAAAAAAGAAGGCCCGTCCGCCCCAGGCCGCCGAGGGCTGTGCGCTGGCTGTGCGAGGAGCCTGCCACGCCCACGGCGCCCCCCGCAGGCGGGGTCAGGGGTCAGACTCCGGCTTCAGGCCTGCGGGTGTCTCCCCCCAGGACTCCCCGCCTCTTGCTTCCACCCCTTGTGCAAATTCTGTCCATTTATCTGGAGGAAAGAGTCCTTCTGTCCCCAAAAGTGATCCTCTCCACAGTCGGGAGGTGGGAGGTGGGGGTGGGCGCCCGGCTGGGGACTGGGGCGCTGCACCTGCCCAGCGCGGACGCCACTCTTCCAGCAGCAAAGGCCTGTCACACGCCCCCAGGGACGAGGTGGGAGAGCTTCTGGGGGCGGGGAGGCGAGGAGGGGCCACCAGCCCCGTCCAGCATTTCCCTGAAGGTCAGGGACCTGGGGGTGCGCTCCTCCAGCCTGTGCCAGGAGGACCCGCCCGGCCCGAGCCCCGTGGCCCCGGCGCCCACCCGGCGGCCCAGCCCTGCTCTGCAGCGTGCATCCTGGGACCCACTCCTCCCCAGGACGACTGCACAGGGCCCCACGCGCTGGCGGCAAGCAGCAGCGTTTAATGTGGAGGAACTCCGAGGGGGGGGACCGAGCAAACACGCCGATGCTGTGGCCGAGGAGAGCCGGCAGGGAGGGGCCTTCAGGCACCATCGTTGGGGAGAAGGGCCGCGTGCCCCCAGTGCATCGGTGCAAAGACAGGTGTCATATACCTTGTTCTCTATGCAGCGAAACGTACCCGTTTAACGGGAAGTTAATTTATTCTCTTCTTTTCCTATTTCCTCTGGGAGAGGTGGTAAGGGCTGACATGCCCAGCAGGGACCCCACCCCGGGCCACGGCCTACTCCCAGGGCCGCAGACACAGGGCCTGGGCCCCCAGCAGCACCTCCCCACAGCCCCTCGAGGACGCACAGGTCTCCAGACCCCTACTCCCCCCGAGGCAGAGGCCCTGGCACGTCGCATGCCCCCCACCGGCTGCCTGGGGTCCAAGCCCATCAGGAAGCACCAAGCGGGGAAGGAACAGGGTCGCTGGGGCTGCAGGCTGCTTCCTCCAGGCGAAGGGCAGAGACCAGCAACGGGCGGAGGCTCCCAGATGAACCAAAGCAGGAAACCCGGGCCCCGCCCGCCCGCCCGCCCTCCCGGGCCTGAGAAATGGGAACTTAAACCTGAATCCAGTCACCACTAGCAACTGGACAGCAGCTCCGGCTCCGGGTGCAGGGCGGGGCCTCCTCTCCAGCTCTCCCGGAGCCCCACCCCCACCCCCACTGGTCACAACCACACCTGCCAGCTGGTGCCGCCCTATTGTTCAGCCAAGACCTGGGTGCGTGCCGGCCTTTAGCAGAACTTTGCACTGAATTAGCTCCTGACGCACCCAGTGGTGGGGATGGCCGCTGGGAGCAGGGTCCCGCCCAGCCCGGCTCCTGACCTTGACGAAGTCCTTGAAGTCGGGGGCCTCGTCCGTCTTCTGCTGGATGAGGGCCGCCCCATTGAGCTGGCAGCTGCAGAAGCGGATGTAGGGCTGCATGTGGGGCAGCTGGGCCGTCAGGATGTCCCCAATCATCTTCACCGGCATCCTCTCCCCCGACATCTTCTTGCGAACTCTCAGCGCTCTGCGTGCAGACACAGCCACTGAGACCCGCCCTCGCGCTGTCCGACCGGACAGAAACGGGATGTGTGTGAGGGACACGAGCCCAAGGGCCACTGAAGGGCCTTTGTGGGGACGGGGACAGAGAAAGACAGGAGCCTAGTGCTACGGGGGTCACCGGAGCGTTTCTCTTGGATGTGACGGCTGTTTGCTGGCTCTTAGGCATAAATCAAGTTTTCTTATGGACAAATACGGGATCCATTCTCAGTCGCTCAGACAGGGTCCCTGTGTCAACGTGTCCCTTGACGGGTCACCTGTGGTGAAGGACCCAGCCGGTGTGGCCCCGAGAGAGCCTGTTTCGGGGCCATTCCCGCCCAAGGGAAATACGGTGGCCAGCGGACATGCAGGCTGCTTTCAGACTAAACACCACATAACCAAGGAGGCTCATCAGCTACACAGAAAACAGTCCTGTTAACGTCCCAAGGCCACGGGCGAGTGATGCCCGACTCACTGCCTCCTCGCCGTGGCCAATCTGACGTTACCCTCATGAGGGGAGTTCTGAAGGGGGGAGCCCGTGAACACCTAACAGACCAGTGGACCCAGACAGTGTGTATCTGCAGCCAAGAGGGCCTGGCGGGCCTGGCGGTGTCTGCTCTGGGGTCTGGCTGCAGTCTGCCTGTTCAGGGCCATCCCTGCCACCTGGAATACGTGACCCCAACACTGGACTCTAGGAAAGGGCACTGAGCTTCTCACACAGCAAGGACAGCAATGCCCTGTGAGGGCAGGACCACAGCAGGTGAGGCCATGCGTGTGTTCTGCCTATCCTAGTGATCATAGGGGGGCGGGGGATGGATGGATGGGTGAGTAAATGGATGGGTAGGTGGATGGATGGGTGGGTAGGTGGATAGATGGGTGAATGGATGGATAGATGGGTGGGTGGGTGGGTGGGTGGATGGATGGATGGATGGATGGATGGATGGATGGGTGGGTGGGTGGATGGATGGATGGATAGATGGATAGATGGATAGGTGGATGGATAGGTAGATGGATGGGTAGATGGATGGATGGGTGGGTAGGTGGATGGATGGGTGAATGGATGGATAGATGGGTGGGTGGATGGGTGGATGGATTAGTGGGTGGATGGATGGATGGATGGATGGATGGATGGATGGATAGATAGATGGATAGATGGATAGGTGGATGGATGGGTGGATGGATGGGTAGGTGGATGGGTGGATGGATGGGTAGGTGGATGGGTGGGTGGGTGGGTGGATGGATGGGTAGGTGGATAGATGGGTAGGTGAATGGGTGGATGGATGGGTAGGTGGATGGGTGGACGGATGGGTAGGTGGATGGGTGGGTGGGTGGGTGGGTGGATGGATGGATGGATGGATGGATGGATGGATGGGTAGGTGGATGGGTGGACGGATGGGTAGGTGGATGGATGGATGGATGGATGGGTAGGTGGATGGGTGAACGGATGGGTAAGTGGATGGATGGGTGGATGGATGAGTAGGTGGATGGGTGGATGGATGGATGGATGGATGGTTGGATAGGTGGATGGATGGGTGCGTGGATGGATGGATGGATGGATGGATGGATGGATGGATGGATGGATAGGTGGATGGATGGGTGGGTGGGTGGATGGATGGATGGAAGGGTAGGTGGATGGATGGATGGATGGATGGATGGATGGATGGATGGATGGATAGGTGGATGGGTGGATGGATGGGTAGGTGGATGGATGGGTGGATGGATGGATGGATGGGTAGGTGGATGGATGGATGGATGGATGTATAGGTGGATGGGTGGATGGATGGGTGATTGATGGGTAGGTGGATGGGTGGATGGATAGGTGGATGGGTGGGTGGGTGGGTGGATGGATGGATGGATGGATGGGTGGATGGATGGGTAGGTGGATGGGTGGGTGGGTGGATAGGTGGGTGGGTGGATGGATGGATGGATGGATGGATGGATGGGTAGGTGGATGGGTGGATGGGTGGGTGGGTGGATGGATGGATGGATGGATGGATAGGTGGATGGGTGGATGGATGGGTGGATGGATGGGTGGATGGATGGGTGGATGGATGGGTGGATGGATGGGTAGGTGGATGGGTAGGTGGATGGGTGGGTGGATGGGTGGGTGGGTGGATGGATGGATAGATGGATGGATGGATGGATGGATGGGTGGGTAGGTGGATGGATGGATGGATGAATAGATGGATGGATGGATGGGTGGATGGATGAATGGGTGGATGGATGGGTAGGTGTATGGGTGGATGGATAGGTGGATGGATGGATGGATGGTTAGATGGATGGATGGATGGATGGATGGATGGATGGATGGATAAATGGAGGGAAGGAAGACACAGAAAGGCCTGGGGAGCCACTCCAGCCACGCCTCCTTGGGCCAACCCCTTGGGGACACACCCACCACCTCCCCACCCCCACGGAGAGCTGCCAAGCAAAAGGCTCTTTAACCTGCAGGTGTATTTTCCCAAGAAAACCTCTGAGTTTATTGTAAACAGCTTGTCTCCACCCTTCAGGCTGAGTACCGGTAGTTTCCGGCGTCACCTCACCCCCTTGGGCCAGGCGAGAAGGCAGCGCCCTCCAAGGGCCCAAGCCGGGCACTGACTATGCACCAGGCGCCCCAAGGAGAACACTGCGTGGTGGGTATCACCGTGGTCCCTCCTTACCGATGGGACACGGAGGCCCGGGGAGTGGAGTGACTTGCTCAGGGACACACGGCGGCGGGAATAGCCGTCTGCGAGCCCGACTGTGAGCCAGCCTCCCCACCCCCGTCAGCCCCCTCACCCCCCTCACCCCCTGCACCCCCTCAGCGCCCCTCAGGGAGGGAATGGAAGTTCTTCCTCCGAAGCCCCTGGGTCGTCTTCCTCCAGCCCAGATTTCCAGCCCTCCTCTCCATCGCAGGGCACATGGACTAATTACCAAAACCCTGGGCACACCAAAAACTTATTTCTGCCCATCTGACAAAATAAAAAGGTGTGATTTTGATTCATTCACACCAGACGGCTACTGTTGTTGTTGTTTGTGTTGGTTTTTTTAATCATGTTTTTACTGATTTCAGAGAGAGAAACATCAATGATGAAAGAGAATCATTGATCAGCTGCCTCCTGCACGCCCCCGACTGGGATCAAGCTGGCAACTCAGGCATGTGCCCTGACCCGGAATCGAACCCCTGACTTTCTGGTTCATAGGTCAACACTCAACCCCTGAGCCACGCCAGCCGGCTTGTTGTCATCTTTTTCTTTGACAACCTGAGGGAAAAGAGGCCAGTGCCCTGACTAAAGAGTCAGGTGTCGCATGTTTTAAACACCCTGTGGCAGCCTCCCCCCCCCCACCCCCACCCCCCGCCTAGAACAGAGAGAGCAGACGCCGCACATTCTGCTCAGGTCCAGCGCCGAGCCTCCTCCCTGCATCCCTGTCCCTCCCCCACACCCTCCAGGAAGCAGGGACCTGAACTTGCAAGGACAACAGAGGGACGGCATTTAGGGAAAGCCGCTTTGACCACGGGACCTCAGCGCTCAGGGCTGGCAGACCCGGGCGGAGCGTGCTGGGCCAGGGGGGAGGGGGAGGCCCTTGCTCCCCACTGGCCGCTGCGCGGGCCGCCCGGGTCCTGGCCAGTGCGTCACGCGAGGGCTGGCAGGGAGCTTGGCGAGGATGTGCCCAATGCTCTCTTTGTACAGGTCCAGTGCGTCACGCGAGGGCTGGCAGGGAGCTTGGCGAGGATGGACCCAATGCTCTCTTTGTACAGGTCCAGTGCGTCACGCGAGGGCTGGCAGGGAGCTTGGCGAGGATGGACCCAATGCTCTCTTTGTGCAGGTGGGGAAACTGAGGCTCGAAGGGCAGGGAGTCGGGCTCCAGCAGCAGGCCCCCTACCCCTGGCCACCGCCTCTGAGAACCGACGGGGAATAAAATGTCAGCAGCGCTCAGGCCGGGTGTCGGGCCAGGGACAGGGCCACCGTCTCCACCTGCGGGGGCCAGGAACGTCCCGGGAGACCGACACTGGCCCGTGGGAACGGGTCCGAGGGGAGGCGTGTGGGGGCCCCAAGCCATTGGAGCCGGGGGGCCTGGCTCTGGAAATCCTAGACCCACAGTCAGCAAAGGCCCTGGTGCCCTGAAAAGCTGGGGGGGGGCGGTTCAGAAAAGCGTGAGAGCCCCAAGAGCGATGGTGCTTGCGCGTGGACGTGCGCACGAGACAGAGGAAGCGGCGTGTGCGTGGCGGGACGCAGGACGGACACACGGACGGACGGACGGACAGCGTGCCGGCGCGGGAGGCGAGGCGAGGCGGGGGGTGGGGGGGAGGCTTACTTCAGCAGCTTGATGTTACACATGATCAGCTCCTTCCAGTTAACAAACGTCATGGCGCCCTCTTTCTCCGTGAGCAGCTCGGCCTCCATCAGGGGCTTCTGAAAGATCTAGACGCAGAGAGGAGCGCTTCAGGCAGCGAGGCAGCGGCCCCCACCCCCGCCCCACGCAGCCCTGCTCAGAGCGGGGAGCCCCCGGGAGCCCGAGCAGAGCCCGCCGCCCTGCCTTTCTGAAGCAGGGGGATCCCCAGCAGGTCTGCAGTGTTTTGCAAGGGGGGCCCTGGAGTGTGGAGAACCAGCCTGCGCGCCCAGGACACAGCTGAGGCCTGTACGCAGCCGCCCACCGTCGGACCTGCCGCTAGGACCTGGGCACAGGGCATGGGCGCAGGGCGTGGGCACAGGGCACAGGGCACAGGGTGTGGGCACAGGGTGTGGACACAGGGCACAGGGTGTGGGCACAGGGCACAGGGTGTGGGCACAGGGTGTGGACACAGGGCACAGGGTGTGGGCACAGGGCACAGGGCACAGGATGTGGGCACAGGGTGTGGGCACAGGGCACAGGGTGTGGGCACAGGGTGTGGGCACAGGGCACAGGGTGTAGACACAGGGCACAGGGTGTGGGCACAGGGTGTGGGCACAGGGCACAGGGCACAGGGCACAGGGCACAGGGCGGGGGACAGGGCCGGGACGCAGGGCGGGGGACAGGGCCGGCACGCAGTTGGGGGGACAGGGCCGGCACGCAGGGCGGGGGACAGGGCCGGCACGCAGTTGGGGGGACAGGGCCGGCACGCAGGGCGGGGGACAGGGACGGGATGCAGGGGGAGGGACAGGGCCGGGACGCAGGGCGGGGGACAGAGCTGGTACACGGGGTCGGTGCCCTCCTGGGCCCCGGGACAGGACATACTAGTAAGTGTGCCGGCCACGCCCTGCACTGCTGGGTGGCCGCCTGCAGTGGCCACAGATCCCAGCTGAACCCGCGTGGGAGGCCCTGCCCGCAGGCAGGTCGTACCCCCCTGGGCCAGGGCCCCCCTGAAGGTCCCGGGGCGGGACAGCCGTCTCTACGGGAACTTGGCCACCGGACGCTGGCAGCCTGGACTCCTGAGTCCTTAACCAGTGCTGACCCTGACGTACACCAGCCACTGCCCGAAGGTGCCACAGCTGAGGGGTGACACGCACGCCCCGGGCTGTGTATTTAGGGACAGTCCAGTCTGCCAAGAAAGGGGCGCGTTTTTTCATTTGCACCTTGTTTGCGGGGGCCTCGTGGGCCAGCACCCACTGCAGCCTACACTCACTCAGCCCCGCGGGGTGGGGAGGGTAGTGGCGGGGGGGGCGGGGGGGCGAGTCCGGCTCTCCTATTGCTCAGGCAACAGCCTTTGGGGGTGCCCTGAGGGGGGCAGGGGCTCGAAACTCTTACAGGGCTTTGCAGGTGTCGAGGGACCCTGACGACCAGCTCGGCAAACCCTGTCTAAGGAGGCCCCTCCCCGGTGCGCAGCAGACCCCCTCCCCACCCCCCCCACCCCGCAGGGCTCCCGGAGGAGAGGGAAGGGGATGCGTCTGGGACGGGGTGCGTGGGGGCCTGGAGGAAAGAGACTTCTCGGGGCAGACGCAGCCCTGGGTGACCACACAGCAGCCCTGGGTGACCCCACAGCATTCCTGGGGTGACCCCACAGCATTCCTGGGGTGACCCCACAGCAGCCCTGGGTGACCCCACAGCAGCCCTGGGTGACCCCACAGCAGCCCTGGGTGACCCCACAGCAGCCCTGGGTGACCCCACAGCAGCCCTGGGTGACCCCACAGCAGCCCTGGGGTGACCCCACAGCATTCCTGGGGTGACCCCACAGCATTCCTGGGTGACCCCACAGCAGCCCTGGGGTGACCCCACAGCATTCCTGGGGTGACCCCACAGCATTCCTGGGGTGACCCCACAGCAGCCCTGGGTGACCCCACAGCAGCCCTGGGTGACCCCACAGCATTCCTGGGGTGACCCCACAGCAGCCCTGGGTGACCCCACAGCAGCCCTGGGTGACCCCACAGCGGCCCTGGGTGACCCCACAGCAGCCCGACGACGCCAAGCCGGGCGGAGTGCGGAGCCTTGCCCTGTGGCAGCAGCAGCTGGTGGCTGAGCCCGGACGCCCAGCTCACATGTCTGCCCACGCGACTCCACACAGACTCCCGTGTCCCTTGGCCTGAGTGGTCCCGGCCCCTCCGTGGGCAGGACGCGGAGTTGGCCCCAGGTGAGAGGGTAACCTCCTTTCTTGGGTCACATTCTCCCGCGTGGCTGACTGTCTGGGTGCTCCCCAAACACCCGAAAGTGGCTCAGGCAGAGCCCTCCCCGCCCGGCCCCACCCTGCCGGCAGCGCTACCTCGGTGACCAGCTGCAGGCCCCCTGCCCCCCTTCTGCCAGGGCACTGCCCCCCGTACCCCCACACGGCGGTTACCTCGGTGACCAGCTGCAGGCCCCCTGCCCCCCCTCTGCCAGGGCACTGCCCCCCGTACCCCCACACGGCGGTTACCTCGGTGACCAGCTGCAGGCCCCCTGCCCCCCCTCTGCCAGGGCACTGCCCCCCGTACCCCCACACGGCAGTTACCTTGGTGACCAGCTGCAGGCCCCCTGCCCCCCCTCTGCCAGGGCACTGCCCCCCGTACCCCCACACGGCAGTTACCTTGGTGACCAGCTGCAGGCCCCCTGCCCCCCCTCTGCCAGGGCACTGCCCCCCGTACCCCCACACGGCGGTTACCTCGGTGACCAGCTGCAGGCCCCCTGCCCCCCCTCTGCCAGGGCACTGCCCCCCGTACCCCCACACGGCAGTTACCTTGGTGACCAGCTGCAGGCCCCCTGCCCCCCCTCTGCCAGGGCACTGCCCCCCGTACCCCCACACGGCAGTTACCTTGGTGACCAGCTGCAGGCCCCCTGCCCCCCCTCTGCCAGGGCACTGCCCCCCGTACCCCCACACGGCAGTTACCTCGGTGACCAGCTGCAGGCCCCCTGCCCCCCTTCTGCCAGGGCACTGCCCCCCGTACCCCCACACGGCAGTTACCTCGGTGACCAGCTGCAGGCCCCCCGTCCCCCCCTCTGCCAGGGCACTGCCCCCCGTACCCCCACACGGCGGTTACCTCGGTGACCAGCTGCAGGCCCCTGTCCCCCCTCTGCCAGGGCACCCCCGCACCCCCACACGGCGGTTACCTCGGTGACCAGCTGCAGGTCGTTCACGTAGTTCTCCTCGGTGACGATGAGCTCGTGGATGTAGCCCTGCCGCTTCCGCTCCGTGGGGCTCAGCATGTCCAGCAGGTGGAGGTCGGAGCACCCTGCAAAACACCACGGGGCGGCTTAGGGCGGGTCTGGGGCAGCTCCGCAGTGAGGACCCCGGGGCGCGAGGCTGCTGGGCCCGTGGCCTCCCTCTCGGGGCTGCGGCGGGTTGACGTGTGCCCCCCCCAACCCCGAAAATATGTTCAGGTCCCAACCCTGGCGCTTGTGGGGTGACTTTGTTTGGAAACAGGGTCCCCGCCGATGGCCTGATTTCAGACGAGCTCACACCCCATCAGTGTGGGCCCCCATCCAACGCCCGTGCGTCCTCGCAGGAAGAAGGACAGACAGACCGACAGAGCGCCCTGGACGACGGAGGCAGGGACGAGCCAGGGTGCCAGCAGGCAGCCGCGGGGATGGGTGGGGGGGGGAGCCTGGCACACATCCTCCCCGGAGCCTGCGGAGGACGGGCCCTGCTGCACCCGGCGGTGGACTTCCCGCGTCCAGCCCCGCGAGGCATCCCGTTCCTGTTGTCTTAGGCCAGCCACCAGCCATGGGCATGTCACCACGGCTTCAGCCGGCCCCGCAGGCTCACTGCTGCCCCCAAAGCCACTGACGTAGCGTGGGGAGAGGGGCGTCGGCCGGGCGGGTGCGGGAGCCTGGCTTGGGCACCGTGTCTGTGCTCAGACACCAGTTGTCTCTGACTCGCAGGCGAGGAAACAGGCTCCGCAGCTCTCAGCCGATGGGGACGCCCGGAGCCCACCCGACACTCTGCCCCGACGCCAGGCTCTGCCCCAATGCCAGGCTCTGCCCCGACGCCAGGCTCTGCCCCGACGCCAGGCTCTGCCCCGACGCCAGGCTCTGCCCCGATGCCAGGCTCTGTCCCGATGCCAGGCTCTGCCCCGATGCCAGGCTCTGTCCCGACGCCAGGCTCTGCCCCGATGCCAGGCTCTGCCCCGATGCCAGGCTCTGCCCCGATGCCAGGCTCTGCCCTAGACCCTGGTGTGGGTCCACGCTGCAGGCGGGACACGGTGACCCTGTGCTGCGGCCCCGATGGCCTGGGGACCTCCAGGCTGGGTGCACTGTCCCGGACCACGCCAGGCCAGGCCCCAGCCCGGAAGCCCGCAGCGAGCCTGCAGACAGAGCAGGGAACCCCTCCAGCTGCAAACGGGATGCCCAAGGCCAGGCCAGGCCCGAGACCTGGGAGGGCTGAGGGCGCCCCTGCCTCTGCCCCCTTCGCTGGTTCTGGGAGGTTTGGGCTGTGGGCAGAGGCTGCCCCGGGGCCGCCATGGATGAGGGGGAGGCTCCATTCTCGGGAAACCGCTTCCAGCCAGAGGTCCCCCCGCTTTTGTCAGCGGTTCTTCATTGAATCCCAGAAATCCGGTTTGTAAGGTAGATCGGGAGGCTCCTGCGTGGCGGGGGGATGGGCGGTCCCATTCCCTGTTCTCATCCCTTCTCCCCACCAGGGGCGCCACGGAGCACAGGGCGCAAACCCTCGCAGGGCCCGGCCCCCAAGGTGCCTGCAGGGACCGGCCGGGACAGCGTGGCCTGGGAGCGCGTTAGACAGGCCGTGCGCAGCCCTCGGGTGGGTCCGGAAGTCTGCCCTGGGACCAGCTCTCCGGTGGGGGTGTCGGCCGCCAGCTGGAGGAGCCGGCTCTGGCCCCGCAGCGGTTCCTCCGGTTTCCACCTCCCCGGAGCCGGGCTCAGGCTGACCGGGTCTGTGTGCGGGGAGCCAGTGCAGACGGACTGAGCCTCTGGGCGGGGGAGGCCCTGGAATTCCTGGCAAAGGCTTCCCTGCGCCGGGGGCGGACTCTGGCCGGAGCTCCCGGGCCCGGCGGGTCCCTGCGCTGGCCGAACGCCCTCTGGAATGTGGTGGCCGCTCGCCCCAACGGGACAGGCGGAGGCAGGCTGGGAAGCAGCCAGGACGAGCCATCACGGTCAGGCCCATCCACCAGGCCTTTCACGGTCACGGCGGTCGTTCCGCAGCCAGGAGCCCAGCAGGAACCTCCGTGCGCTCTGCGGGTTGCCCGCCCAGCCGGCCAGAGGGCAGCCGGCCAGGCCCCCGCTTCCGGGCTCTCCCAGGACAGCCCCCAGGAAATAGCCTCGAGTTGGGGGGACAGGCTCATGCCTCCGCTCTCGCCACACTCTCCTGCTAGTGACTCCGCGACCCAGGACCAGGGCCTTTGCTGGTAAAGGGCGGGAGGCAGCCCTGGACGGCGCTGGCGTGAGCTCCCGGGTTTCAGGACCTGCCTCCCCGCGGGCACTGGCGTGTGGGTGGGGCTGCGGGCCCACCCCCACCGGGCAGGCGCGTGCAGGGACACCAACGGCTGGACCGGGCCCTGGCTGGACCCGTGTTCGAGTGTCCTGTCCGTCAGTTTCCCCTGGAGAACGCGATGGCGCTGGACTCCTGCCCCGGAAAACACACGTGCACACCGCACACAACACACACACATGTGCAAACCGCACACAACATACACACCGCACACAACACACACACATGTGCAAACCGCACACAACATACACACCGCACACAACATACACACTGCACACAACATACACAAGTGCACACCGCACACAAAGTACACACGTGCACACCGCACACAACACACACACGTGCACATCGCACACAAAATACACACGTGCACACCGCACACAACACACTCACGTGCATATCACACACAAAATACACACGTGCACACAACACACAACACACACACATGCACACCGCACACAACACACGTGCGCACCACACACAACATACACATGTGCACACCACACACAAAATACACACGTGCACACCGCAAACAAAATACACACGTGCACACCGCAAACAAAATACACATGTGCACACAACATACACACACGTGCACACAGCACACACGTGCACACAGCACACAACGTGCACACACATGCACATCACACACAACATACACACATGTGCACACAGCACACGCATGCACACCATACACACACGTGCACACAGCACACGACATGCACACGTGCACACAGTTTTGTAGCGGTCACGGACCCCTTCAAGCTTGTTCCTGGATCTCACTCATTCGACAAGCGTTTGCTGACGTCCTCCCGCCAGCCTGGCGCTGGCTGTGCTGGGTGCTGCGGATCCACGACGGAAAAGGAGTCCCTGCCCGCCGAGTGTACAGCTAAGAACCTTGGGGTTCAGTGGTCCCCAGATGTGGGCGTTACTGCACGCCCTCCCCCCCCGCCCCCATGAAGTGACACTGCCCTCCCACAGGGTGAAGGCGGTGCTGCCCCGCCAGGTCGCAGGTGGTACTGCACCCTGGCAGCCCCAGGCTGAGCATGGACCCTGGGGGTCATATGAGAGCTGATGGCTGGCCCTTGGTGGCCTGGACCAGGACTGCCAGGTGGCCTGCAGCGCCCAGGACAGAGGACTGCCCACCCCCAATGCCAACAGCACCCCGTGAGAAACAGTCGCATTACTAGAAGGCGACCACCCAACCAGCCCAGGCCGACTGCGCGATGGCGCGATGAGCCGAGGACGCGAGGGGGCTGGGCAGGCCTGTGAGGAAGGACGACAGCGACGCGCTGGTTTCGGAAGCGCTTCTGAGGCGCCAAGCCGGCCACGGTGCAGCCCTGAAGCTCAGAGCCAGAGCCGCAGCAGGAGGTCTGGCCGGATTCGGGCCACGGGGCCGCGTCGGGGGGCCGGGCCAGTTCATGTGACCTAGAGGCCTGCTGCCCTTGGCGGGTTAGGGTGCCGGGGCTGTTCCGCGGGGGCGTGGGGCCAGCGTGCCGGCGAATGCAGGGGCCGAGGGACCAGCAAGACGGAAGCCCAGGCGGCGGTTCATCGCTAAGGGGAGGATGTGCCAGCGTCGCTGAGGACAGGTGGCCCAGCCCTCCGGCTCCGCGCCCCCGGTCAGCCGGACATCGGTCCCAGGCGCTCCCGTCCACGCGGAGGGCATCTCCAGGGTTGGCCTGACTGCAGGAGCCGGGCCTCGGCCCCAGTCTCCGCTGCCAGGCGCACCCACCCCGAGGCCAGCCGGCTCCCCGGAAATGGATCTAACTGCTGCCTCGGGCCCAGTCTCTGCTGCCAGGTGACCCCACCCCAGGCCAGCCGGCTCCCCGGAAATGGATCTAACTGCTGCCTCGGGCCCAGTCTCTGCTGCCAGGTGACCCCACCCCAGGCCAGCCGGCTCCCCGGAAATGGATCTAACTGCTGCCTTGGGCCCAGGTGACCCCACCCCCAGACCAGCCGGCTCCCCGGAAATGGATCTAACTGCTGCCTCGGCCCAGTGTCTGCTGCCAGGTGACCCCACCCCCAGACCAGCCGGCTCCCCGGAGATGGATCTAACTGCTGCCTCGGCCCAGTGTCTGCTGCCAGGTGACCCCACCCCCAGGCCGGCCGGCTCCCCAGGAAATGGACCTGACTGCTGCCTTGGCCCAGTCTCCGCTGCCAGGTGACCCCACCCCAGGCCGGCCGGCTCCCCGGAAATGGATCTAACTGCCGCCTCGGGCCCAGGTGACCCCACCCCAGGCCGGCCGGCTCCCCCGGAAATGGATCTAACTGCTGCCTCGGGCCCAGGTGACCCCACCCCAGGCCGGCTGGCTCCCCCGGAAATGGATCTAACTGCTGCCTCGGGCCCAGGTGACCCCACCCCAGGCCGGCCGGCTCCCCGGAAATGGATCTAACTGCCGCCTCGGGCCCAGGTGACCCCACCCCAGGCCGGCCGGCTCCCCCGGAAATGGATCTAACTGCTGCCTCGGGCCCAGGTGACCCACCCCAGGCCGGCCGGCTCCCCTGGAAACGGATCTGACTGCTGCCTCGGCCCCAGTCTCTGCTGCCAGGTGACCCACCCCAGGCCGGCCGGCTCCCTGGAAACGGATCTAACTGCTGCCTCAGCCCCAGTCTCTGCTGCCAGGTGACCCCACCCCAGGCCGGCCGGCTCCCCTGGAAACGGATCTGACTGCTGCCTCGGGCCGGGCGGCCTGTGGAGCAGGAGAGGCGGGGCCGGGGCCGCGGGGGAGGCACGCACGGCAGGTCCCGTGGTCCCCGCGCCGTCCCTGCGAGCGAGGCCTCTACGCTGGGGGCCTGGCCTTCCTCGGTGACAGGGCTGTGCGGGCCCCGTCGGGGGGACTGAAGCAGGATGGGCCCGTCCTCCCAGAGCTGGGTCTGCCGGGGGCTTGGGCCTCCTCCCACCGCCTCCGGTCCTGGCCGTGTTGCCGGCCGCTGCTTGTCAGTCCCGGAGGCCGCAGAGGTGTGGACCCCTAGGCCTGGGGTCCAGGGGTCTCGGGAGCTGGGGGCACCCACTCCAGCCTGTCCTGGGACCCCGGCCCTGAGTCTGGGCTGCCGCTCGCTCCTCGGTCCCAACCAGAGGCTCCGAGTGGCCACGTGGCTCCAGACAAGCTTCAGGCCTCCCAGGAAGGGGCGCCCGTCCACAGCTGGGGCGCTGAGCAATCAGAATGGGGGGATGAAGCGACTGGGGACCAGCCAGCGCTTGGTTCCGTCAGCGCGGCCTGCACTTCACAGACGCGTGGCGCTCGTGGCGGCGTGACGGACGCTGGCGTCCCGGGCGGGGCCCCGTGGCCTCCTCTGTGCGCCGGCTCCTGGCCCGCGGACGCCACGCGTGCTTTGCGTGCTCCCCGGGTGTCTGCTCTCGGGGCGCGCCCCTGCGGCTTCGGGTCTCCTTGCTGGCGGTCGTCAATCAATCCTTGGGGTGCACGAGGCAGATGGCGTGTCAGAGGTGGGAACCTTGTTGCTGGAGGACGAGGAGGAGGCAGGGGTTCTGCCTGGAGGCATCCGGAATATTCTCTGGAGCAGGAAGAACTGCAGCTGGGCTTCACGAGGCGAATGTCAGGCTGGGCAGGCGGTGGGGAGGGTCCCGGCCGGGGTTCCAGCAGAGGGTCCCCGCAGGGGGTCCCAGCAGAGGGTCCCAGCAGAGGGTCCCAGCAGAGGGTCCCTGCAGGGGGGTCCCTGCAGAGGGTCCCAGCAGGGGGTCCCAGCAGGGGGTCCCTGCAGGGGGGTCCCTGCAGAGGGTCCCGGCCGGGGTTCCAGCAGAGGGTCCCCGCAGGGGGTCCCAGCAGAGGGTCCCAGCAGGGGGTCCCAGCAGGGGGTCCCAGCAGGGGGTCCCAGCAGGAGGTCCCAGCAGAGGGGGTCCCAGCAGGGGGGTCCCAGCAGGGGGTCCCAGCAGGGGGGTCCCAGCAGAGGGTCCCAGCAGGAGGTCCCAGCAGGGGGTCCCCGCAGAGGGTCCCAGCAGGGGGTCCCAGCAGGGGGTACCAGCAGGGGGTCCCAGCAGGGGGTCCCAGCAGGGGGTCCCAGCAGAGGGGGTCCCAGCAGGGGGGTCCCAGCAGGGGGGTCCCAGCAGGGGGTCCCAGCAGGGGTCCCAGCAGAGGGTCCCAGCAGGGGGTCCCAGCAGGGGGTCCCAGCAGGGGGTACCAGCAGGGGGGTCCCAGCAGAGGGTCCCAGCAGGGGGGTCCCAGCAGGGGGTCCCAGCAGGGGGTCCCAGCAGGGGGTCCCAGCAGAGGGTCCCAGCAGGGGGGTCCCAGCAGGGGGTCCCAGCAGGGGGTCCCAGCAGGGGGGTCCCAGCAGAGGGTCCCAGCAGGGGGTCTCAGCAGGGAGTTCCAGGGGGTCCCAGCAGAGGGGTGCCTGGAGCCCAAAACAGGTGCAGAGGAGGGAAGCAGATGCTGGGGTGACAGGTGTGGAGGAAAACGGGTGCAGTCATAAATCACACGTCCCTCACTGGCAGGTCGTGGTGGGCGGTACCCCCAGGCCTGTAACTTGTTCAGTGAAAGACGTTACAGGCCTGTCCATTGTTCTCGTGTATGTGGGTGACACACCCTGGAAATGCCAGAAATAATACCCCTCAGGGCACAGCCGCCCTCAAGAGAGGCACCTCTCACCAGCTCCCCTGGAACCCAGTCCCGCCGGCTTCCTCCCCCTCCATGGAGTCTTCCTCATGCTCCCGCTTGAATGATAAACGCATAAAAGAAGCTGCAAACCCACTCTCCGGAGGGTCTGAGATCTGGCTTCCCGGCAATAGTCTTCCGTTTTGTTCAGATGAACTCATACACACTCTCTCCGACACCGGCACAGGGCTAGTGTGAGCGCCCCCTCACCCCACCCCACCCCGTCCCAGCACTGCACTGAACCTTCCCCAGTCACCCCTATGTGGAGCCCCTGCAGTTACTCCCCATGAGCAGAAAGGAAACTGAGGCACGGGGCCGGTGAGCACTGGCCGAAGTCTCATTAATCCTTGGCAGCGGGAGTCTGACCCTCCGCGCCTGCTCTTAGCCACTGAGCCCGCCTGGCTGGGAGGCGATGTGCCAGTCCGCTCCGGCTGCCTGACAAGGTCCCCGTCCGGCACTCAGACAACGGAAACGTTGTCTCAGCCTGGAGTCTGGAAGTCCAAGGTCAAGGTGCAGCAGGCCTGCTTTCCTCAGAGGCCTCTCCCCTCGCTGGCAGACATGCTGTTTCTGTGTGGCCTCCCCTCCCACGAGGCCTCCCCTCCCACGTGATCATCCCTCCCACGTGATCATCCCTCCCACGTGGCCTCCCCTCCCATGTGATCACCCGCGTGGCCTCCCCTCCCACGTGGCCTTCCCTCCCACGTGGCCTTCCCTCCCACGTGGCCTTCCCCCCACGTGGCCTTCTCTACCACGTGAACATCCCTCCCACATGGCCTCCCCTCCCACGTGGCCTCCCACGTGGCCTCCCCTCCCACATGGCCTTCCCTCCCACGTGATCATCCCTCCCATGTGGCCTCCCCTCCCACGTGGCCTCCCCTCCCACGTGGCCTCCCCTCCCACGTGATCATCCCTCCCACGTGGCCTCCCCTCCCACGTGGCCTCCCCTCCCACGTGGCCTCTCCTCCCACGTGATCATCCCTGGCAACGGTACTCAAATCTCTTCTTACAGGGACGGGAGACAGGATTAGGGCTCAGTCCAATGGCCTCATCTGAATGATCTTTAAGGCCGCATCTCCCAATACAGCCCCCTCTGAGGCACTGAGGGTTATGGCTCCAGCATATGATTTTGGGGGGACACCATTCAGCCCCGAGCAAGTGGGGCACACAGCTGAGGAGGCTCTGAACAGCGGAGCGAGGCGGCTGTATCTTGGCCTTTGGCTGCAGAGCAGGGAAGGTTTGGGCTGTATTTCGGGAGGGTCACCGTGGCAGCTGCTGGAGGGGGACCAATCAGCCCGCCGCCGGTGCAACCAGGGCCGTAACTGACGCTTCCTGACGCTTCCAGGCGCTCCTGGCGGTGGCCAAGGCGAGGCCCCTCACGCCATCCGAGGGGAGGCGGTGCCTGTCCTGGCGGCGACATGAGCGGCCGGCGCCCCAGCTGCGGGGCAGGCGGTGGGGAGGGTCCCGGGCACCGAGGCAGGTCGCTCAGGCGGCTCGCAGGGCGGGACGCGGGGTGCCGGGAGCCGCGCTGCCACCCCTGACCCCGACTCCACGGCCAGGGACGGAGGCCACCCGCCAAGCACCTTCATTGTCTGGATGGGACACGGAGCCCAAGGTGACCGGTGGCTTCGCGGTCAGGACACACCTGTGCGCGGCCGTCGGGAACCACGGGCCGCTCGGCACAGCGTGGCCGGACCCTCCTCCGGGCGCCTCCTGCGTCAGGGCAGCCGGTCCCCTCCAAGCGTGAGCCTGGCCCGCAGGAAGCTGGGGTGGTCCAGGCGGGGGGGGGGGCAAGTCCCCTGTGGGGTCTCTCACTGGAGCCCCCGGGTGGCCCCTCACTCCGCACGCTGACCCCTTTGGGACACAGGGCCAGCTGAGCCAGGACCGTCTCTGGGGAGATAGAACCACACCCCAAACCCGTCCCGGCCAGCGCGGCTCTAAGGGTGGAACGCTCGCTGCCTGTTCGGGGGGGGGGGAGGGTGTCTTTAAGTGGTGCCTTCCCACCCAAAGGCTTGTGCAGGGGCCTCGGCCACCGCGGGGGGGGGGGCAGACTGACCACGGGGAGGCACCCCTCCCCCGTCCACGGCACAGCCTCGTGGGAAGGAAGGAGCCTGTGGGACGAGGGTGCAACCAGGACTGTCCACCCCAGGACTGTCCACCCCAGGACCGTCCACCCCAGGACCGTCCACACACTGTCCGCCCCAGGACTGTCCACCCCAGGACCGTCCGCCCCAGGACTGTCCACACACTGTCCGCCCCAGGACTGTCCACACACTGTCCGCCCCAGGACTGTCCACACACTGTCCACCCCAGGACCGTCCACCCCAGGACTGTCCACCCCAGGACCGTCCACCCCAGGACTGTCCACACACTGTCCACTCCAGGACCATCCACCCCAGGACTGTCCACCCCAGAACTGTCCACACACTGTCCACTCCAGGACCGTCCACCCCAGGACTGTCCACCCCAGAACTGTCCACACACTGTCCACCCCAGGACTGTCCACCCCAGGACTGTCCACCCCAGGACTGTCCACACACTGTCCACCCAAGGACTGTCCACCCCAGGACTGTCCACCCCAGAACTGTCCACTCCAGGACCGTCCACCCCAGGACTGTCCACCCCAGAACTGTCCACACACTGTCCACTCCAGGACCGTCCACCCCAGGACTGTCCACCCCAGGACTGTCCACACACTGCCCACCCCAGGACTGTTCACACACTGCCCACCCCAGGACTGCCCACCCCAGGACTGCCCACCCCAGGACTGCCCACCGCACTGTCCACACACTGCCCACCCCAGGACTGTCCACACACTGCCCACCCCAGGACTGCCCACCCCAGGACTGCCCACCGCACTGCTCACACCCCCGGAGCCGCTGCGGCCTCGCCTGTGCCGGTGGGGAGCTGGGCGCGTGTCCTAAGCGGCCGCCCGGAGGCTGGGCCCCCGGTGCTCCCTGTGCTGCTGCGCGGGTGGCAGTGGGGTGGCCTGGCCCCAGGGGCCCGGTCTCAGGGCGAGGAGAGCCTCCGGAGCCTGTGCACCCCTGGGCTCAGGTGTATGTGACGCGCACCCAGGACTTGAACCCCGGCTGTCCGGCGTCAGTGGGGCTGCCTGGCGGCAGAGGGGGGGATGGGCACACGAAGGGGGAGACACAGGGCACTTCCAGCCGGGCCACCCGCGGCTTCAGCTGGACACAGGGCCCTGGGACAGACGGGGGTCTGCTGGCTCAGACCTGAAGGGGCGGGGCTGGGTGGTGGGGTCCCGGGACCCCAACCCACGCACCACCTCCCACCTCCCGCGGGGCGTGCAGGTGCACGGGGCCCTGGGGGACCGGCTCTGGGCTGAGTCACGGTCTCCAGCGGAGAACAGGCTCCACGCCCCGCGGCCTGCTCCCCCTGTGCCCTCCCAGCGGGCCGGGTGCCGCCGTGGGGACCGGGGAGAAAAGCGCACCTTCCCACGCGGGGCCCGGGGGGCCCAAGGGGGCGGGCCCGTGGAACCCCGGGCAGCGGAAGCCTGGACTTGAGGCCCATGGCAGTGACCCGAAAGTTGGCCGTTGCTGGAGACCAGCTCCCAAGGGGCCCCGCGCCCCTCCCCTGCCCCACGCCTGCCCCACGGCACCCCCACCTGCGGTGCGTTCTGGCGCGCGGACACCGGAAAGGTTTAGGGGTGACAGCAGCCCTGCTGGTGGCCGGGCCCCACTCGGAAAGGAAGGCGGGGTGGGCAGGCTCCCTGAGGAAGGACAGCTGGGCACAGGGGTGCAGGTGAGGGGGGCTGGGGCGGGCCCTGGACCAGCCAGGAGATCCCGGTCTCCCCCGGGCCCGGGGCTGGTGACTTGAAGCCGAACAGGTGGCTTTGAGGACGGTGCGCAGAGGTCAGAGGGCGTCCCTGCGGGAGGGGCCAGGAGCCCGTCCACCCTCAGGCCTTTGCACTGCTGCTCCTCGGGCTTAGAACCCCCTCCCCCGTGACCTCTGCCTGCCGACCCCCCGCAGTCAGCCCTCCCGGCCACGTCTCCAGAGCGGCCTTCCCAGCCCCCAGCCGCCCAGCCCTGACCTCGGCCACGCCCTGACCCTTGGTCCCGCTGTCCAGTCTCCTCCACCAGCAGCTGCAGGGACCAGGCTGCCTGTGCCCCGCCCCGGCCCCCACAGCTCAGGAGCGCACTGAGCGGCCCCCATTTCTCAGCCGCCCTCCCTGTCCAGGGACAGGGGCTGGTTGCTGGGGACATGTGGGCAGGCGGGGCCCCTGGTCTCCCGGGGGACGCCCAAGCCTTTGGCACAGTGTGGGGACCGGGGGAGGGGGGTAGGAGGGGAAGGGGGTGGGGGTCCTGCTGGAGGCACATCGTTGGGGGCTGTTGCTGAGGATACAGGTCCTGGGGCCTCCCATGGCCTCAGCACTCCAAGGTGACGCCCAGAGAGGGGGGCCCCCTGGCTTGCCGCTCTGCTGGGCAGACGGGGGGCTCGCTCTGCGGGAGGCCCGGCAAACAGAGCAGAGGCCTCCAAGGCACAAGGCTCGGATGCTGAGGGGCCTGTGGGTGTCACGGCGGGCAGGAGGGGCGTGTGGGTGCCCACGGCGGGCAGGAGGGGCATGTGGGCAGGAGGGGCGTGTGGGGTGCCCACGGTGGGCAGGAGGGGCATGTGGGCAGGAGGGGCATGTGGGGTGCCCACGGCGGGCAGGAGCGGCCTGTGGGTGCCCACGGTGGGCAGGAGGGGCCTGTGGGGTGCCCACGGTGGGCAGGAGCGGCCTGTGGGGTGCCCACGGCGGGCAGGAGCGGCCTGTGGATGCCCACGGCGGGCAGGAGGGGCGTGTGGGTGCCCACGGCGGGCAGGAGCGGCCTGTGGGGTGCCCACGGCGGGCAGGAGCGGCCTGTGGATGCCCACGGCGGGCAGGAGCGGCCTGTGGATGCCCACGGCGGGCAGAAGCGGCCTGTGGATGCCCACGGCGGGCAGGAGCGGCCTGTGGATGCCCACGGCGGGCAGGAGGGGCCTGTGGGTGCCCACGGCGGGCAGGAGGGGCCTGTGGGTGCCCACGGCGGGCAGGAGCGGCCTGTGGATGCCCACGGCGGGCAGGAGGGGCCTGTGGGTGCCCACGGCGGGCAGGAGGGGCCTGTGGGTGCCCACGGCGGGCAGGAGGGGCCTGTGGGGCGCCCACGGCGGGCAGGAGGGGCCTGTGGGGCGCCCACGGCGGGCAGGAGCGGCCTGTGGGGTGCCCACGGCGGGCAGGAGCGGCCTGTGGATGCCCACGGCGGGCAGGAGCGGCCTGTGGGGCGCCCACGGCGGGCAGGAGCGGCCTGTGGGGTGCCCACGGCGGGCAGGAGGGGCCTCCATTGTGAGCTGCTGGGGGGCTGCTTGGGGGAGGCTGTGGGGCAGACCCCTAGACACAGGCCTGGCTGCTTTAAAAACAAAAACGTGAGCCTGGCCTGTGTGGCTCAGTGGTTGAAGGACGACCTGTGACCCAGGTCAGGGCACAGGCCCGGGTCGCGCGCTGGATCCCCAGTGGGACGTGCAGGAGGCAGCTGACCAATGACTCTCTCATCCTTGATGTTTCTCGCTCTCCCCCTCTCCCTTCCTCTCTGAAATCAATAAAAAATATATAAAAACACACACAGCGAGCCTGGTGCATTTGGAGCTGCGCAGCCGGTCGGCTGGAGCGGACAGAGGCCACGGCCCACGGGGGGAGCAGACCTGCCGTCAGCGCGCCCGGAAGCTTGGAGCCTGGCACACCCCTCGGCAGCTCTCCCGTGGCCGCGGGTCTGGCTGAGGCCGGGCGGGAGGCGGGGTGCGCACCCCAGGCTCCGCCCTTCCCTGGGGCTCCCCCTGCAGGGGCCATCACCTCTCCCCCCAAAGCAGACAGGCTGAGCTACCTGCCCGCCGCCACAGAGGAAGAGGTGGCACTGCCCCCCCAAGGGTCCTGGGGGCAGTGCCCACCCTGTCGCCCCCGGCGGCTGCCCTTCCCGGGAATGAATGTGAAGTTGCTCTGGGCACACTTCCCTGGCAGAGGCGGGGATGGGCAGAGAAGCCGTGGCTATGGCACCGTGCTCTCAGGTGGCCGAGCGGGCGTCCCGCAGGCCTGTGTCTCTGGGACATCCGCCCGCTGTCGCTGTCGGGGTGAGGCCTGGAGGTTGGGGCCTGGCTTTGTCCTGAGTTTGTGCATTGAAGAGGCACAGGAGGTGCTGGGGTCCTTCCCAACAGTCCCAAACTGCCCGCCAGCCCAGCAGCCAGGGAGCCCCACCAGGAGGGAGTCCCCGAGGGAGGGGAGGAGGGATCCCCACCAGGGAGGGACCCCCACAAGGGCTGCAGCGCTGGTCCTGTGGATGGGCTGCCGAGAGGCCCCAGCACAGCCCAACAACGTGGAGGAGGTCTGGCGGGGAGTGGGGGGCCGCCTGAGAACCTCACTGGCTCCCAGACCCTCCGAGTTCTCAGCTCCAAGGCGCAGGGCCGGTGCCCCTCTTCCCCAAGGCCTCAACTCACCCTTTAATCGGGGGGGCACCCCACACCCACCCCTGCTTTCCTGTGGGCGGGGCCTGGAGGGGGGTGACGGGCAGAGGGGAGGGGCAGCAGGGGCTTGGGGTTGTGCAGCGCCCCTGCCACCTGGTCTAGGAGGAGCGACACCCAGGAGTCCGTCCAACTTTAAGAGCCACAGGGAGAGGGGCTTCCTCTCAGGCTCGCGACATCCCAGCTTGCGCGGCCGGAAGTGGAGGGCACTGTGCCTCTGCCCCTCCGGGGACATTTATCTCCCTGGTGCGCCCGGCCCCCCAGCACCCAGGGCCGCCGCCACCTGCAGGTCACCGCCCGCCTGCCTCTCCGCCCTCAGCCTGTGGACGTAAACACGGCGGCTTCACAAGCTGCCGACAGGATTTATTGCTGGTTCTCATTTTTCACAAACTGGACACTGGGGGCATCTGGGGCTGGCGTTTTGTGGAGAGGACTGTCCTGAGCACTGGGGGAGCGGGGGTTGGCTGCACCCCGGCAGACGCCTGCAGCTCACCGTCCGGTCAGAGGCCTGGGCTACAGTGGACACTCGCCAGTGGATGCCATGAGGCAAGAGCGGTTTCCTGGGGAACCCGGGTCAGTGTCCCGAGCCTGAGGAAGGCCCACGGGCGACCTCCCGAGAGGGTGTATGGGGAGGGGCCCGGATCTTAGGGAGCACGGCCTTCCCGACACCTGCATCCCTTCCTGCCCAGCCCGGGGCTGGAGGCGCCCCGGGCTCATGCGGGGGGCGGCGGTAGGGGCTGGGGCTGGGCCTACAGCGTGCTCCCCAGGAGGGGGACGGAGACCGGGCTCGCTGCCCGCCCTGGGCCCTTGCAGGACACCTCCACCCAGAAGCGCCACTCCGCGCCCCTTCCCGGCCTCCCTGGGATCCTGCTTCTCCTCAGGGCTCAGCTTCGGGCCACCTCCTCCTGGAAGGTTCTGTGTCACCCTGACACCGCCCCCGCCCCCCCCCCATGGCCGCTCCTTGCTGCCTAGCCCCCCGATTCTCCTAAGGACTCGGCTCCTTATCTCCCCCACACACTGACCCCAGAACCCCAGTGGGGCACCCACACCTGTGGATCCCCCAAATGTTTGCTGTTCCGAAGGAAATCGCGTTCCCCGCGCGGCGGGGGGGACCCGCAGGCGGGGCTCGTGAGCGCTCAGGTGCACGGGCACTGTCACAGCTCCGTGCGTGCAGGGTGTGCTTCCGCCCAGGCGACGAGTGTGCGAGGCGGGACGACGGTGACCGGTGTGGGAGGGGCGAGCGTGCCATCTTTACCACGTACTTTCTGGATGTTAACAGGCCCTTATTATGATCCATCTTGGGGAGACATGTTTTGGACCCCGAGTCCACTCACACACCGTCAATGGAGCAATAACGTAGCTCCAGCCCCATGAGCTAGTGAACCGCTGGCTGGGAGGTGGTTCCGTCCAAGGCCAGGACCGGGAGGGGCCGCAGTTTGCATATGGGCCAGGGAGGGCGCGTACAGGAGAGGGGAGGCCGTTGGAGGACGCGGGGGGGGGGGGGTGTGAAGTCTGTGCTTCAGGGCACAGGCCTCACCCACACGTGGGCACAGCCACCTGCTGGCCGTCTGTGTGGCTCCGTCACACCGCCAGGTCCCAGCAAGAACACAGAGACATCGTTCAGCTTTTATAGGAAGAATTTAATTATCTATCCACGTGACTATTCCAAAGTTGGGTTACAGTTGTTAGAGCCGCAGGCTTGTATATTTATATATTTTACATTCGTATCCATGAAAATACTGAAGCGCAGGGGAGCGCGGACAAGGGTCCCCGCAGCCACGCGAGCGAGGGAGGGCTCTACGCAGCCAGCACAGCCTCCAAGGGAGAGACATACAAACAGGTCACTACGGGTTAAAGTCACGGTTAGAACAGCTAGATTGTGCTTGAGGCTCCCCGCCCGTGCTGCGGGCTGTCGGCCACGGGCGCTGTGGAGAGCTTCCCACTAATGTTTAGAGACACACAGGGCTTCAGCTACGACACCTACACAGACAGGGGCGTGCGCCCGTCCCACACGCTGCGGAGATCCACCGTCTGGTTAAAAATGTAAACATCGGAAATTGCAGGGAGACATCTATACATTCTTTCTTGTCAAGAAAATGACTTGTTCAAAATACGTCATTCCATGAAAAGTAACTGGAAGCAAACGCCATGTAACAGACACGAGGAGATTGTGTATATGCTGTTGCTCATGACAACCTCGATGGCATTGTCTACGGACGTATGGTATGAAAACACGCCAAGTTTAAAACCCAAAACGGAAAACACCAACTCAACCCGGTGAGTCTGAGACCGAACAGAAACCCAGGTGCTTCTCGGGGCTGCAAGGTAATTGAACCAAGGCCATCGGACGAGCGCATCGGACACGGCGGTGGCGTTAGCCCTGGGGGGAACCCCTCCTACGTACAGGGTGTCGTTACATGCTCACAAGGTACATCTGAAACACACAGACAGCACAACACTGCGCTTCAATCGCTGGTTCTACGCGTCTCTGAGACAGACACACGGACGCCCTCTGCGCTTCTACCGCAGGGCCCCCGCCCCGTGGGGCTGGTCACACAGGGCCCCCCGCCCCGTGGGGCTGCTCGCACTGGGCGGGTCTCAGATTCACGGACGCCTGGAACGTTTTTAACAGCGCATGCAGCGTTCCCCGATAGTGGGTCTTTTTGCAAAACCAAAATAGCAGAGGAGTAATTTCTTTATTTACTTTATTAAAAGGCTAAAATATGTATTTAAAAATAATTTTAAAACGATTGAAAGCACCTGTGCAAAGGTGGGGGCAGTCAATGTGAGTCGCTAGGAAAGCCACAAAAGGACCCACTACCCGTGTGTGTAATTTTTGCTTCTATCTCTGCGAGTAGTAACTCCACGTTGCCATCACGTGCAACTAAGGTCAAATGAGGTAAACTGCTCTGCAGTGAGTTCTTCTACTCAGAAGGCAGTAGGTGATCATGCTGGAAGTCGCATGATCAAGGCTGCATCTCCCATCATCCCTCTGGGCAGTGATATGGGATAGTGGGTCTCTTTGAGGACTTTCAAGCCTGAGGGGGGGATGGACAACATATGATTCCTAGAAAAAGGAGGAAAACAACACATAAGCAAAACAAAACAATGAGCAAAATTCAAGCTGGGAAAATGAGTCAGGCATGTCAACAGCATGGTGCCAGAATGACTTAAAAAAAGGCGAGGGGGCGGGAGGGACGGGACATGCTACAGAAGGAATGGAAAATAAAAAACAACCCCACAAGGGAAGGTCTGCGCTACAGAAGGTCTTCAGAGAGACTGCGGAGGAGCGGGGCCTCGGCAGAATCAGAGCAATGCCGCACGCGTGACCGAGAGGCGCGAGAGGAGGGGCCGGGCCCCGCACTTACATTGCTGGCTCGGGTCCGTGTCGGTGGTCAGCTTCACGTAGTTGGAGGGGAAGAGCCCCACGTGCCCGCCGAGCTCGCCTTTCCACCAGTCGGGGTCCTCCTTGCTGAGGACGTTGATGATCTGGCCCTTGCTGAAGGCCAGCTCGTCGTCGTTCTGCGCCGTGTAGTCGTACATCCCGATCACCTGGCACACTGCGGGGAGGGCGGGCGGTGAGCGCTCGGCACGGGCTGGTCTGCCCTGTCCCCACAGGATGGGCTTGGTACGGCGCGAGCGACAGAGGCGGACCAGGGACTCAAAACCAAGACAGCGGCCCAAGGTCACCCTGACGCCTGCGTGCTGAGAACGTCTTCCTCTGTCCGTGCTTACTTGCCAGGAGCAGACTCAGTGACAACGGGGTGCGTGCGTGGCCAGGTCCCTGAGCAGTGGGACCCTTCGGGTGTGGCCTGGGAGCCGGCCACGGGCCCGGCGCGGCCGGGGCTTTCCCGGAAGCGGGGCTCTCTGCGGGCTGTGTGTGGCTAAGGTGGAAGGTAATGATCATCTGACCTCCAAAAACTGCAAAGCTTAGTGAAAAAATCTAGTGTTTTAGCCTCTGTACCTTTGCACCTCAAAATTCTGTCTGAAAGAGAAATGTCCGCACTCTACCTCATTCCCTAGAGTCGTGGTCGGCAAACTGTGGCTCGCGAGCCACATGCGGCTCTTTGGCCCCTGGAGTGTGGCTCTTCCACAAAATACCACGGCCTGGGCGAGTCTATTTTGAAGAAGTGGCGTTAGAAGAAGTTTAAGTTTAAAAAATTTGGCTCTGAAAAGAAATTTCAATCGTTGTGCTGTTGGTATTTGGCTCTGTGGACTGATGAGTTTGCCGACCACTGCCCTAGAGGATAAACTGCTGTCACTGCTGGCGTGTGGACTTCAGGGAAGTGTGCAGGGTTGGGCTGGAGCCCAGCTGACCTTTGGTAACCAACTCGCCTGTCGGTTAAGGTTTTCAGACTCTCCAGCCAGTTCCATTGCGCCAGCAAATTAGTTCTAAGCTTTCAACCCACTCGATGCAGGGGACTCGGCCAGGCCTCCGCGGGGGACCAGCTGGCACCGCACCCCTCCGCCCACAGAGCCGCAGCCGGGAGGCCCAGCTGGGGCCGGAGTCGGTCACCGCACCTGCCAACCCTGACTGCTGGCCCAGGCTGCCCCGCTCCCATCGCCGTCCACCGGTCACACGGCACACCTAGCCACGGTGCCGGGACGGAGCCTGCCTCTCCCACCCCGGGGCTCAGAGCCCAACGCACATGCCCAGCTCCAATGCCGCTGAGCACCGAACCTGATCTCTTCCACCCGCAAACAGCCGGCCGCCCAGCGGCGGAGCCCTGTCCCCGGGTCCTCTTGGGGAGCCAAGCCACCCCCGCTCCCCGCCCACAGGAAAGGTCACAGGGAGCGATTCAGTGTCAGTGACAGCACCCTACCGCCAGCAGGCCTGGCCTCCAGCTCCGGCTCCCCTCGTCGCCGTCCCAGCCATTTATATTGACAATCCGGTCCGTCCCTCACCCCCGTCAAACCTGCTTAAACAGCCGAGGGCCAAGGGCACGCGTGGCGTTAAGGCCACAGCCTTCACCCGCAAGGGCTCTGCCTGGCGCGCGGTCCTTCGGGAAAACAGACTCCGCGTCGCATCGCAGGACAGGGAGCCCCTCCGCTGATGGAACCGCGCCGGCTCGGGGGCCGCGGGGGGAGGCGGCGGGACGGGGGTCTGCAGCGGGCGGGAAAGTGCTCACCTGCAGGGAGGGCCGCGGGCTTGGGCGGCTCCGTGGGCGTGACTTTGCTTGTCCCAGGGCTTAAAAGCTTTACGTAATTTGCAGGGAACCAGCCTATCTGGCGCTTTTTCCCACGAGCCTGAAAAAAAAAAAAAGGCATCAAAATGGGTGAAAGGTTCAGGTTCTTTCATGACATATTTGCTCCGTAACGGAGCTCCGTACAGGCCACGCGGAGCTGAAAGGCGAGCGGCGCACAGTGGGACCCACGGGGCCACATTGCAAACCAAAGACCCTGGAGTGAGTCCGGCTGCGGCAGCGAGCCACCGGTCAGCGGGCCGAGGCACCTGCAGGGCGGCCCGTGGGGGCCACAGTTCAGAGTGCAGCCGCGCGTGCGCGCAGAACACTGCCCACGTGCCCCCGCTCTCGGCTGCTGACATCCGGTGATGCAAGACTGGCTGAGGCCTGGTTAGAGCTCGGCCCGACACACAGGATGCAGGTTCGATCTCCGGTCCGGGCACAGGCCCGAGTCAACCAACGAGAGCGTAAGTAAGCGCGTGGAACAACAAATCCATGTTTCTCTCTCCCCCCTCTCCCTCCCTTCCTCTCCCTCCAAAATCAATAAACTTAAAAAAAAGAGTAAAAACAGAAAGGTTATGGCTAATGTCAAAGTGATCTGCGGGTTTTAGGAATACTAACAGCGCAGTTTGTTGAGTGCTCTCCATGAGCGAGGCCTGTGCCAGGCACAGCTATACACGTATGTGCACCGTCCACAGGACGGTGGTGACGCAGGAAAGTGAGCGGCAGTCCCTCGGTCCAGCTGGTGGCGAGCCAGCTTCCCACGCACGTCTGCACTCTTAGTGGAGAACAGGCAACAGCAGGCACAAGGCCCACGCACACACAGACAGCGGTCTAAACCGGACACTGTTCTCAGAAACCAGCAGCCCTCGCCCTGGCTGGTGTGGCTCAGTGGATAGAGTGTCGGCCTGCGGACTGAAAGGCCCCAGGTTCGATTCCGGCCAAGGGCACATGCCTAGGTTGTAGGCTCAGTCTCCAGTGGGGGGCGTGCAGGAGGCAGCCAATCAATGATTCTCTCTCATCATTGATGTTTCGATCTCTCCCTCCCTCTCCCTTCCTCTCTGAAATCAATAAAAATATATTTAAAAAGGAAAAAACCAGCGGCCACATGGTACATGGCCAGCCTCTCCTTCACGTGGATCTAATTCAGCACAAGATCCGGGCACCGAGTGCTCACAGGCGTGTGGCCCAGAAGGACTCAGAGTCAAGGCAGGAGCCAGGGCTCACAGTCCTGACTAGTCCATGAAAGGAGGAGGCCAGTCAGGGGCTGGGGCAAGTGCTGCATTCACCCGCAACAGGCCAAAACCACTCACGCGTGCACACTCACACATACACGCACACACACGCGTGCACACTCACACACATGCATGTGCGCACACACACATACACGCGCACACCGAGAAACACACATACACGCACACTCACACATGCACGCACACACACGTGCACTCACACATACACACGCGCATGCACACACATACACACGCACACACATACACTCACACATACATACACACGCACACATACACACACGTACAAGCACGCAGACACACATACACGCACAGAGACACACATGCACAGAGACACACATACATGCACAGAGACACACATACATGCACACATACACACACAGAGAGACATGCACACGCACACACATACACGCACACACACGCACACACACACACGCACACACACACACGCACACACACATACACGCACACACACGCACACACACACACGCACACACACACACGCACACACACACACACAGGAACTAAAACTCCCACGCGGCGGAGGTGGCTTTGGACACACAGAACCCACTACTGGACCTTACAGCCCGATGACGAGCTCCGCCTCGGACAGGCAGGGCCCTGGGCGACTGCAGGGGACCCTTGTCACTAACTCTCTGGCCCAGCTCTCACCCGCTGAGTCACCCGCTGAGTCACCCGCTGAGTCACCCGCTGAGTCACCAGCTGAGTCAGGGACCCAAACCATCCGTACATCTCCAGGAGAATCCTGCTGCGGGCTGGCCGAAGCTCGGGTACCAAACGGATTCCGACAACACGGCGCGTCCCCCGCTACCCAAACGCAGGATGACTCTGTGACGAAACGGCGTCCTTTGTGACTGCGTCGTCCCACCTGGACAGGAGTCCACACCACAGGACAGGCACCCACCTGCAGCTCTCCTTCCCACCATCCGCCGGGGTTCTTTTTTCGGATCAGAATCAGCTGGCCCGGGGCCAGGGTGAGCTGCTCAGGACCCGTGGCCGTGTAGGAGGCAATGACCTGGGCTATTTCTGGAAAACAAGATCAACAGGGCGCACGGTCAGTCAGGAGGACATTGAGAAGGCACAGCACCCCGGCTCACGGGCCCACGCCATCCAAGCCAACTGCGGGCTGTCTTCCCCCGAGGGAAGGCGCCCCCATCGCCCAGCCCAGGCCGACGTGGAAGTGCAGCGGCCAGGCCCCAGCCTGCCGAGGACCCGGTCACCTCAGAGCTTCCCAGCTTCCTTCCACAAGCTGCCCCCCAATTCCAGCACTTTCTGCCCTAGCCCCTCCCCAACAGCTGGGCCTCCTCTGTCCCAGGTGCCCTCTGCCCGCGACAGGGACACGGGGAAGCGCGGCGGAAGGGAGGCCTGGCTCCTGGGAACCCGCTGGCCCGCTCTGCCCAGTTCCCTGCGCTTAGACCCGCCCCCGCCCGCAGGCCGTTTCGGGGTTCACATGGAGAGTGACCCTGAACAGCGGCAGGAACCGTGTCAATGCAAGTTTGCTGCTTTTTGTTTTGAGTTAAAGGATGAACCTGGAGTAACGGTGGGAAGTTTACGCAAAAACAACTCAGCACAGACAATGGAAACAGTCCTTTTCCTGACTGAGCCCCCGGGGACAATCCCGGCAGCACGGGGCTCTGGGAGGCACGGCCGCGGGGCAGGTGGGCGCAGGGCAAGATCCTTCTCTGCCGCATCGCATCCGCATCCGCAGGGACTGCTTCCTGAACTAGAAGCCACACGGGCGCACTGCTCTCCCCTGCGCACGCGCCCTCCCCATCCTCATCGGGGAGGGAGGGAGGGAGGGAGGGAGGGAGTCAAGGCAGAGAGAGAAGAGGTGAGGCCACCCGAGACAGTACGTGCCCCTCCTCTAAGGCACACAAGCACCCCGAGGCCCGAGCACCCCGAGGCCCGAGCACCCCGAGGCCCGAGCACCCCGAGGATGGGTCCGGACCAGCCCGGCCAGTGACCTATTGGCCTCCGGGGTCCTGCGCCTCCCAGGCCTGTGGCCAGCAGCCGCCACGGGCCCTGCGCAGGGACAACTCAGAAGCAGACCGTCCCCTTAAGCGGAGACCCGAGCCTGACTGACACCCCACACAGCCTGAACCCCCCTCTCCTTGCAGGGGAGGCCCTCGCTGAGCACCCACAGGGACACCCCCGGCACAGGGCCCTTCAGCCTGTAACCTCCTCAGGCTGAAGGCGGGAGGACGTGCACACAGCCACATGCTTCCGCACCTGCTCCCTCCCCGCTTCCACGTTTACATGAACCGACACTGAGGCGCAGGGAGGAGCACCTGCGCTGGGACCTGCCCTGACACCCGTGTCCCTGGCTGAGCCACCACTACGGCCGGCGTCCTGAGCCCAGCAAGGGGGACCCGCAGCTCACAGCTGCTCCCCCCCGCCCCCCGCCTGCAGCACTCCTGCCTCGCGCCCCGCGGGCACAGCTGTGGGGTCCCCGGCCCCGCGAGCGGAGCCACAGCCCATCTCACAGCCAGTCCGGGACGAGGCTCCCGGGAGGGGGGCGGTCCAGCCTCTCCCGGGAGGGCCTGCCCTGTGGGCTTCCGGCCCCAGAACCAGAACCAGAACCTGGGCGCGGCGGCAGCACGCACGCACTGGAAAGGAAGCGGGGGGACTTACCAGGCTTTTTTCCTAAACTCCCTGTTTTCCCAGCAGTTCCAGAGCCCTTAAAACAGAGCAGAAGGTCTCATTTGCATGCTGCAGAGTTTTGGTCATGCAACTTAAAAACGATTAACGGTGACACAGACCCGCTGAGCCCCTGGAACCCCGCCCCCCCCTTCATCCCGGGACACAGCGGCGCTGGGTCTCCTGACGGGGAGGAGAGGGGAAACGTGGGGCAGAGGACGCCCCCCAAACACGCAGCCTTGACTCTCTTCTCGGAGAAGAGAGCGGGGCAGGTGGCCCGCAGGCCCCAGGGGCTCGGACCCCGGGGGCGGCACAGGCACCTCTGTCCCCCCCACGTCTAACAGGTGCCACGCGAGGCCCACGTCCTACACACGATCTCATGCTTCCTGTTCACATGGTCAGTTCTGAAATACTTCACACTTAAAGGACATAGACATCCGTGAGCCCAACGCCCAGATTTAAGACATGGAAATATGAATATTTGCTACATTCCCTTTAGAGTTTTCTTTAAAAAATAAAAGAACTACAGTGGCACGTCAGACACCCCTTTCCCCACCCCATCCTCCTCTGCCCCGAAACCTTTCACCGCTTCAACTCTCCTTTCTCTCTCAGCCGGACGCATAACCCACACGAGCAGAACCTGTTTCCAACTATGAAGCGTCCCGGGCGCCGGGTGAATTCCTTCTGGACGCTCATGGCGTTTCCAACCAGCACAGCTGCCACGGAGCCCTGGGCGGCCGCACCAGCCGGCCACACGGCCGTCCCCACCCTGCGCCTTATCCCGAGCCTCTGCCTGCCTCCCTGTCCTCACAGCAGCTTACACACTCCAGTGAGCACGCCCGGCTCAGCACGCTTCCGGAGGCACCGGGAGTGGGAACATTAACTTATCTACAAGGGACACAGCGTGCCCAGCCCTGTACTTGGGTTATTGAAGTTTAACAGCCGTTTTCCAGGCGAAGGTGGAGCTAAGGGTTTACTCCGATGATGCTTTCTGTCCTAACGGAGACAGACGTGCCAGCCTCCCCTGCTGTGTACAGGCTGCGCACCCGAGGGAAGGACTGGGAGTGAGAGCAGTGGAAATGCCTTCCAGGACAGGCTTGTAGCTAACCCCCCCCACCACCACCACCCGGACTTCCCGTGGAGGGGCAGCGCCACTGGCCACGCCCACAGGGGGCTGAGGGGCTCCAAGGTGCGCCCTGCTCCCTGTCCAGGCTCTGCCCTGCACCCCTGCGGCCCTTCGCAGCTGGGAGGCCCCAGGAGAGAAGCACCGCCCACAGCCACAGGCGGTCCTGGAACCCGAGGCCGAGTCCCCTGTAACTTGGGAGGCTGGCCCCTTACATGCTGAACTACGTCCAAGGAGGGCGGATGAGCTGGCTTGGTAGATTTTTTAAGTATGAAATCATGGAGCTAAATGTCCCAAATCTTTGGCACTGCTAGCTCTTCCAAAACTGATAATTTAAGACTGTGGTTAAGAAGCACCTTACAACTTATCTTTCCTTTAAAAAATGTCAGTGTATTTTTTTTACTGAGTGGCTTCAGGTGGTGTTCTATAGAAAACTGTACTTTATTCAAATATAAGTAATGGCTTTTGTTTTAACTAATCCAAAAGGTGCGGTCACTTTAAAAGTTGTGCACGGTAACAGAAAGCGAGTTTCATGTTTAGGGCCCTCAACCCCCGCCCCCCCCCCCCCCCCCATATCATCTGCGTGACTCTGGGGACCCAGGGGCCGCTGGGCTGTCCACAGGGAGGGGCTTCCTTCCCCCTGTGGGTTCTCAGACCACAGCTGGGGACACAGAAGCAAGAGCGTCATGAAGACACCCCCCCCCCCCCCAGGAGAACAGCAGGAAGCGGTTCCTGGGCCCGAGGGGAGGGAGGCTGGGGCGGAGGCTGCAGTGATCACCAGGCCCAGCCTCACTCCCAGGGCAGCCGCACTGTGGAGGCTGGGGCCCCCTCTTCCCCCCCACCCCACCCCCACCCCCAGCTTCAAAGGGCACAGAGAGCTGTGTCCACGCTGATCGCTGGGGAGGGGGCTCTCTGGGTGCTGACAGGCCCCGCCCTGCGTAGGCGCAGGAAGTCCGAGGAGAGGGCGAGCTGACGGCCGGCCCTTGCTGGTCTGTGTCTGAGCAATGCTGTCCATTGCATGGATACCCTGCAGCCCTTACACAATGTGAAACTGGCCCCCACGCGGTGGGCTCCCACACCCGGCGAGCCCCCCCGCCCCCCGCCCCCCGCTTCATTAAACTCATACCATCTCAAGACCAGTGTATGCCACTGAGCTTTTAGAGCTTTTAGAGCCCCATTTAACAAGGGGCCAGTTCCCATTTACAGCAGCATTACAATGAACTCGGACCCTCAGCAGCAGAGATAGATACTAAGGCCGAAGTATGACGATCTCGGGGATCCTGTATCTTCCGACTGTGTCGGCAAAGATGTAAGGCTCAGCAACTCTCTCCTGCCGGTCTTCCGGGGCAGCGGCCAAACGTTGCCGGGTCCCTCTTGGGGGCCCCCAAATCAGCGGGCGTGAAGACCCGATGAAGAACGTTACTGAGGCCTACACCAGTCACACGCAGGAATGGGGACCCACACTGACCCTGTGACCGCGGCTGCGGGCGCCGGGCAGCAGCTCCGTCAGCCTGGGGCGTCCTCCGCTGGTGGGAAGCCAACGCTTACCGGGCAGCACCAAGTGACAAGTTCAAAGTGACAGGTCACACTGTCTCGGCTGCCACACTGCAGAACTTAGCCAAACCCAGCCAGTGCTCCACCGGCAAAGGTCCGCGCCTCCCTGCGGAGAGAAGGCTGCACAGAGGGAGGAAACGGTTAAGGGGTTTACCTCTGCATCTTTAAGCCTCACATAGTTAGAAGGGAAGACTCCGGACTTGTCGCCCACTGTTCCTGTCCACCAGTCACCATCTTTCTTGGTAACCAAAATCACATCCCCTTGCTGAAAGGTTAAATCGCCTTGCTCAGCGCTCTCGTAAGTGTACATGGCAATAAACTCTGGTGGAGAGAAACATTGAGACACGGAGAGAGCTTGTTGTTGACAGAAGTCCCAGACAGCTTTGCAAAAGAAAGGTCATGAACAAGGAGGTTAGAAGAGGCCATTCAAGAGAAAGGCTAGTCACAGACACAACACAGAGTTCTGAGGCACCCCTGGCTACAAGCCTCAGCTGCACAGGAAATTCAGTCCCTGCGGGGACAGAACTCCGGCCCGAGCGTGCGCTACAATGTAGCATCGTGGCTTCTTCCAAAGTGGAAACACTGCTGCATTTTCTCGGACAGTTACTGAGCACTCAGACTGCAGGCTCCTGTCTGTGTCTCAGCTTTGAGGGGACTGAGTCACAATTCTAGTAAACTTTTAGGTACAGTAGTATGTCCTTCATGCAAATCAAGTAAGGCACGCTTTTCATTAGTCGATGCCCAAATGAAAATTTTTGACCTACCGTGCCATACACACAAATGGCAGGAAGCTGTCAGAACACCGAGTAAAAAACATACATTATCTCGTTAAAAATGGGCATCTACTTGTCATTCAAGTGCAGACACGGGTAGAATGGGTTCCCCACGAGGAAGCCCAGTCCGGCAGCTTTAAGAAGGACGTCCTTTCCCACCAGCACAGTCCTCTTCGGGTTTCTCTGCTCTGACCGTCCCTTTCCATTCTGCTCAGTTGCTTGTGCCTTGGCTCAGGCGTGGCCACCTAAGACAGGTCCTTGGCAAGCAGTGCTTTCCCCAGTGGTGACAAAAGCAGTGTGTAGCCAACCCCAGAAATACTCAAGCCTTTTTTAACAAATTGAAGAGAAAAATCAGTTTCTTACACTTCATTATTCATGTAATTTATCTTAAGAATAAGAGCTGCCGAAACCGGTTTGGCTCAGTAGATAGAGCGTCGACCTGCGGACTGAAGGGTCCCAGGTTCGATTCCGGTCAAGGGCACATAACTTGGTTGCAGGCACATCCCCAGTGGGAGGTGTGCAGGAGGCAGCTGATCGATGTTTCTCTCTCATCGATGTTTCTAGCTCTCTCTCCCTCTCCCTTCCTCTCTGTAAAAATCAATAAAATATATTTAAAAAAAAAAAAGAATAAGAGCTAACGTTCTCTACTGTCTTGAGTGGGAAGGGAGTGTATGCAGAGACAATTCTCCTTTTTAATTATAAACAGCTTAGCAGCCACGTCACAGTCTACGAAGGATCACCAGGCACAAATTCTAGACGCTACACTAAATACAGGGCAAAAAATGGTTTCTACCTTCGCCCCATTTATCCTAAGCATTTATATACTTTTAATCAATAAAAAAAATCACACTGTACCCCACAAGTTCGCTTTTACGATGGACCCTGCGTGGTCCTTGCTGGAACTTCGGATGACGCCTCCGTTGCCGAGCCTGGCACGAACCAGCAGGCGGGGAACCGGCGTGAGGGGCCTCGCAGGAGGCGCTGGTGGACCTCAAGCATCACAGACAGAGCCCCAGCGCTCCTGTGGCTGCTCCGCCTCCGGGCTCTGGCCGCGGGCCCACGCAGACCCGAGGCCCCCGAATGTGCCGGGAGAGCAGAGGGCGCCCCTTCTTTAGCCTTTGGTGCTGGCAGCGCCACCTCCATCGTTCAGACTGGAGAAATGGTCCCACCCGAGGAAGCCAAGGTTGGCAGTTTTAACGGGACGGGCTTTTCCCGTTAGCACAGTCCTCTTCGGTCTCTGTTCCGACCGTCCCTTTCCATTCTGCTCTGTTCCTGTGCCTGAGCTCATGTGTGGCCTCCTAAGACAGGGTAACCACCACGTCCTGCTGCCCCAGCACGGGGAGAGGGCAAGCAGTGCTTCCCCAGGGACCCTGCACTTAAAGGGCACTTTCTCAAAAACGGAGCCCCATGTTGATCTAACTCTCAAAACGCCTGAGAAACTTCAGCGGCACTTCCTCGGCCGTGCAGCGGGCGTAGGATCTGGAGGTGGTGGCAGGACGTGGCTGCCCTCGCCCGCCACATGCAGGGACCTGCGGGGACGTGAGGCCGACACACAGTGGCACCCACCCGAGACCCTTCTGGCCGTTGACCCCGGGGTGCTGGCTGTTCCCAGGCCACTATTTTAAGACCTGCCCACACGGGCAGTCTCATCTGGCTGGTGGTCCATCTTAAGTTTGACGATGTTGAATGCAGCCCATTCATATTTGTAAAGAGCTTGTCTCGGAATCTCAGGAGCCAACGTCCTCCCACCCGGGATGCCAGCACTTCCCTAGCGGTACATCTTTCTAATATGCAAATCAGCTCGGGCGGCTGGAACGAATGGCACCCCGCGTGCGGATGCGTGGGGCTCGTCGGTGACGTGCTCACTGAGGCCTCTGGGCATGTTCACCCGCAGCTGCGGGCGCTCCGGCAATAACCGGGAGGCAGCCAGAGGGGCCGAAGCAGCAGACGTCACTGACCTTTCTCCTGAGTCCCTCACACAGGTGATCGCACAGCCTGTCAGTCTAACGCCCGCTGCCCAGTGAGGAAGGAGCCCCAGACCTACATTACAAGGTCACTAGGGGGAGGGCGCTCTGGGGACACTCAGCTGGCATCACACCCTGAACTTGGGGAGTGTGAGAGCTTTGTGCCTCTTCTCCTAACGTGGAGAAAGAAATCATCAGGATGATAGGCTTGGATACAGAGAACTATGCTGCCAAAACCGGTGTGGCTCAGTGGATAGAGCGTCAGCCTGTGGACCGAATGGTCCCAGGTTTGATTCCGGTCAAGGGCATGTACCTTGGTTGTGGGCACGTCCCCAGCAGGGAGTGTGCAGGAGGCAGCTGATCGATGTTTCTAACTCTCTGTCCCTCTCCCTTCCACTCTGTAAAAAATCAATAAAATATATTTTTTTTTTAAAAAAAGAGAACTATGCTAATGATTGTTTTGGTGGTAACAGCAAAAAAAAAAGGGACCGGCTGTGTTTGGTGACGATGAGCGTCGATGACCACACCTGTACTTTTAAAGAAACAGGCCTCTAAAACGCCTCCTGTAAAAGGACCTGGGTTACTGTGAGCCTGAAGTATCATTAAACCTTAATCCTTGCTGTCTCCATGGAAACCGTTGCTTCAATAATTCTGTTTTTCACAAGCCAAGGCTTCCCAGGAATGCAACCATCTCCTGATGGCACACAAGCTGCGTAAGACGTTCTAGCCTCGGATAATGCACTCAAGGGGCCCGGGAGGTTACTATGCAGTTGGGTAACGCTGGGTGGCCGCCATCGCTGCTCAGACGCGGCCACGAGAGGCCGGCTAACGCGGCAGCACCGACACTCAGGGCCTCAGCAGCGGCTGTGAGCGGGGAAGAGGCCTGAGGCTTCCCGCTGGAGCCTGAGGAAGGCAGATTTCGTTCACTTTAAACCCACGTCATGTACGGCACAGCATCCTCAGGGTTATGGCATGAAGCAAAGACCAGGAAATAAAGCCATCGGTTGTTATGTGATAAAATGCAAAATGAAATTTTAGGCCTAAACAATCTGGTGTGGTTGCTTCCATGGAACCTAGAAACTGAACCTCGGTTCCATCTGGGACAGTACAGGTGACGCTGGTGTCGCCGGGACAGTGTGACGGTTTAACCTCCCGTCCAGGTCCCGAACAGCCATGTCTACACTCAGCTGCCAATGTGCTCAGAAACCTGACCCTCCGGGGCTCTGATGGGCTCGTTCAGAAGCCAAAGGGCTCTCACAAACAGGAGGAGAAAATGCAGGTTTTCTGGTCAATGTATCTGACAGCACTTGGAAAGCCTCCATAACGAGCTCTGACTCTGCAAAGAGCCGCACTTACCTCAGAGGCTAATCTACTGACCACAATGCATGCCGTCTATTGGGAAGGGAGGCCAGGCTGGCCCCGCACACGCACACCGCACACCGCACACCGCACACCGGCTGCAGGAGCTCCCAGCCGCCCCGCCCCGCCCCCTACAGGGCACAGTGAGACGCGGGCTCTCACCTTCTCCCGAGAGGGCCGGCTTGGCCGCCGGGGAAGCCACTCGCTTCAGAGGCGCAGGACTGTCTGAGGAGCCAGAATCCGTGCTGCAAGAGGGGAGGGGAGAGAGTTTTCATTTTTATCTTCAGAGGAAATAGTACAAAAGACCCTGATTTTTCTTTTCTAAAACCGTTTAATGTTAAACGCTGCGCACAATCTACAGCTGAAACAGATGCACTTCGCTAAGACACACAGGGCGCTCGGGCCCCGATGCCACGCTCACACTCGTTTCTCAGCCCGTGGCTGTGCGGGACACGCAGCCAGCGTGCGGGTCTGCTTCAGGGCCTGACCGACAGACGCTCAGCGGTACGTTTGCTATTTTCCCTCCCACAAACTCGGCTGGTGTGGAACACCCATGTGGCTGCGATGATTAGACAGCCACGTTGCTGAGGAACCTGGCCATCAGGCTCCCGGTGGAAAAGACACTCTCCCCCAGGCAGCTCCCGAGGGCTCCGGTGCGAGTCTGAGGGCTACGCCTCTCCCACGCTCAGGCGCTATCGCCGCAAGTCTGTAAGGACGGCACCCCCGGACAGAGAGTTAATGGGGCACCAGACTCCCAGGCTTCCCCCGGGGCAGGACATGAGCACGTATCTCTGCGAGGCCGCCCTCAAGGTCACACGGCCCCAACTTCCACGGTGAAAAGACGCGGAGGAATGGAACTACGCCAACAGTGACCCCAAGGCTCCCCCCGTTTCACCGCGCAGACGCACGTGACACAGAACTACCTGGTCGCTCTCCTGGTGGGCCCCGAAACGAGTTTCACGTAGGACTTGGGGAACCAGCCCTTCTGGCCTTGCACCTCGCCGAACCACCACATGTCCTGCTGCTCCAGCACGGTGATGACGTCGTGCTTGTTGAAGTTCAGGTGGTTGTCCTTCTTGGCTCTCCAGGGGTACAGGGCTTGTGCCTGCAGCCCCTCCACCTTCTCGCCCTGTGGGGACGACACAGGGGCCCTCGTCACGGCGGGGTCCGCTGTCTCCAGGGAGCACGCTGGGCGCACGCGGGCCGCTGCCGACAGCGGGGTTACAGGCACCCCCGTTTCTCAGGAACCGTTTGTTTTCCCAGGTGGGAAAGCTGCCGGCCGGTCCCGAAGCCGCTGCCTGGCGTGGAGAACTGTCCGCTTAACCGCTGCCGCCTGGCCCGGGCCCCCACATCCCGGTTCTGTGTTCACGCTCGCGTTGCCCGGGCACCCCCACGCCAGGTCCAGGCTGACGTGGTGTCAGGGGAGGGTAACACCGGAGCAGAAACCCGAAGGAATCCCAGTGGGTGAGTAACTGGCACCTCAGTCCAGGGGCCTCGTGGACCCTGCCGGCTCCTGTTCCTTCTTCGAACAGAGGCCTGGCGAGCCCGAACCCACTGTAATCCCATTTACTGGACACCCCCCTGCAAGACACAGGGGTCACCTCAAGGATGACATGCCAATCTGCCTCCCCAAAGTACCTCGGGGGACTCCCTTTATAAACCGTAAAGTGCGATTAAAAGGGGCAGTGTGCCATTAGAACCCACAATTCACCGGGGAGAGAGAGATGCAAGCCACTGCGAATGCCCCCTGGCAGGTGGCACAGAGGCTCCAGCCGGACACGGTGGGGACAGGGACGACGGGACCTGGCGGCGGGGACGGCGGGGCAGGGCAGGCACCGAGCCCCGAAGCGCAAGGCTGCAGCAGCCAAGGCCTCGGAGGAAGGGCCTCCAGGCCAAGGCCGGGCACACAGCCAAGGCCTCAGGGTGCAGCTCTGCAAGGGGTCCGGGAGGAGGGGCACCCCCTGCGGGCCTGCAGCCCTGGGGCCAGGGGCGGGGGAGGGGCCGAGGCCGGAGAGGCACGTCACCTTGTGAGACACAGCAGCTTGTGAGACACAGCAGCTTGTGAGACACAGCAGCTTGTGAGACACAGCAGCTTGTGAGACACAGCAGCTTGTGAGACACAGCAGCATGACAGAATCTTAACCACACTGAGCCGACACCCTGCCACCTCCCCCCGCTGTGCAGTGCGCGGGAAGCTCAACAGTGTGCGGGCCCACCCCCGGCTCCCGTTCAGCCCAGCACGCCTCCCGCTGCCCGAGTCCCTGGGCCCCTCCGAGGCTGCGGCAGGAGCACGGCCCCTTCTCCCTCCTGCGTCTCCCCCAGCCCCCCCCCCCCCCCCCCCCGCTCCCAGAAGGAGAAGACCGTCTCCTTCCTGTGTTAGCGTGATTCCACCGCTGCAATCATGTCCTCCTCGCCCCACTGTTCAAGACGCGCCCCTGGCTGGCCAGGCGGGAGGTCACCCCCTCTCTAGTCACACCCCCAAGCTCCTGAAAGGCGGGCGGAGGACGGAGCTGGGCGCATCCGATGAGGCTCCTTCTAAGCGGCAGCTCAGCCGCAGGCACCTGCTGACCTCGTTGATCCCCACAGCATGCGCGGCTGTCCCCCTGCCCCCCCCACCCCGCCCCGCGCCCCCAGCTGCTTACCTGGCCTAAAACCGGGGATGGAGAGGAGCCGGTGGCCGTGGCCGGAGTGAAGGCTGACCGCTGCCGTAACTGGCCGGCACTGGGGACGGTGAGCGAGGGCTGGGCCGCCCAGGCATCCCAGTTATCCGTGTCGGGCTTCTCGGCCGTGCTGGGCCACCTGCGGGGAAGCAGCCCGTGAGCCGCGGGCCCTTCCCAACCCCCAGCTGCTCCCCGGGGAACAGCCCAGCCAGGCCCAGGCCCTGCGGCTCAAGACGAGGAGGAGGACAAGCACGGGGCTTGGGCGGGGCCGGCTTCGTAAATGACAGCGGTTTCTCTGAGCCTGGATTTCCTCGCTGACCAAGGGGAAGGTCACTCCGCCCTCCGGCTGGAGGGAGGGTCACGTGACACACCAGGTGGGAAGACACGCTAACCATGGAGCACCAGCAACACCCGCCCCTGACAATTGCTGTCATCTGTAACCAGAGCGGCGACATCGGCGAAGAGGAAGTCACCCACCACGTGTGAACGTGCCAGCGTGGTGGCTCACGCTCCCGTTTCTCCCTCCGTGCCACCCGTCACCAGCGCCTGACCTCGGGGACACTCAGTTCGGTAGCTCTCTGACCTGGAATAACCACGCCTGTGTGAGTGCCCTACGTGCAGGTTCCTTTCACATCTTTGTGAGGCACGAACGCAGCTGACAATCAAGACCGTGCCTTTGTTGGACCGCACGTCCTGGCTCGGGCGGAAAATTAAGAGCCCGAGATGACAGCAGCGACTGCGCGGCATCACTCCCCGAGGAGGTCACGCTGCTGGGTCCACGGCCACGCAGCCCTGCAGGGCACCGTCTCTGCCTTCTGTGTGGCCTGCGCCTGGGCTCCAAGTCAGCGCTTCTCAGTCCCGATTGGGGGGGGGGCGGGGAATGGGGCGGCCACCTCAGCCCCTCCCTCCAGCTGGGCTTCCCCTGAAGGACGGCGAGACTTGAGAAAAACTGGAAGCGCTTTTTACTCATGTCGCTTGTGCCTGGGCGGGGAGGGGGGGAGGGGCTCAGACACCTGCACGCCTCGCGCATGCGTGTCTCTAACCAAGCGTGGGCAGTGGCTCAGCTGTCGTTCCCAGCCTCTGCTGACCCGGCTTCAATGCCATTTCCTGGAGACCGGGGTCACGGCCACGGCACCCGCTCCTCACTCTGCACACCCGTCCAAGACGGGAAGAGGAGAGCGACACAGCAGCAGCTTCCTGTCTGTCTCACTCAGAGCCCAGGACCGAAGTCCCTGTCCGTTTCTGTCCAGCGGAAAAGTGCTGCTGACATGCGGGAAATGCTGAAGATCTGCTGGCTGCCATGGATGCCAGAGAGATGGTTAGGAAGCTCCGTCTCCATTTCTTCCCAGGAATGAGAGGCCCAGACAGACTGACTCTGCCCCCAATGCACGTTAACCCCGTTCCGGGAAAGGAACCCACACCTGCCTGGGACCGGCCCCGGCTACACCCCCGACTCTGACAGCCCCTAAGAAGAAAGGTCACTAAGCGGGTATCTCAAAGGTCACAGCAAGGCACGGCTGCACTCACGTGGAGCTGAAGTCGGCCCAGTTGTTGGGGGTGGCGGAGGGCTCGGCCGCAGTCACCGCCGGAGCAGCCGGCGTCTCCCGCACCTCCAGCTTGGGCGCGGGGGTGGAGGTCAGGTCTGTCACTGGTTTGACGGGGGCAGGAACCTCGTTTTCTGGGATCTTCTCGGCGTAGTTGGCAGGAAACCACCCCGTCTTGCCTTTCAGCTCTCCTCCGAGCCACCCCGGCTCTCCAGTCTGGCTCTCGTCCACCTGCAGGAGAGCCACAGGGTTTAACTCGAGCGGGACTGACCAGCCCACAGACACCGGACACACAGACGAGGCCCGGCCCGGCAGACTGACGCCGGTGGCTCTGCTCCTGACCCCGGGGCGGCTCTGCTCCTGACCCCAGCGGCTCTGCTCCTGACCCCAGCGGCTCTGTACCCGACCCCGGGGCGGCTCTGCTCCTGACCCCGGCGGCTCTGCTCCTGACCCCAGGGCGCCTCTGCGCCCGACCCCGGGGCGGCTCTGTGCCTGACCCCGGCGGCTCTGCGACCGACCCCGGGGCGCCTCTGCTCCTGACCCCGGGGCGGCTCTGCTCCTGACCCCAGGGCGGCTCTGCTCCTGACCCCGGGCGGCTCTGCTCCTGACCCCGGGGCGGCTCTGCTCCTGACCCCAGGACGGCTCTGCTCCTGACCCCGGGGCGGCTCTGCGCAGGGTGCCCGAGCCCTGGCCTGAGCAAACAGGAGGGGCCAGCAGTCAGCGCTTACCCTCGGCGGCGGTTCAGTTTTTCCAATAACGGCAGTTCAGACCACGGGCCTGAGCCCGAGGCCCACGGCGCACCTGCTTAGACTAGTTGGAACTGGCAAGTGCCTGCCACACGTCATCACTCAGAAGCCAGCTCATTATTCGGACAACTTGACGGGTGCTTACTTAGAGCTGGAAGCAAAGGGTGCCGCAGCATAAACTCAGAATTCGTTAAACCCCCTAATAACAAGGAGCTACTCAGCGGGGCGGCAAGACCGATCGAACAGCCGTGGCCGGTTTCTGCGGGAGAGAGCTGACCGCTGCCGAGCCGGGTGGAAGCTGCGCAGGTGCATGATGAGAAACGGAAGGACAATTATTCGTAGCAGCAACTTGCGTCAAGTCCCATCGTTTTCTGCTGCACAAATTCAGCTTTAATACTCAGGAAGCGCACGTGAGAATGCGAAATCCTGCAGCTTAGAATTCCAGAGGCTGTGATTACACAGGTGCTCTCCAGTCTGCGCTGCACTTCAGTTCTGCTCAGAGGGTTCTGGGCACCAGCGGAGAGTCTGCTTCTCGTTACAAGTTACCCCGTCTTAGCGACGGGAGGGCGATGGGGGAGGACGTGACCCTTCCTGTTAGGAAAGTCTGTTCACTGCTCCAGGCTAAACAGGGCTAGCAGAGGCCCCATCTGATTTTGAATCCCTTAACATACTAAGGAGGTAACACATTTAACACTTCACTGGACGTTAACACTACTTTTTAGAAACCACAGAAATGGGTAGGCAGGGTCTTAACAATGATTTTAGAAAAACTGGCCAAAATACCAGTTTTCTAACCCATTCAAGTTGCAAAAAACAAACAAAAAAAAAAGGCAAAAAACTATAGACCCAAACACCCATCTGTATTCTGTGCAGAGTAAGCGGGGGGTAATAGACATTTGCTTCCTTGAATTAAAAAGGTGTTTGGGGTGGGGTGGAGAGAGTGGAATACCCAGCTGACTACTGAACTGTGACTCAGCTGGAGGGCGCCTGCTCCCTCCCCCACCCCCCACCCCCCACCCCCGGCTCGGCCCCCCGCAGGGAGCCCTGCTGTCACGGGTGGGAGCTGTCTGAGGCTGAGGGCTCCCCCGGGAAAAAGCCGTCTGAGGCTGAGGGCTCCCCGTAGCAGGTCCCGGAGACAGTGCATTCCTGCTTCGGAGGCTCTGCTGGGCTCTGCAGACCTGCGATCCTCGCTGACACTGAGTCAGTGGTGGACACCTGGTCACGGTTCCTCCAACTCCCCACACTGCTTGTTCTAACTCCATTTTCGGGGCAGCCCCAACTGGTTCTCTAAATGAGGATTTTTTAAAAATATATATTTTTATTGATATCAGAAAGGGAGAGGGAGAAAGAGATGGAAACTTCAATGATGAGAGAGAATCATCGATTGGCTGCCTCCTGCATGCCCCACACTGGGGGTCGAGCCCACAACCCAGGCATGTGCCCTGACCTGGAATCAAACCGTGACCTCCTGGTTCATAGGTCAACCATCACCGAGCCACGCCAGCCGGGCTCTAGATGAGGACTTTAGATAGTATTTTCCTATTGGGCCTCACTTTATACCAAACTCAAAAGGCTGCACACCTTTCCTTCCTCGTTCAGATTCCCTGGTGATGCTACGACACATTTAACTGTGTAGGTGCTTTGTGCTGGACGCAGAGCTGTGTGTAGGCCAGTGTGTGCCGGGGCCTGCCAGCTCCTCCGGAGTTCAACGGTCCAGCTCCGGCCCCGCCACCCATTCTCGGACCCAAGAGGCCGCCAGGCTGGAGGGAGCAGGGGCTGGAGCCGCCGGGTCACGGCCTTGAGACTGCGAAGTGGGAGGACGCAGGCTGGGCCCGCAACGCCACTGCGCCACTTCATACAGTCCTGCAGCTGCGGGCTGACCTCGGGCAAGCTACCTCCTACTGGGTCGGCTTCCGCACCTGCACACGGGGATGGGAAGTCTGTGCTGTGGTGGTTGTGAGGATTGTTGAACACTCAGAGGAGCGCCTGGCGTGTGACAGTGTTCAGGGGACTTGTTTCTTAGTATACTGTATTGATCTCAGAGAGGAAGGGAGAGGGAGAGAGAGAAACATCCATGATGAAAGGGAATCATGGATCGGCTGCCTCCTGCACGCGCCACACTGGGGATCGAGCCTGCAACCCGGGCCTGTGCCCTGATGGGGAATGGAACTGTGACCTCCTGGTTCCTAGGTTGACGCTCAGCCCCTGAGCCACCCGCTGGGCTCCATGAGCGTCCTGCAGCCGCCTCCCTGGCCAGGCCTCTGCACTGCCGCCTCGTCCCCGGCTCCCGCTCCCTGCACAGCCTGGCCTGTGCCTGACCTCCCTCCCGGGACCCCTCTGGCTCTCACAGGGGAGCCCGTGCCCAGGGGCCTGTGAGCAGGAGCCTCTGGCAGCGGGAACGCCTCGGGGCCTGGAACCAGGCCCGGCCGTGCCCGGCAGGCGCGCTCCCTGCACACGCTGGGCTCCTGCGAGGTCGGCAGGTGACGCAGCCTCCCGCCTGAGACACGGGGTCTGCCCCGGTGACAGGCTGCTGCCGACCTCTGACCTCTTACGGGATGCGAAGCCCCCAGGAGCGCCCCGCACGGTGGGCAGGCCTGGCTCCACCCGGCTAACTGATCCCCGCCCGCCTGCCCCTCCTCCGGGACAGAAGGTGCCCCGAGGGGCTGTGGGCTGAGAAAGGGGCTTGTCCTCAGGAGGCCCACCTCCATGACATTCATTCCCTGCCACCCCGACCCAACGAGCCCCGGGCAGGCCGCCTGGCTCTCTCAGGAATCCACTCACTTGTACGGACAACCACAGTTTAATTTAAGGCTCAGAGAAAGTAACCACCTACAGCAAGTAGATTAACACCCCTCAAACCACGGACTTTGTCACAAAGAAGGGAAACAGGGACCCCGGTCCCCTCCCAAGTACGACAAAGCCGGGCCGGGCCGCGTTTAAGGGGACTCAGAGCCGCTCACGGGGACGTGCTGGGAGTCAGAGCTGCCCCTGGACACACGGCTTCCCTGGAAACTCGGGGAGGACACAGAACCGTTCCCAGCTGGCATCGGGCGGCTGGCGGGTGTCCCCTAACTGTCGCAACCACTCAACTCTGCCACGGAAGCGCCCAGGCAGCTGGAGGCGGCGTGGCCACGAGGACGCCTGGCTGTGCGCCAACTCGGCTTCATTACAAAACAGGCGCTGGGCGGAGCTGGCCCCGCAGCCACGTGTGTGCTCGCCCCGCCACGGCTGTGACTGTCATCACTGAGCAGATGGAAGGCGGGAAGGACAGGCGTGGCCTGCATTTCAGGAAAGGAGTACTGACTACATTAAAGGTATTGACTGTGTTTTAAGAAAAACTCTCCATCGAGAGAAGAAAAGACAAACATGAGTTTAAGCTGTTAGGACAGAAATGCTAAATTATAAGACAGACAAGTTCCAGAATGCTGCGGCGGACAACTGCTGAAGAGGTCTCCTTTTCTGGGCATTTCAAGAAGACACTGTCCGCAAAGAACCCAGGACTAGTCCTGACAAGAAGAAGAGATTCGGTTTACGGGGTAAGAAAGCCTTCTTTTTCCCGGCTGCGTGGCGCTCCACCCATCCCGCCACTGGCGGCGCGGGGGCCGCTTCGGGGTGAGCGGGGAGCGGCGCTTTCCCAAGCTCCCTGAGCAGTTCCGATGCTCCTGGTCTTACATCTGAACCTGCTGAGCAAGAGGCTCAGCCTGGACTAAATAACCTCAACGGGCCCTAACCGGTTTGGCTCGGTGGATAGAGCGTCGGCCTGCGGACTGAAGGGTCCCAGGTTCGATTCCAGTCAAGGGCATGTACCTGGGTTGCGGGCACATCCCCAGTAGGGGGCGTGCAGGAGGCAGCTGATCGATGTCTCTCTCTCATCGATGTTTCTAACTCTCTGTCCCTCTCTCTTCCTCTCTGTAAAAAATCAATAAAATATATTTAAAAAAAAATAAATAAGTAAATAAATAAATAAATAAATAAATAAATAAATAAATAAATAAAAATAAACTCAACGGAACAGCAATGAGCGCAGGGCTTCTAGTCCTGAAGCTCTTCCAACACGTTACGGAGGCCAGATGGGATTTACTCGCCCCCAGGTCCTGGGACCCCCAGACGAGAAGACGGGCCACAGGTTTCCGCAGGATCTGAGCCTTGGCTGTCGAGGTCAAGCTCAGACTCGACCAGGAAGCTTCATTCAGAGCCTGAGCGATGCCGGCTCGCTCTGGGCCCGCTCCTGGCAGCGTCAGTGAGCCTTCACTGCGCCTTCCCCTCGCCCGGCTTCTCCTCGGGTTTCTCCTGTTTCCTCTGAGGTTTGAAACGTGCATGGCAGGCGTGGCCTCAGATTCCTTTGTGTTACTGACACTTAGAACAGGACTAGGTACAGACAGCACTTTAATTTGGGGAACCACAAAAAATACATTTTTTGGGGAAAAACTAAGCTAGTAGTCAAGCTTTTTCAAAAGCAAAATACCTTCTCAAGTCCCCAGCCAGCCTGCCTGCCTCGGAAAAGGAATCGTGGGCTCACGTCTACAGGCCCGTGTGGCTGCTTTTCCGAGATGCTGAAGCGTCCGAGCATCGGAGGTTGCTGGGCCACAAAATGAGGGAACTCGGGATTATTCCACTGACAGGGGCTGACAGTAATGTCCTAACTACATATTTTTCATGCCCACATTTCCTAACTGCAACGAAATAAAACCCGTTACTATTCCATGTCAATCCCTCCTTCCCGCCCCGTATGGTTAACCTTACAAGGGAAAGCCTGATGAGTGTCCTGGGGGTCACGTTACACTGGGTAACAGAAAAGGGGCGCTGCCCCCGCCCTCCGCAGGCCGCTACCCTCACGCACCCCAATGTCTGAGGCAGAGCGAACACCGTTCCGGTCCCGGGAGGACATGCTGTTACCCACCAAAGCTGGATTTACTTCATGTTCGCTATAAATTACCACGTCCACACGTGTATGAACATGAAAATAACACAGAAGTGGATAAAATTAAACACGAAAGCCTCTTCACTGCCCAGTGGGGACCGCTGTTAACAGTTTGAGTCTGTATTTCAAGACTGTTAACTACACATAAACATTCACACACACACCGTTTTTCCTTAACCGAAACCCAGTTATACTCTATTCTGCTGCTGCTGTTGGACCGGAAAGCTTGTTTGTAGATGCAGATGTACACGGTTTTTCCACGTCTCCTTTATACTGACTGCTTAGTTCCACTGTAATCCCCGTAACCCCCTCCCGCCAGCCGGCTCTGGGCCGGGCCCTTCTGCTTGTACCAGCACACGGATGAACAGCCATGTGCACACACCTTTGGACACATGCCAAAAACAGGCGGAGGAGGGAGAACGCCAGACTTTCAGAGAATGTGAACTTCGAAGAGGTGCTGCCGAAGGACTTGGCCAGTTCACACAGCCACCCGCGTGCCCACACTGACAAAGCTGGGCAGAATCGAGTTTTTACACTTGCTTGGTTGAGAGATGGAAAATACTATCGCGTTTTTTTAACTTGCATTTTCCTGATCACCAATGAAATGGATGATCTTTTTATTTATTTTTTTTAACTCATTTACTTTCCTTCACCTGCCTGTCTCTTCATATCCTCCACCAGCTTTTCTGAGCTGTGTTTCTTTCATGTTAACCTTGTGGAATATTTTATGCAATACAGATATTAACCTTTGTCTCTCGTGCACTTGGTGACGTACACATTTTAATTTTTTATATTGTCAAATCTGTCCATTTTTGTCATTTATGGCTTCTGGTTTTAACCCACAGGCGCATTTCTTAGCCATAAATTATTCCAATGTTCACCTTTTTTAAAAAAGTATTTTTGAAATTTTATCTTTTTGTTTTGGAGCCTGTTTGTCCGTGGCCGAGGCAGAGACTTGACCTAACAACTTGCCAAATACAGAGCCTTCGAATGAGCCCACCCGGCCCCCGCGAGGGAGGCCTGTCCGTTCTGCACGCCTGTCTCCTTCCTGGTTTTTGTAAGCACCACACACCACACACTCCAAACAGACTGCCATACCGCGACAACACCCACAGATATGGGCACCCACACAGGACTGAAGTGACTTAAAGGCACAGAACACTGACTATGGTGCAGACTTCCTGACAGCCACAGAGCACTTACCCATTCCCCTTTAACCTCCACCGGAAAGCCAAGGTTTGAAAGCAAGCAAAACAGATGTTTAATGAAAGGCTGATTCTTACAGTCCATCTAACTATTCATCTAGTCAAGCTGGTGGTTAACTAGCCAACTTAAGGAAAAGGACTCAATATCATTGTAAAAAACTCACGTTGCAAAAAAAGAGCAGTATCCTCTCATCAAAATACAGACCATCTGTCACATTTCCTATGGTAACATTGTAACACGCCCTTATCTCGGGCAGAGTACGTCACTTTTCTGCAACTTGTGTTGCAACAAAATGCAATTATGAAAACATTAAGCTTTGTTTTTCCAGTGTAACAAGGCCACTTTGTAACGAGGCCCTATCTCATGTCGCACTGCACTTCTGTCACTTTTAAAAGGGGTGGCGTTTCAAAGACGAGGCAGTGTGAGCGCAGCGGGAGGTGGTGGAGAGGCTGGGCCTGGCCTGGCATCACCACCATGCCCGGCGCGGTGCCCACTTCGCAGGGAACCAGTTCTCTGTAAGCGTGAGGCGCAGAGCCTGTCTGTGAAGGGCGGGCGTGTGTCTGAAGATACACACGTTCCTGAGCTTCAGGAAGATTCCGGCCCTTGGGCCTTGGCCCTCCTGTTCCCGCCCACAATTAGAGAAAAGGCCATCGAAATAACAGTGGGGACGGGACTGGCTCCTCTGTTCCTTCTTTGTATTCTGACCCCTCAGAGATCACCCGTTCTACACAGCTCAGCTGTGCGCCCGGGATGCACGCGTCACGGCACACACCTCTCCCTCAGAGCCAGGGTCCTGGCAGGAGAGACATGTCTGTCTCCATCCACTTCCTCGCTCTTTGAAAACGCCGGCCCGCTGCCTGTTTGCCCTCGCAAGGCGAGCAGCGATGCAAAGGGGGGCCACTTCCAGACTCTTCATCTGACGCTGATAACTAGACTGAGGTACGTTTTCTTTTAGAAAATACCTGAGGTCAACCACACGGCTTTATTCTTTCTTAAACTGGTCCCTATGTTTTGGTTACCATCATAAGAATATATTTAACTGGCAACTATGAAGACGCTGCTGGGGTATTTCACGTGTAAAGCTACTCCTGGAAGCCTGCTACAGACTGGGGGAGTGACCTACACTCTGAGCTTCCCGGATCGTCACCGGTTTAGAAATACGCTGGGGGGTGCTGCGAGCCGGCCGCCTTCACAGCTCTGGTTTCAGGCGATGCTGGGGCACAGGTTTAAAGGTCCCCCCATTCCAATAGGGAAGGAAGAAGACAGCCTACCGCTCGGAAGCCCAGGCTGGGTTACTGGCTCTCACGCTCCCTGACGAGCTCACGGCTGTCAGTCAAGTCCACAGGAAGGCGGTGCTGCCCACGGACAGCGGGCACTGCCCCGGGGCCGCCCTTACCATGACGATGTCGCCCGGCTGGATGCTGATCTCGTCGTGACTCCTGGACTCGAAGGGGTACAGCGCGCGGTAGTACACCACCTTCACGTTCTCCTGGGCTCCGATCGTGAGCGGGCCTTTTTCTGTTTACGAAGTGGGGGTGGGGGAGACAGGGAAATAAAACGTTACCCGCAACACGAATGCATGACAAGCCAATAGCTGCTGTCCCCTCTACCGCCTCCTCAACACCGAACCTCCCGTCCACCAGGGCCTCTGACCCCAGACCCCCCAGAGCATTAGCGGACCCTCTAAGGCTTAAACATAGGGACCAGTTGAAGAACGAATAAAGCTTGGTAAGCAAAGGTCAGCCCAATGCCATGTGCAGTGAGGCTAAGGCCTCCAGCACCGCAGGCCTAGAAGCACCGAGGCCCCTCCCCCCCCGCCCCCCCAGCAGATCCAGGACCCCGGGTCGGGACTCGCCAACAAGGAAGCGCTTTGGAGAGGCAGAGAAGCCCCGCTTCCCGATGAAAACACGTGGCCACGCTGACGTCTGGGCCCTGACGCAGTCCTACAGAACCCCACGGCTCTCACCAAGACCAGTACCGTGACCACCCAGAGGGAAGTGAGGCGCATGCGCCTAGGCACGGCCCCAAGGTGAAAATGACTTAGATTTGAAACGAAATAGAAGTTTTAAAAATGCACGAGAGCAGAGGACAGTCTGGATTCGGTTGGCGGGACTAAGCATGCCCTCTGACTGTCTGCCCATGTTCGCTGACGCATCTGCTTTCCCTGAGAGCAAGGGGGGAGGTGCTGCCCTCCTGTAGCCTGGAAGTGGGGTGCGCTGCGGGACTCCCCCTGACCGAAGGAGGAAGTCCTGACTAGGAAGCAACACCAGAAACTTACACTAACTGCCCGTGATCAAATCACGGGGAAATGGTTTTCATATCAAAACACCTTTCGCCTTCGTGCGGGGCGCTCCGGGGGGATCTGCTGACTTCCTCCCTGGGGGGTGAGCAACTCGGGCTTGGGGGGTGCGGACCCACTGGGAGCCCGCCTCCCACCCCTGCCCACCGCGCCAGGAAGCAAGCCTGTACAGAACTGTTTGTCTTTTCTTTTCTTTCTGTGCACCAGTAGAAAGCACACTGATGATCAGACCAATGAAATCAGTGTAATTTACCTACAAAGAAGGAGGCAGCCCTAGCCGGTTTGGCTCAGTGGATAGAGCGTCGGCCTGCCGACAAAAGGGTCCCAGGTTCGATTCCAGCCAAGGGCATATGCTTGGGTTGTGGGCTCGATCCCCCGCCCCGTGGGGGGCGTGCAGGAGGCAGCTGATCAGTGATACTCTCTCATCATTGATGCTTCTATCTCTCTCTCCCTTCCTCTCTGAAATCAATAAAAAAAAATTTAAAAAAAGAAAGAGGCAATCACTCCATTCAGCGGGGTGTTCTCTGCAAAGCAGTCTAGTATCTTAGAGCCGCACAAGAATTTTAAAAATCTGCCGAAACCAGTTTGGCTCAGTGGATAGAGCGTCGACCTGCGGACTGAAGGGTCCCGGGTTCGATTCCGGTCAAGGGCATGTACCTTGGTTGCGGGCACATCCCCAGTGGGAGGTGTGCAGGAGGCAGCTGATCGATGTTTCTCTCTCATTGATGTTTCTAGCTCTCTATCCCTCTCCCTTCCTCTCTGTGAAATATCAATAAAATATATTTTTTTAAAAAAGAATTTTAAAAATCCACCCCAGTTTGCACCTGTTTAAGGGATGCCTTCTAGTTATTTCTAAGTTTCCCACTATCATTACTTAAAAGGCAGCTTATGACCAAAGGGCAAAACCAGCGTCGCGCTCAGGAGGGTGGCAGCAGTCCTCTGCGGGCCTGCTGACGACAGTGACTGGCGCGCAGTGAAGACAGTGACTGGTGCAGAGTGAAGACAGTGACTGGCGCGCAGTGAAGACAGTGACTGGCGCGCAGTGAAGACAGTGACTGGCGCGCAGTGAAGACAGTGACTGGCGCGCAGTGAAGACAGTGAATGGTGCAGAGTGAAGACAGTGACTGGTGCAGAGTGAAGACAGTGACTGGTGCAGAGTGAAGACAGTGACTGGCGTGCAGTGAAGACAGTGACTGGTGCAGAGTGAAGACAGTGACTGGCGCGCAGTGAAGACAGTGACTGGTGCAGAGTGAAGACAGTGACTGGTGCAGAGTGAAGACAGTGACTGGCGCGCAGTGAAGACAGTGACTGGCGCGCAGTGAAGACAGTGACTGGCGCAGAGTGAAGACAGTGACTGGCGCGCAGTGAAGACAGTGACTGGCGCGCAGTGAAGACAGTGACTGGTGCAGAGTGAAGACAGTGACTGGCGCGCAGTGAAGACAGTGACTGGCGCGCAGTGAAGACAGTGACTGGCGCGCAGTGAAGACAGTGACTGGTGCAGAGTGAAGACAGTGACTGGTGCAGAGTGAAGACAGTGACTGGTGCAGAGTGAAGACAGTGACTGGCGTGCAGTGAAGACAGTGACTGGTGCAGAGTGAAGACAGTGACTGGCGCGCAGTGAAGACAGTGACTGGCGCGCAGTGAAGACAGTGACTGGTGCAGAGTGAAGACAGTGACTGGTGCAGAGTGAAGACAGTGACTGGTGCAGAGTGAAGACAGTGACTGGCGTGCAGTGAAGACAGTGACTGGTGCAGTGTGAAGACAGTGACTGGCGCGCAGTGAAGACAGTGACTGGTGCAGAGTGAAGACAGTGACTGGTGCAGAGTGAAGACAGTGACTGGCGCACAGTGAAGACAGTGACTGGTGCAGAGTGAAGACAGTGACTGGTGCGCAGTGAAGACAGTGACTGGCGCGCAGTGAAGACAGTGACTGGTGCAGAGTGAAGACAGTGACTGGCGCGCAGTGAAGACAGTGACTGGCGCAGAGTGAAGACAGTGACTGGCGCACAGTGAAGACAGTGACTGGCGCAGAGTGAAGACAGTGACTGGCGCGCAGTGAAGACAGTGACTGGTGCAGAGTGAAGACAGTGACTGGTGCAGAGTGAAGACAGTGACTGGCGCGCAGTGAAGACAGTGACTGGTGCAGAGTGAAGACAGTGACTGGTGCGCAGTGAAGACAGTGACTGGCGCGCAGTGAAGACAGTGACTGGTGCAGAGTGAAGACAGTGACTGGCGCGCAGTGAAGACAGTGACTGGCGCGCAGTGAAGACAGTGACTGGCGCGCAGTGAAGACAGTGACTGGCGCGCAGTGAAGACAGTGACTGGCGCAGAGTGAAGACAGTGACTGGCGCACAGTGAAGACAGTGACTGGCGCAGAGTGAAGACAGTGACTGGCGCAGAGTGAAGACAGTGACTGGTGCAGAGTGAAGACAGTGACTGGTGCAGAGTGAAGACAGTGACTGGCGCGCAGTGAAGACAGTGACTGGCGCGCAGTGCGGGCCGGGGCAAGGGACCGCCTCCCGCTCCCGGACAGCCCAGAACCCCGGCGAGACCTGGGGCTGGAGAGGCACAGGCGAGGTCCCGGCCTCTCCTGGGAACCCAGGTGTCTCCATGAAACGCGTGCCACTGTTGTCTGCAAGACCTCTGATGCCAGTGTGACGGCAGGCACAGGGTGGCCGGGGGTGGCAGAGTTAACAGATCCTGATGCCCCACAATGCAGCTGCTCTGTCCCAAACAAGGAGCCTGACGTGGCCACCTCTATGAACACAGCCAGCACAGGGCCTGACTGGACGCGGGAAATCTTCGGAAGGATGTGGGAGAGAAGGCGACCTAGCTGCTGGGTCACTTCCGGCCCCCAATACCTGCGGTGGACCAGGGCGCGTGGACGGCCGGCGCGGCGGGCTCCTGGTGCTGCGGGAAGAGCCGGCCCAGCCTGTCCTGTGCCTCCAGCTTGCCTCTGTCCTCGCCGTCCTTCCTCCTGGCGCTCTCCTCCCTCCGGAGGCGCTGCTCCTCCTGGGGCCTCCGCGGCCGCTGCTGCTCATCGTCCTGCGGCACGTGCTCGGGGCCCTGCCCGGCCCTCTCCTGAGCCCGCCTGCCAACGAGATGCTCGGTTACCAGGAGGAAGCGGCTCCCGTTCAGCACGGAAACCACTTCCGGCCAATGGGATGCTAACGACCTCCGGACGGACGGACGGACGGATGGACGGACGGAGCGCTCTGCATCAGCGAAACAAAGGCTCTCGGGGGTGGGGGCGGGGGGGGCTCTGAGATGAAACCACAGCTTAGAGAATCACAGAAAGAACGTTCTGATTTCTGATGCAGCGGAGCAACTGGTTAGAACAATAACAAAACCGCTTCTCAGCTTTAAAGTGGTACACACCGGCAAAACACCGGAGCCACAAGCCACGGGACACACCTTCCGTGAACAGCTACTCACCCCGCCCCCCGCCCCGCCCCGCCCCCCACCCGCCCCGCCCCGCCCCCACCCGCCCCGTATGAGAAAGACCCAGCACAGGCTCAACTGCTGTGCACCCGGAACCAAACCCCGCCACTGCGGCGGGCACGGAGCCGGCCACGAAGTCAGCGGCTGCCTCTTCGTGTTTTTTGTCTAAATCCAGTAATCCATCTTTACGATTTATACGGTCTCGTTGGGATATTTGGCTATTTGTGTCTAAAATTAGGGGAAACGTAAAAAGCAAATATCCAATAACAAAATCAGACACACAACCGTTGAAGATACATGTCTACAATTCGCTGCAGGAAGCTACACGTGAGGACCAGACATTCAGACACCAGCACACAGGCTGTGCCCGCCTCCGGAGGCAGCGGCAGGCGCTCGCCCGTTGTCCTGAGCGCAACCGGCGGCTGCGGAGGAGGAAGAGGGGCGCTCAGTCCTGGAGGAAGGCTGTGGCCAGCCCGGCGCTGCCGCTAAGAGGCTGTGCCTGGAGAGTGTGGTCACCGGCACGCAAAGGAGCGCGCCACAGGCCCAGGTTCGTGGACAGTCCCTCTGGCCAGAGTCGGAACTCAGGAGAGCTCTGGGGACCAAGCAAACACCAGGGCTGCTTATGTGCCAGGATTTATACACACACGTGTTTGTGCGCGCGCGCATACACACACACACACAACACACACACACACACACACACACACACGCAGACTGAAGGCTCTTTCTGGTGCGGAAGACACCTGGAGAAGCCGGCACACAGCGGACACCCACAGTGCCTTCCGATGGGCCCAGCCCCCCGAAAAGACCCACCTCTGGGCCTCTTCTTTCTGTTTTTCTAACTCGATGATCCTTCGCTCCTGTTCTTTCTGTTTCAGGCGTTCGGCCTCTATGGACTTTTGCTTCTGGAGTTGCTGCTTATTATGTATTTCTCTTAATTCCTATAAAAATCAAGAAACAGGTAACTCATGAGGCGACAGCACTGCCACCGTCTGTGAGCGACGTTCCGCAGTGGAGAGGCCTGGGCGTTTAGGGAGAACGTTTCAGAGGTGGAGAGCGAGACCTTGGAAAGCTGCCACCCTCTCCAGGCTGGCAGGACGGCGCTCCAGGAGCTGCGAGGCCGCTGCAGGGAGCCGTGCACACGCCCCGTGCACACACCCTGTGCACACACCCTGTGCACACGCCCTGTGCACACACCCTGTGCACACGCCCCGTGCACACACCCTGTGCACACGCCCCGTGCACACACCCTGTGCACATGCCCTGTGCACATGCCCAGTGCACGCTGCGCTCTCCACCAGTGCTCAGAGGCCGTGCTTGCCTGGGAAAAGCATTCCAGGAGCCCCAGGGCCCAACGCAGCAGTAACAAGGGGACGTGACTGGTTTTCAGACGTGGTGATGATCATGATTAAAACCTCGAGCTCTTGCTGATCATGAATGAACACCAGCCTCCATGGCTTTGACAATGCACACACCTCCTCACGTACCATCTCCACTAAACCCTCACCTCCTCCTCCTCCTGCACGGCCTTCGAACAAATGGCCATGCTCTGCTCCATGAGCTCCTTGTCCCCCACCCAGGCCCGTTTGCCTTCAATCACCTCTTCCAGGGCATCTTCTCTCTAAAGCCAGTGTGACGGCGTCGCCGCCAGACTCGGCCAGCCGGCAGTCACAGGGAGTACACCGCTGGCCAGCACCTTGGATCCCATTTCCCCATCGATACTGGCCCCAGTAGTAACAGCGCTTCTTCACGGGCTACTGAAAACACAACGCATCTTACGCTATTCGAGCTGAAGCTTCAACACCCAAAAGTATGAAGAACAAAAAGGCCAGTGCGGGGGGAACCCCGGGGCGTGCAGTCACTGGAACCCATCTGACTGCGTCAGCAACCATCCCAGGAGCCCGCAGGCCTGCGGGGACTGCGGGGCCCGGCTGCCGAGGGCCGGTCCCCGTGGCCAGCCGGGTCTGTGTGGGGGGACGAGGAGCTGCGGCCGCCCGTGGCTCCGGCTTTGCGCACTGGCAAGTGCACAGGTGGCCCTTCCTGCCTTGAGCTCCGGCCTTTGGTTCAGTCCGAGACCGAGGCCCAGGGCCGCGGGAGCACCTGTGGCAGGTCAGTGTTAAAGCGCACTTTTTCCCGGAGAGGAGCCCCGAGTGTGAGGCTAGCCTTTCCCACCAGCACCAGGGGTGGGCAAACTTTCTGACTCGAGGGCCACCATGGGTTCTTAAACTGGACCGGAGGGCCGGAACAAAAGCATGGATGGAGTGTTTGTGTGAACTCATATAAATTCAAAGTAAAGGAGCGGAGGGGAGAGCAAGAGAACCCTCCGCTCTTTCGGCTCCGCGGGCCGGATAGAACAGCCGAACGGGCCGGATCCGGCCCGCGGGCTGTAGTTTGCCCACGGCTGCACTAGCTGGACTCTCTTAAGAGGAAGCCGGACACACGAACCAGCATTCTGTGCCCTGAGTGGCCCTGACAGGTCCCGGACCAATGGGCAACAAGAGAAGTGTAACTGGAGATCAGGAGGTCAGGGGGAGACAGGACCTGGGGGACAGGGCCTGGAAGGAGGGAGGGAGGGAGGAAGGGACTAGGGGCACGGGGACCCGCCAGGCAGGGTGCAGCAGGAAGAGGCGACTTGGCGGCCTGGTCCCTATGGCAGTAGCCCTGGGCACATGGCTTGCAACTTATGAAGGGTGCCCGGGGCAAGCGAGCTGGGACAGGGAGGGGCACGGATGCCACGACAGCAGACGGGAGCAACGATGACGCCTCACTGACTTCACGGCGAAGGACAGCACCCCCCCCCCCCCACCAGGAGAGAAGCCCATTTTCCATTCTCCTCCCCACGGTCACACCACGGGTGTAAAACTCTCTGTGATTAAGAACTCAGCAGGATTCCTTCCCATAGGAATTTGGATCCAAGCATAAACAGGATTCTCTAATGGCATAAATGGAAATGTGATTAACATTGGAGTTTGCTGTTTCTGAGACAAAGAGATAAGGTGGGCCGATTCCTGTTGCTGTAGGATCCGCCCCCTCAGCTCACGTTAACACGCATGTCTGCACGACAAGGAAGTGCGGGAGCGACACCGGCCACCCGAGTGGCCTGCGAGGCCCCGTCGGCACCGGCCGCGGACGGCAGGCCGCTCTCCCGCCAGCCCGGCGCCGGCGCCCTTTCAAAGGCAGGTCAGAGTATAAAAAATAAATAAATAAAAATAAAATAAATAAATAAATAAATAAATAAAAGGCAGGTCAGAGGCGACGGGAGACTCCCTCCTATGCTATTTGAATTCCAGCTCCAACGGTGGCAAATTCTGGAACGGAAGGATGGTTTGCGGAAATGGACGACAACGAGCAGGTAAGGAGCTGCCGCCGGCACCGGCATGCTGACCCCAGGTCCCCAGGGGCCGAGGCGGGCCGCGGGGGCCTGTTACGTCGCAGACAACGTTTCATTGCAAACACGCCTGCTTTCTCTCAGTGGCTCTGTTATGTGGGTTCTATTCTTAGCGCAGGAATAAACCAAAAGGGTGTAAGCGGTAAGCGAAGTGACTCTGAGCTGAAATCCAATACAAAGGCGTCGGAAGGGCGGGAAGGAGTAACGCTCGTCTGACGTCCAGGAGCCTGAGTGTGTGGAAAGAGGAAAGTTCCTTTCTGCAGGAAAAGGGAACTCACAGGCAGAGCGACAGTCCAGATACTCAGCCCGGATCCCCGGGGGCACGGGGAGGCCAGGGCGCGCGCTTCTCATTTCACCGAGGCTCGCCCTGCGCGTCTGCCCTCCGCGGCCCCCGGCTCCTGGGCGCGGCCGCTCTGTACAGGCCACGGGCTCCAGCTCATGCCCCGCTAGCGGCGTCCAGGCAGCTCCATCAGGTGAAAAGCGGGGCGAAGTGAGCTCAGGGCTCAGGTGCGCGCTCTCCCGGAGCGGCCCACGCGGGGCAGAGCGTGGTGCCCCGCCTCGGGCCCTGCCCGCCCCTGCCCGCAGCCGCCTCGGGACCGGCTGTGATTAGACCACGATCTCCCGGGAGTAAACACGGTCCCAGTTCTGCGGAGCCGTGGCCACGCACGGATGGAGCTTCTGAGGGCAGTGGAGACGGCCAAGGCACAGCACGGCCTCCACGCACACGAGTCAAGTGCAGAAACGCATTACGAGCCACACGCAGCCCCGGGAGGGGGGGGTCAGCCTGCACCCAGACCGCTGAATGGAAAGCTGCAGCGCACGTCCCAGGCGGTCTGGCCGGGATGGGGTAACCCTCGGGGCACCTCCTTGCTGTCGCTCCTGTGACTGGGCTGAAGAACTGGGGCTTCCTGTCAGGGGGTCCGTTTCATTTCCCGTTGCTCCCAGCGTCACTCGCAGCACGGAGAGTCCTGGGGGTACACTGACGGAGACTCTGTTTCTTTGCATCATTCCTGCATCCCATCTGTACATTCTGTCGTCACCCTACTGAGAGCTTTTAACTACATTATCACGGCTCGCATGAGCCGCCCGCCCCTGTGGAAGCTGCATACAAGAACATGAGGTTTCTTACTGCACACAGTCCAACCAACGCGACCTCAAGCGAACTCACAGAGGAAGTTAGAAGCACGGCGCTACCACAGAGTGAGAGTGTGGAGCAGGGGTCCTCAAACTTTTTAAACAGGGGGCCAGTTCACTGTCCCTCAGACCGTTGGAGGGCCGGACTATAGTTTAAAAAAAAAAAAAAAAAAAAAGCCCTGACCGGTGTGGCTCAGTGGATAGAGTTCGGCTTGCGGACTCAAGGGTCCCACGTTCGATTCCGGTCAAGGGCATGTACCTTGGTTGCGGGCACATCGCCAGTGGGAGGTGTGCAGGAGGTAGCTGATCAATGTTTCTCTCTCATCAATGTTTCTAGCTCTCTATCCCTCTCCCTTCCTCTCTGTAAAAAATCAATAAAATATATTTTTTAAAAAAAACAAAAAAAACTATGAACAAATTCCTATGCGCACTGCGGGCCTGGGACGCGTCGGCTGCTAAGCAGGACAGGCAGCGGCACCCGGCGGGCCGGATCCATGTCCTCGGCGGGCCGCATGTGGCCCGCGGGCCGTCGTTTGAGGACCCCTGGTGTGGAGCAACGCCTGGTGCTCCTGTCGTGAGGAAAGAAGGAAGGCGCCGTGTTCCTGATCGGCCTCCGGTGATGGCGCCGCCTCCAACCAGATGGGTGATGCGGTTACGTCCTGTGACGACTAAGCGCCGTGAAGAAGCTGGTGTGGGACCGCGGCTCGTGCCGCAGGCCCCGGGGGAGCTCCGTGCGCGCTGCCTGCCTTGGCCGAAGGGGGAACGAGATCGAGGATGCAGTGCGGTCCCTCAGACAACGCGGCGTGCAGCTTGTAACCGCAAGCAGCTTCTGTATCTGAGAAGTTCCGTCCTAACATGCGGCTGCGCTTCCAACGCTCCGATGGTCACAGAAGCCCCCGCTGCGTTCAGTGAAGCGGGCCTGGCCACTGCCCCGGAGGTGGAGCCTGAGATGGGGCCTACCTGGTCTGACATGTGAGCCCACGCACTGGCGTGGTGACTACCTGAGGCGGCTTCCCAGGAGCTGAAAAGCGGTTTCCCGGCCACCGCTTGGCAGCACTGCAACCTCCATGTTTGGTTCTGATCAACCCCTTTGGCCACTTGGCAAAGGATTCTTACTGTTCAGCATTTAAATGTGCTCATTTGCACCCATTTACTTTTCCTGAAATCATGCATATTGAGTTATGTCTTTAAACCTATTCCCATGCCAGAATCTTCCCGACAGAAGGGATTCAGAGAGATTAGGTGCCAAACACCCAGCACAATACGTGTGCATCTTGGTTTCGTACAGAACTAGCATCCCAGGAGCTGTGCGCACTCTGGACCGTACGTGGTTTATCCCTCCAGTCGTTTCCAACGCAGAAGCAGGGCCTCTGTGGTTACCGGCCTGCCCACTCCATGCATACCTCTCCCCCGCTTTCATACAAGCACACATCGGCTTTGCTCAACTTCCTGGTCTTCACACCAGGTCTTAGTAAGGGTTAGCGTCCTCCTATCTATCAGCCTCCTGTGCTGTACGCAAAGCCTCCACTCTGAACACCTGCACGTGCAGACGCCCGTCTTCGATGTCTCCAGGCGGAAGGCCTTACCGTTAATTTTAAGGTTTGCACTTGATGTGCCACTTATGGGGAGGGCCTGCGAGAGAACGAGGGGCTGATAAATATTTGTAGTAAAACGCTGCCTTCGTCTCGTGTGGAACATGTAGAACATGCTTTTTGGTAAACGTTTTTTAAAGGTAGACATGCTATGTTGTAGCTAAAACGATTCTTAATCACAAAAAGTCTGAAATTCTTGTATCTTTTTCATACATTCTGAAGTTGGTTACCAACTTATTTTTGTTTGAAGTGTGACTTTTCCCTTCCCTCCCCCTCCTGTAAAAAAAAAGGGGGTGGGTTTCTGCTAATGAATTGAGCAGCCATCTAATGTTTTATCTGCTGTGTAACTTAACGTCTGGATACTTGAGCATTTGTTTTATTATGTAATTGATACAAAGGTGATGTGTCTTGATGCTAGTTCAATCAGATATTTATACTGTTTGGGCATGTGCGGCTATAGCTCTGTGGGAGAAATAATTTGTCAGTGTTCACCAGCTTGTAAAAATTTAATGCAAGAGCTTAAACATCTAAATAAATGAGATGCATTTATAATTTTTAAAAAAAGTGAATTTAAAGAATCTACAGGGAAAAAATCATGCTATTGAGGTAGTTTGAAAAACCATTTTAAATGTATCAAATACATGAAGGCAGATATTTATAAACTAAAGCACGCTGATGCTTGGCACATCAGCATCAGAGGCAGGCTGAGCCTGTCTTTGGAACTGGCCACATAAGCTGCAGCTCCAGGCTCCTCCGAGGAAATGGGGCCATGAAACAACAGATGTCACATCAAGGAACAGACGCGCTGGCATCTTAGTGTCCAGATCTGAAGAACGCAACGCTTTCCTATCGTCTCCGTCACGCCACCTGCTGGCACCACGATCAGCTGTCAGACAACCAAGATGCCGCAAACGCAGGCGTTCCGACTCATCCTCCCCTTCCTCAGACTTGGCATGTAAGATGGCATGAACCAAGACTCGCAGGAAACGGATTCTTAGGCTGAGAACGTGTTTAAAGTTGAACTCAGAAGAGGCACTCTTCAGAAAGAAGGAATAGGTGCTAAACACGGGCTGATGTCTTGTGCCTAGGCCTAAGGACCCGGGGACCGAGCGGAGCAGAGGGCTGCCCTGTCGCCCCTTCCTTTTTAACAGTTTGAAAGCCTCGAGCACGTTGACAGTGCCTGCAGAGTGCCCCTTCGTCTCAGGGAAAGCGCTGGAAGGCGTCACTACACTCTTTCTGGGAAAGGACAGAACTACGGGGAGACCAGCTCAGAAAAGCGTCCCATCACACAATTCCGGCAGCTGCTGCTGGCGGTCACCCTCATGGAGGGGACCCTGCAAGCGCCATCCAATCACGTCAGTTACTTCTCCATTAGAACTACGGTAAGAACCGAACCAGTAAGAAATGGCTAAGAATCAAAACTCAGTACCTCACGGGTGGGTCTCCCTAAACCTAAGGACTCATGTCTTGGCTGCCTAGCTCTCTAACAATATGGTATCGAGTACAGCTTTGCTGATTTTTCTTCTACGAGCTCTATTCAAGGGTCTGGTGTGTTTTATACTAGAGATAGTGTGTAATCATTTAATCTACCTCCTACTAAAAGCACGCTACCTTTCTTAGTAAATAAGAAATTATGGAACATTCATTAAAGAAGTTTTAGCTACGTGTCACAAACAGGTACAGGGGGAGATAAAGCTCCCGTGAAGAGTGAAGTGGATGTCAATTAAAATGAGATCCTCGTCGCCAGCAATGCCCACGGGATCCTGGGACACGGCGGTTCCGTCACCAGGGCCCGTGCGCAAGCGCTGGCTTGCGAGCGCCACCAAACCGCTCGCCAAATGGGGGCGTGGCCTTCCCCTGCAGAGAACTCTGACTTTCAAAGCGCTTTGATCAAGCAGATTCTGAAGCTTTATTTACAATAAGAAAACGATTGGCAAATAAAGATTCTATCTGGTATTAAGGTAAGTGAAAACCAGCTTCTTTTAACTTTACCCCTTCACGCAGGGAGGAAGAGCCACGTCTCCCGCCCGGAGAAGGAAGGTGTTATCGCCATAAGACATCGCCGGACAGCTCTGGCACGCAGCCAAAGTGTTTCTAAAGCCACCGCTTGACAAATTAAATGCCGGAGAAGCCAGCTCCGGCCTCAGAGCCTGGCCCGCTGCCAAGTTCACGGAGACGGCTGCTCTGGGCTGTGCGGGGCACAGGACCACTTGACCGGAACACGACGGCTCCGCTCACTTGCCTTTAGAGACCCTCAGAGTGGAGGTGCCGCGTGAAGTGGGATCACTTGAGAGAGAAAGAAGCGTCCACTGAACAGTATGACGGGGCTGCTTTCACGGACACTCCGCACAGACGCTTGCGGAGGAGGAGAAAAGTAACCAGCACTAAGGGGACCCGCAGAGAGCGGCCGTTCGCGGACTCTCTTGCTCATTTGGTCTAACTTTTTTGGAGGATAACGCTGCTTCTGGTTTTTGCCTCGGGCGTCTCGGAAAAGAGACAAAATAAGTATACCTTAATTACTTGAAATTCCTGAGCTCGACACCATAAATCTAAATAAGGACACACCTTTTACATTTGTGATAATTTTCTTAGTGTAATTATTAAGTTGGAAACTGATCTAGGACCAGCATCACAAACACCGGTGTTGCTCTGTCTAAATCTAATACCTACGAAGTGCTTTTAGATAAATCAACCTCACTTATTTGTCACCCAGGAGTATTACGCAGCACACAACATCAGAATTTCCAAAAAGCCTTTGAGTCTGAAATTACAGTAACTTATCCCAATTAAGTGGTTGCAAAACAAATCGAAAGCTCCTTTTAAAAGCCAATTACCAAACCCCACAAGGACAGGGCAGTCCTGAAAAATAGCTGTATTACAAAACAGAGAAACTGCACCGCAGTCAAGGTCAACTGATATTCCACTTACCACAAAATCACTGAGCATGTTCACTCCTCATACATAAGCAGCAGGAGCACAGAAACGTTGATAGGTCACTGAGATTCTAAGACATGTTCAAACAGGGCCTCTAGGCCCGGAGTCAGTGCTCAACCAAACAGAAGTCCAATTCCCCACAGCACAGCCGGCTGCCGATGTAGCCGTGTGCCAACAGGAATGCACTGGGGAGGGGTGTGCATATGGTGTGTGCGCGTATACGCACATGTGTGTGCACGTATATGTGCGTGGGAAGGGGTCAGGAAACAGGTGGACAGAGAGGGAAAGAGCTAGAAGATGCTGTCCTCTTGGCAGCAGGAAGAGCTCATGCAGAACCTGCTCTCACGCCTCCCTTCCGTCACCAGAAAGAGAAAACGGACTCCATTTTGCCTGGAAAATCTAAGTTTTCCCAAAATGTCTTAGCTTTATTTACAAGGCAATATTCCATTATTTTAAATGCACGTCAATCTAAAGGATACAATGGTGAGGTTTGGCTAAACAAGAGTATCGAAAGGAACTTACGTTTTTCTTTTTTCTTTTTTTAATATATTTTATTGGTATTTTTACAGAGAGGAAAGGAGAGGGATAGAAAGCTAGAAACATCGATGAGAGAGAAACATCGATCAGCTGCCTCCTGCACACCTCCCACAGGGGATGTGCCCGCAACCAAGGTACATGCCCTTGACCGGAATCGAACCCGGGACCCTTCAGTCCGCAGGCCGACGCTCTATCCACTGAGCCACACCGGTTCCGGCGGAACTTACACTTTTCAAAAGACTGAGTTCTGCCCTGGCCGGTGGCCCGCTGATGGTGTCATCCCTGCACCGAAACGCTTGTTGTTCGATTCCCGGTCGGGGAACGTGCAGGGGCAACAGATTGAGTTTTGCCTTTTCCCAGATGACCTTTTCTTAAATATTTTTTAAAATCTCAAACAAAGTAACCCACACTGTAACTGAAAACACGCAGCCCAGCCGGCCACAGCGGCAACGGGCAGGCACCGAGTCCGGCGCGGCCTCTGCTGGCTCTTAGGGGCCTTGGGAGTGTTCTGCTATTTTCCCACATTCCAGCAGTCTGCGTCACGTTCCACAATCACAGCGCAGTGAACGAGCGAGACACTTTTATTTCTTCCGGGGAAAAGAGGGCTTTTCAAAATGACCCTACAGGTAAAAATAAAATTTAATCTTGAACAAAATAAGACAGCAAACCACGACACAGCCGAACGTTATTTACTGGCGCGAGAAAGCGGCACGTTCTCTGAATTCCCACGACTGGCCTTGCTGTCCTTCTGGGTGTCTCCTGCCCTCAGTTCCCCCGCGCGCTCCTCCCGCGCGCGCTCCTCCCCCCGCCCCCCGCGCGCCCCCCACCCCCCCACGGGCTCCTCCCGATGTCTGCCCTGCAGCTCTCTCCAGCATGGGTGGCCCCCTGCCCGGTCGCTGACAGGGGCCTGCAATGCCTTCGCAGGGAACTGCCTGCCAGAAAAGCAAGTGTCTGAAGCCAAGAGCCGCCTCGCGGTGCCTGCCTGCAGCCCGGTCCCGGAGGGCTGGGAGGCCAGCTGTCACCCAGGTAGAAAGCACGCTGCCGGAGCCGCTGGCTCGGAGGTAAGCCTGGATGGCCCACGTACATGAGGAATGTAATTCCTAATTCCGAGTTCACCCTAAACGTTCGTATTTTGCTAAGATATAAAATACTGTCCGCCTTCGCAACAGTATACTGACTCTAAGTTTCTCGTGTGATGGATACGCATAGGGACGGTCACTGCGCGGCCCTTTCCAACGGCAGCACCCGGGGCAGACGCAATGGCCCACACGGCCTGCTGTAAGGACGACTGGACTGTGCCCCCCGCTGGCAGCCAGGCGCTCCCACCATCGCGCACACAGTGTGTCAAGAGAAAAGACTCACTCAGACACAACCATTAATTTTAATTAATCATTACTAACTTTGACAAAGAAAGCTTAGCACACAGGCACATACACACACACACACACACACACACACACACACACACACACACGCTGTGTAAGTACAGGAGCCAAGTGAAAAAAAATCACTAAGTTGGCTCAAAAAAATTTCCCCTAAGAGCACTTTCCTGGAATTGTACAACTGCACAACTATCTCAACTCAGATGTCTGGGGAATTCAGCCTGGAATCTCAATTCAAAGGTCAGCTGAAAATCTCAAATATGCTTCCTAATTTTTCTATTTTTAGTAAAAAAGAATAGAGTTTTACTTCTTTCTTAGTTACAAAAGCTAAATTAGCCGAGGTCAGTATAAAGGATTTTAAGTTAAAAAAGGACAAGGAGTCCCTGAAAAAACGTATAAAATCCAATTTCATATCAGAACGTAATTACTAAAAACTCCACTATCCCTGCAGCCTAAAGTGTGTGGTCACCGCTGACGGGAAATGAACTGCGTGCACTCAGGGTTTTCTGTAAGGGTCACATCCTAAGGTGACAAGGTCGTGCAGTCAAACTGAAGGCACCAAACCAGAGAGGGACGGGACAACCGTCTTCCCACTCCCCTCCGAGCACTGGCATTTCCTGAACTTCGTGCAAATGGGACAAAATCACACACCACTTCCGGACAGAGACACAGCAATCACTCCATTACACTATACACTTAAAGTGAAAGGCAACAAAATGAAGACCTACGTTCAAGGCCAATCCTGAAGACACAAAGTGGCAGACAAATTCTTGGTTTTAAAAGAGAAAACAGTCCCTTTTCAGTGGTCTTCCAAGAAGTGAGCAACGGACAACAGGAGGGAGACGCACAGAAACGTGACTCAGCTCAGACGGGCGTCATGCTGGGCCACTCACTCACCGTAATCTAGAGATGCCAGAATCATTTCTACACGTGAGGGGAGAGACATGCGTTCAGGCTGTATGATGTCCAACCAGCCTGATCGATCTTACGCCCGGGACTGCGTACCGGTAACCCGCCTGGCCTGGCGGGGACGTGAGAGGGCAGGGCGCAGGGCAGGCACGGAACGTTACCTTCAGCTGGTTGTTGAAAATGTCGATCTCCTGCAGCTTGGATCTCGTTTCTTTCTCCACTTCATCCAGCTGGTCTCGGAGCCGCTGGCGAGCCAGTTCCTTGGCTTCTAAGGCCCTTTTGAGTGTAAGGAGTGAGTCCCCTGTTTCAGAGAAACATCCAAGGTAAGAAAACCACCCAGCGGCGAGGAAACGTTTTTAATTTTCTTTCACGTGAGGGATTCTTGTCGGTAAAAAGCCAAAGGACAGGCAACACCTACTGTGCAGGCTGTTCTGCTGAACCTGCTTCAGCTGGTCATTGAGGAGCTGCTTCTCCGGGATCAGCCTTCCGAGCATCTGCTGAGCCTCCTGGGAGGAGGAGGAAAGGCAGTGAGTGAGGGGAAGGCCCTGGTCCAGGCTGACCCTCCAGACCAGGCATCCTCAAACTATGGCCCGCGGGCCACATGCGGCCCGCCGAGGACATTTATCCGGCCCGCAGGGTGCCGCTGCCTGTCCTGCTTAGCAGCCGACGCGTCCCGGGCCCGCAGTGCGCATAGGAATTTGTTCATAGTTTTTTTTTTAAACTATAGTCCAGCCCTCCAATGGTCTGAGGGACAGTGAACTGGCCCCCTGTTTAAAACATTTGAGGACCCCTGCTCCAGACAGACCTCAGTCCGTTCTCTGTGCCCCAAAGACTCCCACCCGCAGCCCCAGGCCTCGGGGGTGAACCGCGTTCGGTTGCCAGTGAGGGCGCGTCCTGATTTCTTCCAAGGAGCTCACTGTTTGCCAAATGCTTTGCACTGAGATCAAGCTGAGATGGTCATAGCTCCCTTGATATTTCTTAATCTTTTACTGACTTTCTGCCTGTTCATAAGCTTTAAAAAATGTACTTGGCGAGACATCAAAGCACCGGCTTCTCCGCAGCGCCGGGCCAGGTGTGGCACGGGGCGCACGGGCGCGGGGCTCAAGGGGAACTACGCTGCTGTGAACGTGGCCCTGGAATGGGCTCCGCTGAGGCCGACCACACACGGGAAGCTGGACACAAACCAGGTTTCCAACCTGGCACTGGGCTGCCACAGGCCACTCCACCCTCGGAAAGGAGCTGCATTTCAAGGCGCACCAGAATTCCTGAAACAACTATTTTTTAACCGACATGAGAAAGAACCCAAATCACACGGTACAAGGCTATTTCATGGATGACTCGCCAAGCGCTGGGCCTGCTTAAGTTCAGCTGAGATTATCCTAACAGTTTCTGTACATTTCAGTAAAATGACAGCCTTCCCAGTGTATAGTAAGGAATATTTAACTTCTATTTTTACCTACATTTTAAAAAAACCTCTCTACATTGGCTTTTGGTTTGAAAAAATGGAAGTAGCTTTAAAAATGCTTCTCATCAGGTTCAGAGCCAGGCTTTTGGAACCACCACCCTCAGACACACCGGCTGGCGTGCCAGCGGTCGCTGTGTGCCACGTGTCTGAGCAGCAGCGAGGTTTAGTAGCTGCACAGGGAGGCCCGGGAATACCCTTCTCGTGTGAACAATCCACACTCACACCCAAACCCGGACAGGACGGAACACACAACAGATGGTTCTCCGAGAAAGCCACGAGCTCCTCTGGTCTCCCTGGACGAAGGCAAGCCTCCTCCCCAGCCCCCGTCTCTCCTGAACCGAGTCAGACAATGAGCAGCACCCAGAAGCGTGGCTCACATCCCTCAGCTCCTCTGACTTATGTAATGTGACACCCCACGTGTCTAAATAAGGCAAAACAATACGAAGGGCTCCCTGACTCACAGCAAGGACCACTCGTTCCAGTAAGGAAAGGGAGCCCCTGTCTCAGAACCTACCATGTACCTGCATTTCTTCAAACGTGTTATTTTTTACTTCACCACCTTTTCAACTAGAGGCCCGGTGCACGAAGTCGTGCATGGGTGGGGTCTGGCTGGATCACCCCAATTGGGGCCAGGCTGACCGGGGGGAGGGGCTGCAGGCGGTTGGCCAGTCAGCCCCACCCCCTGGTCGAACTCTCAATTGAAGAAAAAATTTGCATATTAGCCTTTTATTATGTAGGACTAGAGGCCCGGTACACGAAATTCATGCACGGGGTGGGGGGGGGTGTCCCTCAGCCCAGCCTACACCATCTCACAATCCAGGACTGCTGGCTCCCAACTGCTCACCTGCCTGCCTTCCTGATTGCCCCTAACCACTTCTGCCTGCCAGCCTGATTGATGCCTAACTGCTCCCCTGTCAGCCTGATTGCCCCTAACTGCCCTCCCCTGCAAGCCTGGTCACCCCTAACTGCCCTTCCCTGCAGGCCTGGTCGGCCCCCACTGCCCTCCTCTGCCAGCCTGGTCACCCCTAACTGCCCTCCCCTGAAGGCTTGATCACCCCCAACTGCCCTCCCCTGAAGGCTTGATCGCCCCCAACTGCCCTCCCTTGCAGGCCTGCTCCCTCCCAACTGCCCTCCCCTGCTGGCCATCTTGTGGCAGCCATCTTGTGTCCACATGGGGGCAGCCATCTTGTGTGTTGGAGTAATGGTCAATTTGCATATTACTCTTTTATTAGATAGGATAGAGGCCTGGTGCACGGGTGGGGGCCCGCTGGTTGCCCTGAAGGGTGTCCCGGATCAGGGTGGGGGTTCCCTTGTGGCATGGGGCAGCCTGGGCGAGGGGCCTGTGGTGGTTTGCAGGCCAGCCACGCCCCCTGGCGACCCAAGCAGAGGCCCTGGTATCTGGGATTTATTTATCTTCTATAATTGAAACTTTGTAGCCTTGAGCGGAGGCCAGGGCAGGCCATAGTGGGCGGGAAGCTTGGCTTCCTCCATTGCCAGGGAAATCCAAGCCTCCTGCTCACTCCGTGGCCACAGCCATCTTGGTTGGGTTAATTTGTATACTTGCTCCTGATTGGCTTGTGGGCGTAGCGGAGGTACGGTCAATCTGCATGTTTCTCTTTTATTAGTGTAGATAAGTGAACAGGCTAAGTGTCAATCTTAAATAATAAAAGTGTGTTTGGTGTGATAATGAATAAGCACATGGCCTTCACTCCTAAGTTTTCCAAGGGAATGTTTTATGAAACTGCTCATAAAGAGTTAATGAAAGACAGAGAGAGCTGGGATAATGTTTTCAAGCAATTTGTGGCAGTGAACATCTGATACTATTACGTTATGTCTCCAACTGATTGGGAATTCCAAGAACCTGAAACAACTGACAGGACTGAAGAGAAACCCACGTGTAGAAAATGACAGTCCAACATCCTCTCCCAGCAGCCGAAGGAAGTCACAAAACCAGTGAGAACGTGGAAGACACCCCCCCATGAATCAGCGTGACCGGGCTGCCGTTACGGGCCCCCCACCCAACCACGAGGGCACATTCTTTACAAGTGACAGGCAAGATGCACCAAGACAGATCCTATGCTGAGCCATAAAGCAATCAGAAAGATATCTAGAAAAAATCCAAATATTTGGAGATTAAACAGCATAATTCTAAATAACTCATCGAAGGAAAAATGACAAAGGAAATAAAAAATATTTTGAATTGAATGAATATGAAAACACTACACATTAAAAATTTTGTGTAAAATGGCTACAACAATACTTAGAGGGAAATTTATGGCTTAAAATGTTTATATCAGAAATGAAGAAAGGTCCAAATTCAATAATGTAAGTTTCCCCTTTATGAAACTAAAAATAAGCAAATTAAGCCCAATGTTGATAGAAGGAAATAAAAAGCCTCAATAAATGAAACAGAAAATGAACATACCATAGAGAAAAAATTAATGCAAATAAAGGCTTTAAAAAAAATCAATACAACCAATAAACTTCTAGCTAGAACTGATGAAGAAAAGGAGGAGGAGGAAGGGAAGAGAGGATTAAGAGAAGGAAGAGGAGGAGGGAGAGGAAGAGATGGGGAGGGAGAGAGAAAATACAAAATTTCAGTACCAGGAATGAAAGAAGTGACATTACTACAGATACTACAGACTTCTAACGAATAATAAGAAAATATTGTAAACAACTTTATACAAATAAATTTGATTACTTAGAGGAACGGGACAAATTCATTGAAAGACGGAAATTATCGAAAGACTCAAGAAGAAACAGAGAATCTGAATAGCCCTATAGCTACTGAATAAATTTTTGCCCTGGTGGTGTGGCTCAGTGGATAGTGTCGGCCTGCGGACTGAAGGGTCCTGGGTTTTATTCCAGCCAAGGCACATGCCCAGCTTGCAGGCTCGATCCCCGGTGGGCGCCGTGCAGGAGGCAGCCAATCGGTGATTCTCTCTCGTCGTTGATGTTTCTATCTCTCTCTCCCTCTCCCTTCCTCTCTGAAGTCAATAAAAGAAATATTTTTAAAAAATTAATAAATAATAATAAATTTTTTGCAGTTAAAAGTCCTACCACACAGAAAACTCTTAGCACAGAAGGCTTCGCTGCAAATGCCACCAAATACTCCAAGAAGAAATACCATTTCAACACAAACGTTTCTGGAAAATAGGGACAAAAGGCTACTCTCCAGCTTACGTCCGTATTTATTACCCCGATACCCAAGCTAGACAAGGACATTACAAGCAGACTATAAACTAACATCTCTCATGAATTTAAATGAAAAATCTTTAACAATAGCAAACTGAATCTCATAAAATATTTTTTAAATGGCCATACATCATGACCAAGTGTGGTTTATCCCAGAAATAGGAGGCAGTCTAACATTCATATTTCAACCAAAGTCAGTCATTACACAGGTGGGGCAAAAGCAGGTCTACAGTGGAGTGCTAGGAAGTCTATTCTTGTATTGCTATTGAATAGTTATTACATTATTTTCCACACACGAGTAAACAACTATAAACCTACTTTTGCCCCACTCTTATTAAAGAAAACAAAGGGGGGGAAACGTGAAAACATCTCAACCAATACAGGAAAAATAATTACCCAGTTAGACACCTGTTCATGACTGTAACTCTCAGCAGAAAGGGGGCAGAAGGGAAGTCCCTCAACCTGATGAAGGGCAGCTGCCAGCAAACCTCCAGTTAGCACCATCCTGAATGGTGAGAGCAAAGCCTCTCCCCTAAGATCAAAACCAGGACGCTCGCCATTTCTACGCAAAACAGCACTGGAGGCTGTGATCAAGGCAGTTCGGACAAATAAACAAATACAAACATCCATGGAAGGTAGACAGACTGGAAATAAGAAATAGCTGTCTTCATTTGCAAACAATGTACTATGTACACAGAAACTCTAAGGAATACGTATGTTAAGCAATATCGTAGATATAAGGTCAGTATATAGCAATAAATTATATTTCTATATATTGGCATCAAATAATAGGAAATTGAAATAACATCCAAAACCATGACATACTTAGGGGTAAACTTTGAAAAATATGTACAAGACTTATACACTAAAAACTACAAAATACTGTTTAGAGAAATTTAAAACAACTGAAATAAAATTGAGAAATACTAGTATGCCATAAGACTCTATATTGTCAAGATGTCAATTCTTCCCAAATTGATTTATAAAATCAATGAAACACCAATCAAAATTCTACGTGTCTTTGTAAAAATTAACAAGCTGATTCTAAAACTTACGTGGCATTGTAAAGGATCTAAACTAGCCAAAGTAATGTGAAGGGGAAAAAAGAATATTGAAGATCTCAGAGTAATTGGCTTAAAAAATTATTATAAAGCTACAATTATCAACAGAGTAAGGTCCGGTGAAAGAAAAGACACAGATCAAGGGAGCTACTTGCAAGTCATATATCTGACGAAGGACTTGTTAAAAGAATAAAAAACTCAAAAGAAAACCCAACAAGAAAATGGGCAAAAGATTTGTTCACAAAAAGACATACACAAGAAGACACATGCCAATACACATATAAAGTGATGCCCAATGGCATTAGCTTTCAGGAAAATGCAAATTAATGCCACCGTCAGACACTGTTCCACACCAAGTGGAAATGTAAAGTAAAAAATGCTAACAATGCCAAGTGTCAGCAAGGGTGAGGAACAACTGAACCACTCGTACACCGCTGGTGAGAATGCAAAATGTACCACCGCTCGTACACCGCTGGTGAGAATGCAAGATGTACCACTGCCCGTACACCGCTGGTGAGAATGCAAAATGTACCACCGCTCAGACACCGCTGGTGAGAATGCAAGATGTACCACTGCCCGTACACCACTGGTGAGAATGCAAAATGTACCACCGCTCAGACACCGCTGGTGAGAATGCAAAATGTACCACCGCTCAGACACCGCTGGTGAGAATGCAAGATGTACAACCGCTCGTACACCGCTGGTGAGAATGCAAAATGTACCACCGCTCGTACACCGCTGGTGAGAATGCAAGATGTACAACCGCTCGTACACCGCTGGTGAGAATGCAAATGTACCACCGCTCATAGACCGCTGATGAGAATACAAAATGTACCACCGCTCATACACCGGTGGTGAGAATGCAAAATGTACAACCGCTCATACACCGCTGGTGAGAATGCAAGATGTACCACCGCTCATAGACCGCTGGTGAGAATGCAAAATGTACCACCGCTCATACACCGCTGGTGAAAATGCAAGGTGTACCACTGCCCGTACACCGCTGGTGAGAATGCAAGATGTACCACTGCCCGTACACCGCTGGTGAGAATGCAAGATGTACAACCGCTCATAGACCGCTGGTGAGAATGCAAAATGTACAACCGCTCATAGACCGCTGGTGAGAATGCAAAATGTACAACCGCTCATAGACAGCTGGTGAGAATGCAAAATGTACAACCACTCATACACCGCTGGTGAGAATGCAAAATGTACAACCGCTCATAGACAGCTGGTGAGAATGCAAAATGTACAACCGCTCATACACCACTGGTGAGAATGCAAAATGTACAACCGCTCATACACCGCTGGTGAGAATGCAAAATGTACAACCACTCATACACCGCTGGTGAGAATGCAAAATGTACAACCGCTCATAGACCGCTGGTGAGAATGCAAAATGTACAACCGCTCATACACCGCTGGTGAGAATGCAAGATGTACCACCGCTCGTACACCGCTGGTGAGAATGCAAATGTACAACCGCTCAGACACCGCTGGTGAGAATGCAAAATGTACAACCACTCATACACCGCTGGTGAGAATGCAAAATGTACAACCGCTCATAGACCGCTGGTGAGAATGCAAAATGTACAACCGCTCATACACCGCTGGTGAGAATGCAAAATGTACAACCGCTCATAGACAGCTGGTGAGAATGCAAAATGTACAACCGCTCATAGACCGCTGGTGAGAATGCAAAATGTACAACCGCTCATACACCGCTGGTGAGAATGCAAAATGTACAACCGCTCATAGACAGCTGGTGAGAATGCAAAATGTACAACCGCTCATACACCGCTGGTGAGAATGCAAAATGTACAACCGCTCATAGACCGCTGGTGAGAATGCAAAATGTACCACCGCTCGTACACCGCTGGTGAGAATGCAAAATGTACAACCGCTCATACACCGCTGGTGAGAATGCAAATATACAACCGCTCGTATACCGCTGGTGAGAATGCAAGATGTACCACCGCTCGTACACCGCTGGTGAGAATGCAAAATGTACAACCGCTCGTACACCGCTGGTGAGAATGCATGATGTACAACTACTGTGGAAACAGTCAGATAGGGTTGAGCACGCACTTATATGACACAGAAATTCCACTCCTAAAATTTAACCAGCAGAAATCAAACATATTTCCACATAAAGACCTGGAAATGAATGAGCACTGCAGGTTTGTTTTCACAAAAGTCTGGAACTGGAAAGAGCGTAAATGTCAATCACCAGGTGGCTGGATACATAAGGAAATACTACTCAATGACGAAAAGGAACAAACTACTGATTCACACAACAAAACGGACAAATGTCACTATCATCATGCTAAGGAAAGAAGCTGAGATAAAATCACAGTTAAAACATGATGATATGCAGAACAATATCTACTTGAATTTGATGCTCCCCATCCCCAGCTTCAACAACTGAATCCAGGCCAGGTGATATTATGACAACTTGGTGGTCAACTTTGCATAGGTAATAAGATCAAAGCTGAACGCTGCTGTGTCCCCAACTGTTCTCTGTATGCGTATCTCTCATACTCCCCCCAAAACACACTGCACTTTTTCACTCTCATGATCATGGTAAAGCCCAAGTCCCGTGATGGACTGCAGGTCCTACGCGACCCAGCCCCCACCTGCCCAGCCACCGCGGTCTCCCTGCTGTCACCGGTACCTTAGAGACCAGCTGCAGCCTGGGACCTTCTCACCGCTGTTCCCCTACCTGGGACCTGCTCTGCCGCACCTCCCCCCCGGTTTAGCCGCTCCTCTCCTAAGTCTCTGGCAAATGAAACCCTCACCGAGGCCTGTCCCGGCCACCTTGTTTAAGATCGCAACCCTCCCAACCCAGGCGGTCTCCTCCCTGCGCACTCTGCAGCGCACTGTTCACGCTCTAACAGAGGGCACACCTGACTATCTCGTTAGTGTCTGTCTGCCCTGCACACAGAAGGCAAGCTGCAGAAAGGCGAGGCTCTCCCCTCTGCTGCTCACTGCTGGACCCTCATGCCTAGGGAGCGCCCGGCCCGGCACACGCTCAGCTAATGTGGCTCAGTGGGTTTACTTGGCAGCCTGTTTATTCAAGGACCTGATCTGCTGCATCGCGACTTCCCAGAGCCGAGTGCATGCTATGCGCGTGGTGCTGAGTGCATGCTAAGAGTGCATGCTAAGCGTGTGGTGCTGAGTGCATGCTAAGAGTGCATGCTAAGGGCGTGGTGCTGAGTGCACGCTAAGAGTGCATGCTAAGCGCGTGGTGCTGAGTGCACGCTACGAGTGCATGCTAAGCGCGTGGTGCTGAGTGCACGCTAAGAGTGCATGCTAAGCGCGTGGTGCTGAGTGCACGCTAAGAGTGCATGCTAAGCGCGTGGTGCTGAGTGCACGCTAAGAGTGCATGCTAAGCGCGTGGTGCTGAGTGCACGCTACGAGTGCATGCTAAGCGCGTGGTGCTGAGTGCACGCTAAGAGTGCATGCTAAGCGCGTGGTGCTGAGTGCACGCTAAGAGTGCATGCTAAGCGCATGGTGCTGAGTGCACGCTAAGAGTGCATGCTAAGCGTGTGGTGCTGGCTGAGCATCCAGGGACCCCTTCTCACCTGCAACTGCTGCTGCAGGTGGGTGATTTCGGCAATCCGCAGCTCTCTGGACTTGTTTGTACTCTCAATTTCTTGCCTTTGGGTGGCCAGTCGACATCTGATATCTTGAAGTTTTCCTTCAAGTTGATGCTTTTTATCATTCTTAAACAAATGAAAAATAATAAAAATTATTACCATTTTAATGGTTTGATGCTAATATATTCCCAAAACGTAATCCAACTTCACGCACCAGAGCTTCTAATTCAAATTCCAAAGTCTTCTTCTTGGCTTTCAGCACAACTATGTCTTCCTGTTCTTTGTTTCTTTGGTTTAAGAGTTCCTGTCTTCGATTTCGTTCCCATTCAAGCTGTCGTTGCCTTTCAAGTTCTCGTTTTGCGGCCTGGGACACAGACACAGACGAGTTGGTAACTGCTCAGCTCTTACACTATACAACGTCTCTAAATAAACGTTCACAGCGGGTAAGTCTTTTCCTTTAGGGATGAAACATTATTAAACATTTCGAGAAATTCCTTACAAAACAGGAAAATAAAACTTAGATAAATACAGCGGTTAAAAAACCTGCACTGAATCTCCACCCTTTCCACCAAACAAACCTTCATGTCTCTACACTGTACATGAGTGCGGAGGAAAAGTCGGGGGAAATACTTAACCGAGATCAGTGGCTTGTTATAAAACTGTCTTATCAAAAACTTGTACGTGAATGCTCGTAGCAAAATTACTCATAGTAGCCAAAAAGTAGAAATACCCCAATATCCATCGACTGATGAATGGATACGTAACAAGTGGCACATTCATGTAAAGGGGTACCGTTCCGCCACAGAAGATAACATGGCACTGATTCATGCTAGAACGTGGGTGAACCTGGAAACGGCATGTGAGTGAGAGCAGACACAGAAGGCCACACCCTGCAGAGCCCGTTACGTGAAATGGCCAGAGAGAGACCCACACGGGCAGAAGGGACATCAGTGGGGTTTAAGGGAGGAGGTGGGGGAAGGGAGAGTAACTGCTTAACGGGCAAGGAGTTTCTTGGGGGTGGAATGTTCTGGAATGAGATCTGATGGCAGGGCCACGGCTTCCGAGGTGCTGGAGCCACGGCCGGGAGGAGAACAGAAAGGCCGCGCTCGGGCTCTGCGGGGCCCACCTCGCGCCGCTCGATCTCCTTCCTCCGCTCCTCCTCGCGCTGCCGCTCCAGCTCCCGCTGCTTCTCCAGCTGCTGCTCCAGCTCCCGCTGCCGCTTGCGCTCCTGCTCCTGGCGCTCGCGCTCCTTGCGCTCCTGCTCCGCGCGCTCCAGCTGCGCCAGGCGCTCCTGCTCCTTCCGCTGCTGCTCCAGCAGCGCCTGCCTGCGCTTCTCCAGCTCCAGGTTGCCGCGCTCGAAGTTCTCACGCTTCTTGTCTTCAAACGTCACTTTGAAAGGAGAAACGAAGAGCTATGAAAAGTCACGTCCAACGTGCCACTGCGGGAGGAAGAACTCGAGGCACCCCGGACCTGCGGCATAAGCACGCTGGGCCCCCTGCGCACCCCGCCTGCCCGTGCCCTCTGTAGGCAGCGGCAACGCCTTCCCTCGCTCCTCGCCCACACACTCCCCCTTCACGATGAGCGCCACATCACGGCGTTCAGAGCGCCATTTCCAAAGACTCTTCCCAGGGCAAGTCTGCGTCATCTACAGCAACCTCCTCTCCTGCGGTTACGCTACCATCTCCTTCTCCATGACCTTGACTCGGCAGCTGACCCCATGCTCTGCCCTGATGACTCTCTACAGGGACGTTTAACCCTCAGTTACACATCGCCTTCTGGACCACGCATTCTTAACATTTACTCTTCACTGTCCTCAGCACACGCGCACGAAGGACATTTCCACTGAGTGGCCCATCAGTGAGCACCCTAATTTAAAGAGGAGACTGGGAAACTAGTGTCCTGAGCACGTCAGTTAACCACCGAGCACTTTAAATGCAACAAAACAACACGGACCAAGTACTGAGCACAGAAACTCCCAAATACATTTCACTTATTCTTAGCATCACTATCATCACCATTAATAACTCACAGCTGCCTTAGAATCCTATATAATAAAAGGTTAATATGCAAATCAACCGAACAGTGAATGACCAGTCACTATGACACACACTGACCACCAGGGGGCAGACACTCAAGGCAGAAGCTGCCCCCTGGTGGTCAGTGCGCTCCCACAGGGGGAGCGCCGGTCAGCCAGAAGCCGGGCTCACGGCTGGTGAGCGCAGCCGTGGTGGGGGGAGCCTCTCCTGCCTCCGAGGCAGTCAGACATCCCCTGAAGGGTCCTGGACTGCGAGAGGGCACAGGTCAGGCTGGGGGACCCCACACCCGAATGTATGAATTTCATGCACTGGGCCTCCAGTGTTTTAATATTGTGATGGGGTTATCCTTGTAAAAGAGGATTAGTTACATGTTACATTTAAAATAGCTTCCTGTTATTAAGACTTTTCCAATTCTCCCCAACAACATGAGAAAGTAGCCGTAGCAATTTTAGTTCCTCTTTCTGGTGGTATTAACGATCTCCTTAAAGACTTATTAACTTGAGTGCTATATAAATAACTTTTATACGTTTCTTGTTTAGTGAATAACGCGATGTCCACGTAAAAGCTGGAACAAGGGTGCGTTTGCAGAGTACACAACGTTCTCACTTCTATACATACATGCAAATCCCAAAGCGTATTAACCGTGCTTCCTTCCGAAGGCCAGTTAAAGGAACACAGCAAGCACGCCCTCAGATTGATTTCTACGTCTCTGTGCCTGGGCGACAACCCTCTGCGGTGAGCGCGCGAATGCACGTTACCGGGTAACTTCTTCTCCAGCTGCTGCTCGTCTTCTAACACCGGCTCCTCCGCCAGCCTCTGGTCCGCCGAGGCCGCGCTCAGGGCGGACACGCCGCTGCCGGAGCGAACTCGCCTGCGATCGCGGAAAAGAAGAAAAAAGAAAAAGTGGCGTCAAGCTGTGCAGGTGGGACTGAGCAAACTGTGAAAAGGGTTTGGAAAAGATCAGGCTCTATATCATGGTACTGTGAGAAAGAAGATTTGATCCTCACTATTTACAAAGTTCATAGAAGTAAGTATTTGAGCGTCATCAGGCTCAGTGCCAAGCGTGTTCAAATGTTCGGAAGCCCCGCCAGAATTGGGGCAACCCCAAAGGAATGAATCAGCGAGCAGCCCCGGGGGCCAGAATAGCCAGGACACAGGAGGGGTTTGCGCCATCGCCATCGCCATCGCCATCGCCATCGCCATCACCTTCACGGGAGTTCTCCTCGGCCTGGACCCGCTCACCGGGAGCATCTCGTTCCCTTTACATAACGTCTGTCCGTCTTACTGCTTCCTGAACACGGAACGCCTGCACTCCGAAGCCCTTAACGCACGTGGGTGACTGACGGGTTCCACTGGGCTCGTTAACCCGCTCTCAGTTCCAGAGCCAGAGCCACCTCTAAGCACGACCCCCGCCTCCCCCCCCCCCTCCCCCGCTCCAGCCTCAGACACTGCCACCCGGGGTCTGCTCAGCCTGCCCGTCCCCAGCACCTGCTGACAGTGACAGCGCCATTTCTCTTCACTCTTAAGATACCATTTCTGTCGTCTTTCCTGGTGTTTGAGGAATTAGTATAGAAACGCTTATCTTTCTTTCCTTCTGTGCTGTAAGGTCTCGGATTTGTGTTTCCGGGGACTCTCTGGGAGGGGAGTGGGTGCTGGGCAGGGGGAGGGTGCTGGTCGCTGCAGGTTCTCCCATTGGACCCCGGTCTCCGCTCCACACCCCCCTGGGCTGGGCTTCAGCCTGGAAACGCTGTTCCCGTCCTGACCACAACGTCTCCATCGCCAGCGTCCCCTTCTCGCTCCGCCGGCCGGACGCACAGGCAGACGCCTCGCCCTGTCGGCCCCGGCCAGGCGCACGGTCTGGCGAGCTCCAGGAGCACAGATCGCTGGAAACAGCTCCCGTCTTTGGACGGCTCACTAACGCGGGCAGCCCTCGCTTTACTGTGCTTCCTTTACCAGTTTCAGAGACCGCGGATTTTACACACTGAAGAAGGAAAGCCCCTCCACCAGCAAAAAGAAAAAAAAGGTTTCGCCTCCAGGGTCCCCGAAGCCCGGACGTGAGCACGCCCAGGGGAGCACAGCGCCTCGACACGGTTCCCCTGAGGTCACGGACCCGTGGCTGACTTGCCAGGAACAGAAGTGACCAGCACCGCCCGCAGAGCCACGGGTGACATTGCACGCGGGCACCCGGCTCCCGCAGGGGCTCCTACCGAAAGGAGGGCGGGATGTACTCGGCGGGCAGCACGGGCGGCAGCGGCTGGCCGGACATGGCCACGTCGATGAGGTGCATGGCCAGGATGAACTCCTCCGCCGTGAGCTTTCCGTCTTGGTCAATGTCGGAGAGGTTCCTGTTCAACAAGAAGCGCTGTGGTCGGCTTTCCCGGAGACGCGCGCTGGTTACCACTCCTGCGCCACCTAAAGGTGCTATTTGCTTATTTTGCCTCGAGGCCAATGAAGTCTCTCTGTGCCTCCGTTTACAAAAACAGCACCTATTTCATACAGCACCTATTTCATACGGCACCTATTTCATACGGCACCTATTTCATACAGCACCTATTTCATACAGCACCTATTTCATACGGCACCTATTTCATACAGCACCTATTTCATACAGCACCTATTTCATACGGCACCTATTTCATACGGCACCTACTTCATACTATTTCATACGGCACCTACTTCATACTATTTCATACGGCACCTACTTCATACTATTTCATACAGCACCTATTCCATCCTATTTCATACAGCACCTAGTTCATCCTAGTTCATACGGCACCTAGTTCATACTATTTCATACAGCACCTACTTCATCCTAGTTCATACGGCACCTAGTTCATACTATTTCATACGGCACCTACTTCATACTATTTCATACGGCACCTACTTCATACTATTTCATACAGCACCTACTTCATACTATTTCATACGGCACCTACTTCATACTATTTCATACAGCACCTACTTCATACTATTTCAACAGCACCTAGTTCATACTATTTCATACGGCACCTACCTCATACTATTTCATACAGCAACTACTTCATACTATTTCATACAGCACCTACTTCATACTATTTCATACGGCACCTACCTCATACTATTTCATACAGCACCTACTTCATCCTAGTTCATACGGCACCTAGTTCATACTATTTCATACGGCACCTACTTCATACTATTTCATACGGCACCTACTTCATACTATTTCATACAGCACCTAGTTCATACTATTTCATACAGCACCTAGTTCATACTATTTCATACAGCACCTACTCCATCCTATTTCATACAGCACCTACTTCATACTATTTCATACGGCACCTACTTCATCCTATTTCATACGGCACCTATTCCATCCTATTTCATACAGCACCTATTCCATCCTATTTCATACAGCACCTAGTTCATACTATTTCATACAGCACCTAGTTCATACTATTTCATACAGCACCTAGTTCATACTATTTCATACGGCACCTACTTCATACTATTTCATACAGCACCTACTTCATCCTATTTCATACAGCACCTATTCCATCCTATTTCATACAGCACCTAGTTCATCCTATTTCATACAGCACCTAGTTCATCCTATTTCATACAGCACCTATTCCATCCTATTTCATACAGCACCTATTCCATCCTATTTCATACAGCACCTAGTTCATACTATTTCATACAGCACCTAGTTCATACTATTTCATACAGCACCTAGTTCATACTATTTCATACGGCACCTACTTCATACTATTTCATACGGCACCTACTTCATACTATTTCATACAGCAACTACTTCATCCTATTTCATACAGCACCTATTCCATCCTATTTCATACAGCAACTACTTCATACTATTTCATACAGCACCTACTTCATACTATTTCATACGGCACCTACTTCATACTATTTCATACGGCACCTAGTTCATACTATTTCATACAGCACCTACTTCATACTATTTCATACGGCACCTACTTCATACTATTTCATACGGCACCTATTCCATCCTATTTCATACGGCACCTAGTTCATACTATTTCATACAGAACCTACTTCATCCTATTTCATACAGCACCTAGTTCATACTATTTCATACAGCACCTAGTTCATCCTATTTCATACAGCACCTACTTCATACTATTTCATACACCTACTTCATACTGTTTCATACAGCACCTAGTTCATCCTATTTCATACAGCACCTACTTCATACTATTTCATACAGCACCTAGTTCATACTATTTCATACGGCACCTACTTCATACTGTTTCATACAGCACCTAGTTCATCCTATTTCATACAGCACCTAGTTCATACTATTTCATACAGCACCTAGTTCATACTGTTTCATACAGCACCTATTTCATCCTGCTATTTCATACAGCACCTATTCCATCCTATTTCATACAGCACCTACTTCATACTATTTCATACAGCACCTACTTCATACTATTTCATACGGCACCTACTTCATACTATTTCATACAGCACCTAGTTCATACTATTTCATACAGCACCTGTTTCATACTATTTCATACAGCACCTAATTCATACTATTTCATACAGCACCTAGTTCATACTGTTTCATACAGCACCTATTTCATCCTGCTATTTCATACAGCACCTATTTCATACTATTTCATACAGCACCTACTCCATCCTATTTCATACAGCACCTACTTCATACTATTTCATACAGCACCTACTTCATACTATTTCATACGGCACCTACTTCATACTATTTCATACGGCACCTAGTTCATACTATTTCATACGGCACCTACTTCATACTATTTCATACGGCACCTAGTTCATGCTATTTCATACGGCACCTAGTTCATGCTATTTCATACGGTACCTACTTCATACTATTTCATACGGCACCTACTTCATACTATTTCATACGGCACCTAGTTCATCCTATTTCATACGGCACCTAGTTCATCCTATTTCATACGGCACCTAGTTCATCCTAGTTCATACGGCACCTAGTTCATCCTAGTTCATACGGCACCTAGTTCATACTATTTCATACGGCACCTACTTCATACTATTTCATACGGCACCTAGTTCATACTATTTCATACGGCACCTAGTTCATCCTATTTCATACGGCACCTAGTTCATCCTATTTCATACGGCACCTACTTCATACTATTTCATACGGCACCTAGTTCATCCTATTTCATACGGCACCTACTTCATACTATTTCATACGGCACCTACTTCATACTATTTCATACGGCACCTATTCCATCCTATTTCATACAGCACCTACTTCATACTATTTCATACAGCACCTAGTTCATACTATTTCATACAGAACCTACTTCATACTGTTTCATACAGCACCTACTTCATACTGTTTCATACAGCACCTAGTTCATACTGTTTCATACAGCACCTATTTCATCCTGCTATTTCATACAGCACCTATTTCATACTATTTCATATAGCACCTATTTCATATGAAATGAGACAATCCATAGAGTTGAAAGGATGGTTATCACCCAACAAAGTCTACCTAAGATACAATTATACTCTCCTCTATCCTGCCAGCCGTTTAAAATGTGTCATACTTACATTCTACGTGTGCTTGGACACTGTGCTCAGCACACTACAGGTCAGGCGGTAAATATTTCAGCTTTTCCAGACACAGTCTGTATCACACTGAATCTGTCTTTGTAGCAGGAAAGCAGCCACAAAGGACATGTGAGCAAGGGGGCGGGTCACTAACTTCTTTACAAAGCGGGGCAAGGCCCTGGGCTCAGCGGGCCCACCCTGATCTCGGCCTCTCGGCGGATCTCTCCGGCCTCCAGCCACAGCCGAGGTGCTTTCTGCCCTTTAACCTGAGGATTCAATCCCCACAGATCTTCATAATCAACCTGCACTAGTAGCTAATTAGCATAAACAGATTTTTCTAGCAAGTCCGAGAATGTGACTCCACTGAAACTGTGGACACCAAGAGTGGACAGGACAACAGAGCTGCTCACAGCACGTGGACAGGGCGGAGGCGACCCTGGGCAGCTGGCCTGGCTGATGCCTTAAATCAAGAAACTCCTCTTAAACCTGACCCTTCCTCGGTGGAATGCCATCTGATTAACTTACCACACTGCGGACCAGTGGTTTTATTGCCAGCGTTACCCAGTGGCCAGGTAAGTTTCTATTGAACGAGTACAAAAAACGTTTTACATACATGTTAAAGGCACGCTTTAAAATTAAATACCCACTGCATTTTGAAGTTATTTATTATATGTTCTTAGAAGCAAATATCTTTCTAAAGTATGATACTCTGTAAAACACTGTAACATGAAGCGAGAATTCTCATGATCCGTCCGCAATGCGTTGAGAATTACTATTAAATTTAGGTGGAATAACTGGCATTATAGTCATGTTAAAAAAAAAAACACCCGTCTCTTTTGGAGACACAGGCTGAAATATTAGCAGGTGAAAACGACATCACAACAGAGTTGGCTGTAAATAACCGGAAAGAGGAGGGAGGACCAGGCTGGCCAGAGTGGTGACTATTTAGGTGGGGCTATGAGTTCCTCAGACCTCGTTATATTAATCTCTCTGCTTTTGCATTTTTCAGAATCAAAATGGGAACATGTACGACAGGCAATCATTACAAGCCATTGAAAAAGTAAGCATATTCCATGCCCCCCCATAAACAATGGCATTAATCATAAGACTGGTGAAGCCGCCCAGAGGCCGTCCTCCCTTACCAGATAGAAGCCAGCTGCGCCTGCGGCAGACTTGACTGCATGAGAATCGTTCTTGCCTGGGGACCTGCGCAGAAGCCAGAAGAAAGTGTCACGTGAACCAGCAATCCGCCACTGTCCAGCACCCCGGCCATGCAACCCCACGCAGCCACCGCTTCCAGCATTCACTCTCACTCCAGGGGCTTTTCGAAAGGAAACTAAACCCCAAAGGAAACGGGAGGAACACAGCCCAGCACATAATCCACGTCTGTTACACGGATGACAAAGACAGGGTGGTGGAAAAATCAGCTTCGGACTGGAAGCTGCCCGTCGGTCCGGAGCATCGCCTCCCTCAGAGTTAGGCTCCGTTTCCCAGGCTGAACGCATCTGTCTAAACCAGGGGTGGGCAAACTTTTTGACTCGAGGGCCACAATGGGTTCTTAACCTGGACCGGAGGGCCGGAACAAAAGCATGGATGGAGTGTTTGTGTGAACTAATATAAATTCAAAGTAAAGGAGCGGAGGGGAAAGCAAGAGAACCGGATAGAACAGCCGGATCCGGCCCGCGGGCCGTAGTTTGCCCACAGCTGGTCTAAACCCTAAAGTCAGCAGCGTCTCCACACCTGCTGCCCACGACGGCCATCAGACCGGCCGGGAAGTACAGAGAACGTCGGGGAGGAAGGGCCTCGCCCAGAGCCACTGCAGCACAGACGGAGCCAGAAACAGCGTTGGCTCAAGGCTGCGCAGTATCTTGGCGAGGAGCACAGCCGGCAGAAAGGATTCCTGGAACGTCACCTCTCCTCCCCCATCAGCTCCCATTATGGAATTCCTGGTAAACGTCCTCCCTCCTGGAACTGACCGAGCCCTGGTGTCCCAGGCTGCAGGGAGCGCTGAGTCCCCGTCACCGGCACCAGGAGGGATGGCGTCTCCCTCCAGCACCGCTGCCCCGAGGGGCCTGGTCCCAGGGTGGCCGCGGGGACTGGAGAGCGGCCGCAAGCAGGCCCGTCCCTGAGTGCTTCCACTTTTCAGAGAGCATCGCCCGGAGAAGCACGGCGTGGGCGCTCCCACAGGGACTGCAAGGGAGAGGGGGCGCCGGGCACCGCAGGTTCCCGCACAGGAGGCCCCAGAGAACGCCAGCAAAAGCGCCGTGACCGGGGGCGGGGCTCCGGCCTGGCTCAGTCCAGGATGTGCTGAGGGGCTGGGCAGGCAGCATCCCCCCCAACCCTAACCCCAACCATAAACCCAACCCTAACCCTAACTCTAACCCTAAACCCAATCTTAGCCCTAACCCTAACCCTAACCCTAACCGTAACCCTAACCGTAACCCCAATCCTAACCCTAACCCTAACCGTAACCCTAACCGTAACCCCAATCCTAACCCTAACCCTAACCGTAACCCTAACCGTAACCCCAATCCTAACCCTAACCCTAACCGTAACCCTAACCGTAACCCCAATCCTAACCCTAACCCTAACCCCAACCCTAACCCCAACCATAAACCCAATCCTAACCCTAACTCTAACCCTAACCGTAACCCCAATCCTAACGCTAACCCTAACCCCGACCCTAACCCTAACCCTAACCCCAATCCTAACCCCAATCCTAACCCTAACCCTAACCGTAACCCTAACCGTAACCCCAATCCTAACCCTAACCCTAACCGTAACCCTAACCGTAACCCCAATCCTAACCCTAACCCTAACCCCAACCCTAACCCCAACCATAAACCCAATCCTAACCCTAACTCTAACCCTAACCGTAACCCCAATCCTAACGCTAACCCTAACCCCGACCCTAACCCTAACCCTAACCCCAATCCTAACCCCAATCCTAACCCTAACTCTAACCCTAACCGTAACCCTAACCACAACCCTAACCCTAACCCCAAGCATAAACCCAATCCTAACCCTAACCGTAACCCCAATCCTAACCCTAACAGTAACCCCAACCCTAACCCTAACCCTAACCCCAACCCTAAACCCAATCCTAACCCTAACCCTAAACCAAATCCTAACCCTAACTCTAAACCTAACCCTAACCCCAATCCTAACCCTAACCCCAACCCTAACCCTAACCCTAACCCCAATCCTAACCCTAACCCTAAACCGAATCCTAACCCTAACTCTAAACCTAACCCTAACCCCAATCCTAACCCTAACCCTAACCCTAACCTAACCCTAACCCCAATCCTAACCCTAACCCTAACCCTAACCCCAACCCTAACCCCATCCCTAACCCTAACCCTAACCCTAACCCCAACCCTAACCCCAACCCTAACCCCAACCCTAACCCCAACCCTAACCCTAACCCTAACCCCAATCCTAACCCTAACCCTAACCCTAACTCTAACCCTAACCCCAATCCTAACCCTAACCCTAACCCCAACCCTAAACCCAATCCTAACCCTAACTCTAACCCTAACCCCTATCCTAACCCCAATCCTAAACCTAACCCAATCCGAACCCAAATCCTAACCCTAACTCTAACCCTAAGCCTAATCCCAATCCTAACCCTAATCCTAACCCTAACCCAAACTCAAACCCGTTCCACATTTCCAAGTCGATGACCCATCGCACAAGGAGCCCCAGCAGGAGCCTGGCCCAGGGCCAGCACATCCAGCACACAGAGAGCGTGCAATAAACGGCAGTTCCCGTTACTGCCAACGTCTAGCTTACATGTAAGAGCACACATGACGGACGATGTGCCTGCGTACCTGCACATGTGCACATGATGCACTTAATGAAGGTCCAGATGGCAATGGTCTAGTCAACAGCACCATGGAGCAGCACCCCAAAAGCCCCTGGAGCCCCCTTCAACCGCCCCTCCCACCAAGTGCAGCCGACTTCTAACGGCAAAGTGCGAAAGGCGAAGGCCGCTGGATCCACTCATTGTATTATTACTGCACGTTCTGTAGAACATAACCCTCACCGCCCTGGAGTGGACCAGTATCACCGTTGGGAGCTGTTATGAACAGTGAACATTCTAATTTGGGTGAACATACATATACATTCCTGTTGTGTGTACACTGGAAACATCCTATATAATAAAACCCTAATGTGCAAATCGACCGAACTGCCGAACGACCGGTCGCTTTGATGCTCCCTGACCAGCAGGGGGCAGATGCTCAACGCAGGCGCTGCCCCTGGTGGTCAGGGTGCTCCCACAGGGGAAGCGCCACTCAGCCAGAAGCCGGGCTCACACTGGCGACCCACGCTGAGGACCGCCCCCTCTAGTGCACGAATGTCGCGCACCGGGGCCTCTAGACTACGAATAAAACACAATCCATTGAATTAATGTGAAAGTTCTGGAAGGTTCTGTGATGTATTGGAATGAAAAAGTTCACTGATCCTTTTATTTAATCTCTAACACTGTATTTAGACTTGTCAACACCAAAGTTGAATTTCTACTCAAATAGCATCTGAATATGTTTTAATCAGCTCACAGCAGACACCAACAGGGCTGTGAGGAAAGGTCTCGGACTCGCGGCAGCGCAGTCCCGGGTCGGAACGGGGCACCGGGACCAAGCAAACCACGCTAAGCAGCTGACAGCTCCCCTGCCCAGCACCCCCCAGGGCCGGCACGGGGGCTCTTCACGCTGCACATAATGGCCGTGTGCAGAGGGAGGCACAGAGGACGCATGTAATGGCCGTGTACAGAGGGAGGCCCAGAGGATGCGTGTAACGACAGTGTGCAGAGGCAGGCCCAGAGGATGCATGTAACAACAGTGTGCAGAGGGAGGCCCAGAGAATGCGTGTAATGGCCGTGTGCAGAGGGAGGCCCAGAGAATGCGTGTAATGGCCGTGTGCAGAGGGAGGCCCAGAGAATGCGTGTAATGGCGGTGTGCAGAGGCAGGCCCGGAGGATGCGTGTAATGGCCGTGTGCAGAGGGAGGCCCAGAGGATGCGTGTAACGACTGTGTGCAGAGGCAGGCCCAGAGGATGCGTGTAACGGCCGTGTGCAGAGGGAGGCCCAGAGGATGCGTGTAACGACAGTGTGCAGAGGCAGGCCCAGAGGATGCGTGTAAAGGCCATGTGCAGAGGGAGGCCCAGAGGATGCGTGTAATGACTGTGTGCATACATGCGGTAGTAGGCTGTTCCAAATACATGCTTGTTTGAGAGGAGTGCTGAGGTCTTCCATTGCGGGGGCGGGGGGGGGGGAGGTGTCACGGTTGGATCAGAACCCTTCAAAGGTCTCCCCAATCCTGACATTTTTAAACAAGGGTAAAATTTTGTTAGAAGTAAAAACTGCAATTGAGACAGAAAAACGAACCCGACAGTGCGCCCCTGAAATGAAGGGCTGCGCCGCACACCGGTGCGCCCCCACCCCAGAACACGGGCCTCGGCCCTCCCTGCGCATTTGCCAGCGGCAGCGGCTTCTTCCCCTCTGACCGAGCGCTCCTCTCGCGGTCTCACCTCCCTTCACTCAAAGTGCGCCTCCTCCCTAACGCCCTGAGCCACCCCGAAAGGCTTCCCCGCGCCTCCCAGGCCTTCTCCACGGAGCTCAGACAGCGGCACTCGGGCCTCTGACCCGTGAAGGCAGAGCCAATGGGTAGAGTGGCCTCCACCTCGCTGGTGGCAGAGCTGGGTCCCGCCCCGCAGTCACCTCCCCTTCTCACTGCCTTAAGGCTGTGCGGGGGCCGTGCCCGGTCACCTGCAGAGCGGTCACCTGCAGAGCCGGCTCCAGGACCCCGCGCGGGGTTCCCAGCGGGGTTTCCTGCTAGGGCCTGCTGTGCGCGCCAGCGGAGGCAGCGGGGAGGAGGGTCTGGGTCTCGTTCCATTTACCAAGAGCAGTGGGGCAAGCACATAGAAACTACGGCTGTATCAGCGGAGGGGGGGGGTGCAGGCTAAGAACCCCCATGGAAACCCTGTTTGAAAGGAACAAGCAGGGAAGGCGCTTGGAGACTCTCTGGCCCCACATCTAGAAAGTGTGCCTTCCCAACGAGGGCCCCCCTTCACCAAGTTCACTCCTCTGCACAGTACCTGTCAGGTGTCCGCTCATGGTCTTGTCGTGGCTGTTGAACAGCTGGCGGTACTTCAGCCTGGATGACTGGGGCACCGCCCACTCGGCCAGCGGCGGGGCGCTGCGGGAGGAAGCAGAGGGAGGCGTGAGCAGCAGGACGGCCCGGGAGTGCCGGTCAGCCGACTCTGGAAAACCGCCTTTGACCTTCTGCTCACTTCTGAACCACAATTTCTGGATGTTCCGTACGGAGCATGTCCACTTTTGAAGGTCGTGAGCATCTCTTCCATAACAGATACAAATGAGCTTATGGTTTTTCCAGAATCCAGGGTAAGCACAGCACGACTCTTATACACAATTTAATAACATCGAGGGTCTACAAAGGTATGGACCCTGGGAACCGAGATGGTCCAACAACGTCCAGACTTTCAAACCTCTGGAGCAGTTCTCTCCTGGTTTAGAAAGCAATGCCGACAGCTGACAAACCCCTCCCTTTACAGGTACTAATTCTCCAAAACGTCTAACCTTCCACGCACCAACACACAGGGTGCATTTCTTAATCCGGGAAGTCACCCTATTCTGGGAAGTTTCCGTTCCCACAGATGGAGACCTTCCCAGAAAGGAGAGCGCAGGCGCAGGGCCCTGGCCCCGGGCGATGGGAGCTGGCTCAGGCCGCCCGGAGCGCAGGCCCACAGCGTCCCACCGGCCCCGGGGCTCGTGAGGAGCCAGTAACTTAAACACGGTGCCGGCAACAGTGGCTTTCCACCCCAGGGCCGAGGAGCCTAGTCTAGTGCCCGTTTGCCATTTCCTTCCATTTCCACGAAAATATCCATTTCCCACATGCAGAAGCAGAACTGTCATCATCAGCTGAACCGCCAAGCCACCCTGTATATGCGCCACGCGGCACTTACACTGCGTAAAGGCTCCCTGAGCGCAGGGAACGGCCCCCGGCCACTGGGAAAGCACCCGCCAAGGCCGCCTTGTCCACTTTCATAAATTACACCGAACGAAAGCACTTACCGACGCCGCGTCTGCTGGGCGTACTTCTGCAACAACTCCCTCATTTTCAACTAACGCGCAGCTCGCTGACTCCAACCCCTGACTATCTGTCGAGAGCTGTTATCTCCCCCCTGCACCCGGGGCTCGGGGTGCTGGGCACAGAGGCGGTCCCAGATTACCCTTATCGAGGCAGAGTTCCTGCCAACTTCCTGAGAACGTAAATAAACTAAGAATTCATCAACAGGTAACCAGAAAGTTGGATGCCACATTACAGGACTTTGCTAGAAATTTAAATTACTGAAAAGATGACTGCCTAAAAAAAAAACGGCATCTTCATAGCATCAATGTTTGCTGAATACTGATTATTCATTCATTCTAACGTCATAAATCAATGTTAAGACAGACTGGCGATCCCAGCGGAGAACAGGAAGCTGAGCCCCCAGCGCGGTGCTGGAGGAAGAAGATGTGGAGTTCAGGGCGAGAGGACCCGGGTGTCCACCTCAGCTGTGACCCCTGGGTGAGCAGCTGTGACCCCTGGGTGAGCAGCCGTGGCCCCTGGGTGAGCAACGCGGGCTCCCGGGGTTCATTTCCTCGGGCACAATTCTGAGACAACCCTTCCTGCCCAGGAGGATGCGGGGTGGGTGGGGCTAACTAGGTGTCTGGTAAGCAGATGCTCAGCAAAGGTTCCTGAATCTTAGTGTAGAACCTCAGTTAAGTGGAACACGGGTATCTGTAACCACAGTAGCCCAAGTGTTTTTGTTTTCTTTTAGCAACTGAAGTTTCGGGAGCAAACTTCCACAGGGAAGAACATGCCTTCAAATCAGAAGGAGCTCGGGCACCGAAGGGCGATGCTAGTTTGAGGAAGTCTCTCGGGGTCTCTGAGCCTCTTCCTCATCCTGACACAGGGCAGTAAGTCCCTTTACGGGGAGAACGTGAGCGTTAAGCCAGGTAACGGACACAAAGCAGCTGGCACAGTGCTTTTCAGCTTACAGACTTTCTCTAAAGCGTTTTTTAGAAGGCGATGCACTTCTGAATTATACCCAACACACTTTTCAAAGCGGAAAGGCCTTGGTTCGCTTAGGGGAGATTTCTAAAGAGGACAGAAACCGAAAGATGGGATCGCCTTCCCCACAGTCCCTTGTCCTTCCACAGGTGCTGAGATGGCTTACAGGCCGAGCTCAGTGTCCCAGCGTGGTGCAGCCACACGCAGGGGAGAGGTAAGGGTAAGGAAAATGAAAGTATGAGAGACGACCTGAAACCAAGAGTGGCCAAAATATAAGCAATACAATCATGCCAACTTTGCCAAAACGGAGGCACACCCTTGGTGGACAGCATCTGTCCATTAATCTGAATGATTCATTTCACGAAAATCGACCTTAAAGACGGTTCTACTGTCGATTCTCAAGGGCGACATAAGGTTATCTGAGCTGGAATTTACAAAAAGGCCAATTATCGCTCTCATCTTCATATAAAACATGTGTAAACTTTTCAAGACGAACACAAAATAGTTAACTTGCTTTCTCCCCTTACACCTCGAGTGGCATTTGATTCGATTTAAACATTTACTACTGCGCATCCTCTTAAAAAAAACAACCTTTAAAGGAAATGTCATGTCCTTGCTTCTGTCATCTCTGCAGCAAACAAATGGTAAAACCAGAATTGAGAGAATGTTTGCCATTCTACAAAAGAAAAGGTAAGAAGGAACACAGGTCGGGCATTTGCACATTCATGAGTTACTCGGATAACACTTCACCACCCTGCCCATTGAGAAGAAGCCAACTTACCTAGCCACGTCGAGGGACTGCGCCTTCTGCAACTTAGTGTTTAACTGGGACCCTGGACCAGACCTACTAAAAGAAGAACTCTTTGGCAATGTGGCTGCTGTAAAAATAAATAAACGTTGAACAGTTTTAATTCCACAAAGATAAGAAACTTTCCCGCTTACAAAAATTAAAAAGCAGAGTCATCAAGTCTGAGGCAGAAATTACTCCTCCTGCCTTCCCCATCCCGGACTCAAAAGTTACTCCCGCCTTGCTACCCACCCTCTTGCCAAATGTTTCTAGATCCACTTGTTCCTACGGAAAGTCACCTAAGCAGTAATGTTTACACCCACAAAATTTTGCTTTCCTCCAACATTTAGTATCGTATTTCCTAAGATCTGTCAACCGTCAGAGGAGGAAGAGCTTAAATACACGGACGGCACATTGCTCCCTGCACCAAGGAGCAGAAGGGAGTCCCAAGTGGAAGAGAGGGAAGTCCAGACGGCTGGGCCAGGTCCCAGGGCGCTGGGGAGGGCCAGCGGGTGCGGCTGGTTTGCACTGCAGCTGCTGGGCCGTGTCAGGGGAAGTTCTGGGCCACAGGCCCTCATCCTTGCCTAACGGGCTGCAGCCCTTGCCCTCAGCCACGGAAGAAAACAGGAGGTGCTGGAAGCTCTGCATCTGCAACCACGGCAGGCGCTGCCTCGCGGCCAGCACGTCCGCAGCATGGTCACGTGTGACAGATGAATGACACGTGACAAGAAAAGCTTTAAAAAAAAAGGTTCAGCCAGCTGATGTGGCTTAGTGGCTAAGCTGGACCTACAAACCAGGAGGGCACAGTCTAATTCCTGGTCAGGGCACAGGCCTGGGTTGTGGGCTCGATCCCTGGTGTGGGGTATGCAGGAGGCAGCTGGTCCATGATTCTCTCTCATCATTGATGTTTCTCTCTCTCGCTTCCTCTCCTTTCCTCTCTGAAATCAATAAAAACATGTAACCATTTTTAAAAGTTTGAAAAGAGGTTCACTTACATTTTTTGGCTGTAACTTAAAGACACACCCAGGGTGGGGGAGGCAATGGTAAGATATGTACACATATAATACCTTAATAAAAATTTGAGGAAAAAAAAAAAAGACACACCCTGACAGATGTAATAAACCAGGGCTGAGGGCAGGATTCACATTCAAATGCTACAGCCCACACTGTCAGCAGCACCGAATCTACTCGAACGTCCAGAATACTTTAACCAGTACACGCTCCGTATCGGTATGAGTTCAGTAAGACCTGTCAGACTAAGGCTGTCTCCACTTATACTCCATGCTTTCTTTCAATGACGGGGAAAAAGACTATGGATCAAGTTTCGAAATTAAACTGGGCACTTTTTTATCCTTTTCTTCAGTTCAGCCTCACACCTCCCATTTGATATGTTGAAAAAAACAAGAAATTAAATGAAAATACTTTCCTCTGGAATAAAACACCACCTGACTATAATCAGAAAGAAGACAGAGGTTTCCCGAGAACGTGTGGCAAAAACAGCCTGCGGTCCCCAGGCCACCTACCAGGATGAGCAAACGCAGGCAGAGGCTGCATGACGGGGGGGGCCCCGTTGGCCAGGGGAGGCACTGCTGCTGGAGGGACGGAGGAGACGAGCGGGGGGGACATCCCGACCACGGGGATGGGCCCCATTGGCACTGGCGCAACCGCCGGCAGCGGTGGCATGCTTGCCAAGCCGCCCACACCTGCGGAGGAAGAAGGGCCGGCAGTCACACGGAGGCACATTTCAACACGTGATGGCGGTTACCCAGGTCTGCTGGAAGAAGACCTTTCCTCTAGAACAGTGGTCGGCAAACTGCGGCTCGCGAGCCGCAGTTTGCCGCTCTGTTGACTAATGAGTTTGCCGACCACTGCCTTAGGGAAAAACACTCAAAAAACATTTTAATAATGTACTAATGTCTTTATTTTTTTTTAATATATTTTATTGATATTTTACAGATAAGAAGAGAGAGGGAGAGAGAGCTAGAAACATCGGTGAGAGAGAAACATCGATCAGCTGCCTCTTGCACACCTCCCACTAGGGATGTGCCCACAACCAAGGTACATGCCCTTAACTGGAATCGAACCCGGGACCCTTGAGTCCGCAGGCCGATGCTCTGTCCACTGAGCCAAACCGGTTTCAGCTGTACTAATGTCTTTAACCTGAAGTCAAAACTTCTGGGTAAGGGTAATGCTTTACAGCAATGGTTGGCAAACTCATTAGTCAACAGAGCAGCAAACCGCGGCTCACGAGCCACAGTTTGCCGACCACTGCTCTAGAACATGCATTCGGGGCACTCGTGTGGAAGAGCACCAAAATTCTGTGAAGGACCAACACCCAGCTGAGGAGGGATCTGCTGGCCAGGGTGAAGGCTCAACAGCATAACGGCAAAGCCCTGGAGGCAGCACAGAATCGGACTGGGGAACTCACAAGGCCTTCAGAACACCCAGGTTGGCCACCACAGCTCACCAATCTATTCTGCAAACTAGTCACTAAAGGGGAAATGAACCCACACATTCTCCTGCCCTGCCTTTACACACCGAACCTCAGAGCAGCCAGACGTCTGAGGGGAAGTCTCTCCTTCCAAAAGGATGCCAACCAAAAAAGGGGGAAATGATCGAAGTGCAATGAATGCTCCCTCCTGCTCCGCTCTTCTCGCCCCGTCACCGTGAGGAAAGGACCCCCCCCCCCCCCGGCCTTTGCCCAGTTCCTGGTCCCGAGCCCCTTGTGCTTTGCTGACTGACAGCAACAGCCTTTGCTGCAATATTTGGTCTTGGTCCTTGTTCCCGACACAAGAACTTCTCAGACCCTGGAACTCTGCAGGGATGTCTTTCTGTACCTCAGTGAGGTGGCTGAGGGGGTGGGGGCCCCTACTTAGCTGCAGGATGGGAGCCGGGGCCAGGAAATAGGAGGAGATGATGGAGGTCTACAAAGTCCCACCCACCTGCCTGCACACAGAGCTCAGGTGGGAGCGGGGCGGAGGGGAGACAGCCTGTGGCCCGAGGCCGAGTCCCTCATGCCCGCCCAACAAAACCTCCAGAACCCACACGGAGGGCTTGGGCAGCTCCGGGCTGGGGAGCACGTCCTGGAGCTGGAGCGGGGAGCACCCCAACTTCACAGGCCCTGCGCTCAGGACCCACCCTGGACAGTCTTCCCGGCTGCTCATCTGTTCCCTCAGAACAGCCTTCGTTTTATAACAAACGGGTTTGTTTTATAACAAATGGGTAAGTGGAACCAGAAGTTTCTCCAAGTTTTGTGAGCTGTCAGCCAATTAGAGAAGAGAGGCGACGGGTGTGCGGGAACCTCTAACTACGAAGTCACACCGAAGTGTGGGGACCTGGGACCCATTACTTGTGACTCACGTGGGGGCAGTCTCGTGTGACAGCCTTTACCTGTGGACTGGCCGCTAACACGGTGGTCCGTGTGGGTTCAAGTGAATTTCTCCACACTGAGTTGGTGTCCGGAGGGTTGAAACTTTTTCTGGACACGGAATTCTTGGTTCCTTCTGCCCTTGGGCCCTACGTCGGTCCCTCCATGTCCTTCTGGCACCGCGCCAGGGGGGTGACTTGCTCCAGTGCCGCCCGGCAAGCCCTGCACCCCGCCCCCCCCCCACAATGCCCGGCGCGTGCTGAGTCTTGTCCCTGCAACTGCTCCTCAGTCACCGAGCTTCCTCCTCCCCGCACACTGTGGGGTCTTCCCGTGCCAAACCCCCCTCCAGCACCTGCGTCTCCAGCTCCACTCGCCCCTCTCCAAGCCTCCGACCAGGCTCCGGCCCCACAGCTCCATGCACCTGCTTGGCAAGGTCATCCACAGACCGTCAAACCCAGCCCCCCTCCGGCCTAGTCTTCCGCCCTCATCTCACTTCGTCACCTGGCAGACACATCCGGGGCCTGTCCCGTAAACCAGGGGCTCCATCTGATACTGTACTCCAGGGGTCCTCAAACGACGGCCCGCGGGCCACATGCGGCCCGCCGAGGACATGGATCCGGCCCGCCGGGGGCCGCTGCCTGTCCTGCTTAGCAGCCGACGCGTCCCGGGCCCGCAGTGCGCATAGGAATTTGTTAATAGTTTTTTTTTTTAAACTATAGTCCGGCCCTCCAACGGTCTGAGGGACAGTGAACTGGCCCCGTTTAAAAAGTTTGAGGACCCCTGCCTGTCCATCAACCCACACGATCAAAGTCTGCGCTGCGAACAGAGAAGTCAGAGCGCCGGTGATGTCAGTCAACTAATTACCGGGTGATTCTGAATGAAATCTCAGGCTAAGGCACTGTTTTACAGCTTTCCGTTTGTGACTGGGGTAACACGGCTTATGCTGTTCCTGCTTCACTTTGTTCTGAGAATTTCATGTGGCCAATGGCCTCGATGCTGTGAACTTAAAAATACATCTTGAGGTGCCATAACCAAAGGCGTTGCTTATACACAAGGAAAAGGACAGGTGCTCTGGAAACAGGAAACCAGAAGGACGTCTGCGACAATGTGAGCTCAAGAACGCAGCGGGAGCAGACAGGAGCCGCAGCAGGTGCGGGTCCCCCCGCCGACTCTGCCCCCCGTCGCCTGAGAGCTGGTGCTGGGGTGGCGGGAGCTTGCTCACCCAGCACCTCCTTCCTCCCTGGGACCACCCCTCCCCGGCAGGGCTACCGCCTGGGACTGCACAGCGCTGGAGGCTGCGAGGGGCAGGGAAAACCCCACGGTGAACGGCAGGAGCCCTTCCTCTCACTCACCGAAGGCTGGTGCGCTGGGAACGGCCCCCGGCTGCTGCTTCATGACGGGGGGCAGAGTGGAGGGCAGCTGGTAGCCCTGCAGCTTCAGCTTGATCAGCTTCATGGCGATGGAAAACTCCACCTGGTCCATCCTCCCGTCGTTATTCATGTCGGCAAGGGCCCTGCAGACCGACAGCGCGGCTTCAAGACCACGACCGTGACCGTGACCTCCCCCAGCCCCCACCCACTCTGACACAGCATCACCGGCCCCCCGAATCCTGGGGAGAGCAGGAGAGACAGAGCAACACAAAACAAAACGTGTCTGGAGCGATGAGTCTGCTGGAGCACTGACCTTTGACATCACACACGCCCCTCACTGTGCTGTCTTTGCTTATATGACACGAGGCGGCTTTCCGTCTGAATGTCAGGTATGGGCTTTGGAAATCAGACAGGGTTTCTTTTCGGGGATGACAATGTCTAACACTGGAGAGTGGCGATGGCTGCAGAGCTCCAGACAGACGAAAACCAAGGAGTTAAGACACTCTTAAGGGAACGTTTATCCTGTGGATCACGTCACAAAGTGCCAGAAAAGAGCACTCAGGAGCAGAAAGCTTATTGCTGGAGGTCGTGACCAGACCGCACCAAGTCCTCCGTGGGTTCACAAACCTCGCCGCGGGGACAGGCCGTGCGAGGCCGTGCTGTCCGCCTCGGCCTCTAAAGCTGGGAAAGCTAACGGAGTGAGCTTACCGTTTAAAATGGTTCTGAAACATAAATGGTCACGTGTGACTTGCAAAGAGCTTTAGGTAAAGGACACTCGCAAAAGAAAGGGTTTGCACTTGCAACTGGAAGCCACGATGCAAACCGCCGTGCGTGTGCATGACGTAACGTCCTCTGCGTGAAAACGCTCGTTCAGATTTCATTTCTTTAGTCTAGACCCAGTGGTCGGCAAACTGCGGCTCGCGAGCCACATGCGGCTCTTTGGCCCCTTGAGTGTGGCTCTTTCACAAAATACCACGGCCTGGGCGAGTCTATTTTGAAGAAGTGGCGTTAGAAGAAGTTTAAGTTTAAAAAATTTGGCTCTCAAAAGAAATGTCAATCGTTGTACTGTTGATATTTGGCTCTGTTGACTAATGAGTTTGCCGACCACCGGTCTAGACATTAGAACAGTGGGGATTTTTTTTTAAACCAACCTTAAGACATTTTTATTTGAAACATCAAATGCTAAGACCGGCTGCTCCAATCAAAATGCCATGACGGCCCTAGCTGGCATGGCTCAGTGGATAGAGCACTGGCCCGTGGACTGAAGGGTCGCAGGTTCGATTCCCGTCAAGGGCACATGCCTGGGTTGTGGGCTCGATCCCCAGTAGGGGGCGTGCAGGAAGCAGCCGATCAATGAGTCTCTCTCATCATTGATGTTTCTGTCTCTCTCCCCCTCTCCCTTCCTCCCTGAAATCAATAAAAATATTTTTTTTTTTTAAAATACCATGATGAGCAATCTTTTCAATGAGCCACATGCAGGGAGCGCCCAAAAAAGAAAAGGGAGTTTCTTAGGAAATAGCCCTGTAGTAATTAATAACAGTACTGCTAGAGTTAACTCAGAGAGAGGAAATTGACACAATTAAAAGGCATGACATATAACAAAGATTAAAAATGCTAAAAACTGTAAAAGCCGCCCTGGCTGGTGTGGCTCAGTGGATAGAGCGTCAGCCTGGGGGCTAAAGGGTCCCGGGTTGGATTCCGGTCAAGGGCACAGGCCCGGGTTGTGGGCTCGATCCCCGGTGGGGGGGGCGTGCGGGAAGCAGCCGATCCGTGATTCTCTCTCATTGTTGATGTTTCTATCTCGCTCTCCCTCTCTGAAATCAGTAAGAATGTATTCTAAAAAACAATTTGTAAAAGTCAACACTACTCTTGGAAAATGACAAAGGTCACAAGGCAGGAACCGGAACCCCACGGTGCAGGAAGCTCCTTTGGCCTCAGAGGGCGCCGCCCCCCCTCCTGCCGTCAATGAGCCCTTCAGCACACCGCCCACTGCCAGGGAGCCCGTCTCTCCGTCACTCCGACTCATACATGAATCGCTCATTCACACCCCTCGCCAAGCTTTCTGACAGCTGCGTGTCTTTTCTACCCACGGATAAGAATTCGTTGTATGTTACATATGAACTGCTATCGGGCAACTGCTGAAAGATGGCTAAAAACTTATCATCTGTTCATTTTGCGTATAGTATCTTGCCTGTAAGAAAGTTTACGTTTTTACATATAAAATATTTCTTTGATCACACAGTCTGTAGGTTTTTAGTCCTTTATTTTCTAAGGTTATTTTATTCCATATCAACCTTTAAACCACCTGTAACTGTGTGTGTGCGTGTGCGTGTGCGTGTGATATGTTATCCCAGGGCTCGGCCTTATTTCCTCCGGATGGATACCTCCCCTTGCCAGCGGCATTTATTAACTTATTGAGAGAACCCATCCTCTTCTCGCTGAACTCGGTGCTCCTCTGAAGGGAGACCTCTTTCTGGATCATCTGTGCTGATGGGCAATCGCATCAACGTGACCAGGATCTGATCACACCTGCTCCAGGGCCTGTTCTAGCCAGGCTTTTTTGTTGTTTTTAAAAACTTTGTGAGGCGACTCACAAATATCTCTTTTTCCTTATGAACGCTGAGATCTTTATCAAGTCTACAAACAACCCTATTGGCATCTAAGCTAGATACATTAATTTTTGGAGAGAGAGAGAAATATCGATGTGAGAGAGACAAATAAATCGGTTGCCTCCTGCACATACCCCAATCAGGGCTGGGGATCGAGCCAACAACTGAAGTACATGCCCTTGACTAGAATCGAACCCGAGACCCTTCAGTCCTCCGGCCAACGCTCTATCCACTGAGCAACCTGGCCAGGGCCCAACAGATATTTTTTTAGAGGGTCACCTCTTCCAACGACTAGGCACTATCTAGGAACTGGGATTCCAATTGTGAAAAAGACAGACAAGGTTCCCGCCCTCACAGAGGTTGCCTTTTAGTACAGCCAGGAAACAAGAGAGTGAGTCAGCTCACTCCACAGGATGGTCAGTGTCACGAGGGAATGGAGCCAGGCGGGGGGAGCGGACCGTGGCCGGATAAGGGAATGAAGCCAGGCAGTGGGAGCGGACCGTGGCCATGAAGCCAGGCGGGGGGAGCGGACCGTGGCCGGACGAGGGAATGGAGCCAGGCGGGGGGAGCGGACCGTGGCCGGACGAGGGAATGAAGCCAGGCGGGGGGAGCGGACCGTGGCCATGAAGCCAGGCGGGGGGAGCGGACCGTGGCCGGACGAGAGAATGGAGCCAGGCGGGGGGAGCGGACCGTGGCTGGACGAGGGAATAAAGCCAGGCGGGGGGAGCGGACCGTGGCCGGACGAGGGAATGGAGCCAGGCGGGGGGAGCGGACCGTGGCCGGACGAGGGAATGGAGCCAGGCGGGGGGGAGCGGACCGTGGCCGGACGAGGGAATGGAGCCAGGCGGGGGGAGCGGACCGTGGCCGGACGAGGGAATGAAGCCAGGCGGGGGGAGCGGACCGTGGCCATGAAGCCAGGCGGGGGGAGCGGACCGTGGCCGGACGAGGGAATGGAGCCAGGCGGTGGGAGCGGACCGTGGTTGAACGAGGGAATGGAGCCAGGCGGGGGGAGCGGACCGTGGCCGGACGAGGGAATGGAGCCAGGCGGGGGGAGCGGACCGTGGCCGGACGAGGGAATGGAGCCAGGCGGGGGGAGCGGACCGTGGCCGGACGGGGGAATGGAGCCAGGCGGGGGGAGCGGACCGTGGCCGGACGGGGGAATGGAGCCAGGCGGGGGGAGCGGACCGTGGCCGGACGGGGGAATGGAGCCAGGCGGGGGGAGCGGACCGTGGCCGGACGAGGGAATGGAGCCAGGAGGTGGGAGCGGACCGTGGCCGGACGAGGGAATGGAGCCAGGAGGTGGGAGTAGACCGTGGCCGGACGAGGGAATGAAGCCAGGAGGTGGGAGCGGACCGTGGCCGGCACAGGGTCAGAGGGAGCCTGGACCGAGGTCAGGACGCAGGCCTCTGGGCGGTGAGCCCAGCCAAACCCTGAGGGCCAGGACCGGTGGGTAGGAGTCCGGGGGAGCTGCAGGGCTGGCTGGGGAAGGCCGGCCATGCAGGGAGGGGAAGCCGGGGAAACCGGATGCACCACATGAGAAGGCAGGTGAAAGGAGAGGACACGCCAGAGCCAGGGACGGCACTGAGCCTGCGGCCTTGGCAGTGACGCTGGGTCGTTCCCCACGGCAGCGTTTGGAGTGGGTTTGCCATTTTAAGACTGCTTGGACGCCATCTGGAGACTGGAATCTAACGGGGCAAGAGGGCAAGAGACTCCCGCAGGGACGTTCAAGCAGTGGGCCAGGTGAAGTGACAGATGGTGGCACGGCAGTGGAGGCAGAGGGGGCCAGGCGGGGAACAAAGGCCGAACATGGACCCAACGTGTGCGCGGACGGACTGGCTGAGCAGGGTGGGGGAGGGGAGGAGCGGCATGGCGCCCACGCGGGACAGATGCCCAACGCCACGAACCGCGATGGAGACGCAGGAGCGAGGGATGGGGAGCGGGAACGCGAGCCCAGGAGGACCTGCCTTGGTGCAGGGCTTTGGCACTGCGATCGCCGATCGGGTTGGGCTGAAGGCCACTCCGAGAGCCCTGAGGCAGTCCACGTTCCATGGCTGTTTGCCCCGGGCCCAGGCCCCAGGCCCCAGGCCGTTTTGATTCCTCTCTCTGTCCCCGGCTCCTCCTCCCCCTCAGGGCCCATTTCTAGGTGCTGCTCCCCCACCCGCATTTCTCTCCTCAGAAGCCTTTCATCCCCAAGTCTGACTCCCAAGCCCTCATTCGCCCTCATTCCCTGCGCCTTCAGACCCCTGCCCATGCCCTCGCCCTCCTCCCGCCACTCCGGGCCGAGGCTGGGACAGCTGTAAGCACTGAGGTGCCAGACGGACACCCTTCCAGCTCACGAGGAAGCATTTCGGGGAAGGCGTATCCGCGTCGGCCCTGCCCGCACTGACGTGACTCCAAGCTCCGAGAACTCGTCTTCTCGTGTTCTTCCTTGGAAATCGGGTTGGCTGGGCAGGTAGCCCTCAAGTACCCGTAGGCTACAGCTCCAAAGCCACAAAGTAGGTCACCGGAGTAGAGGTTCTACATGGAGCAAAAGCCATGAAGGTTTCCAACATGCTCCCGGCAGTCCACATCCCTTATATGGCAACCGAGGTCCAGAGCAAAGCAAGTAAGGCCCGAGAGATAGACCAGAACCAGTTCCTATTCTCACTCCCAAATGTTACTGTTGCACAGATGACTGACACAGGGGGTGACAAGAGCTTCGGCTGCAAACCCAGTTTTCTGTCTACCAAGAGGCCTGGGCCTTCCCGGGCACCCTACCAGCAAACCACATGACAACACAGATCAGCGTGAGAGAAAAGGCGACGCCACCTCACGAGGTCAGCTGCTCTTCTTTATAAATTTATAACCCTACATCTGAAGAAGTCAGGTGCCACTCAGGGCTGCAGAGCGAGGGCAGGGCCGGTCGGAGAGCCGATCGTGCACGTCGCCCGCAGGCCAGCACCGTCTCAGGACACCAGGAGCGGGAGCGGGGGACTTCACTGGGAAAAGGCGTTGGGAGTGTTTCCCCCGACAGCAATCCTCCGTTGTTACTCCCCACCCGAGGATGTTTTCCCACTGATTTTTAGAGAGTGGGAGGGCGGGGGAGTGACAGAGAGAGAGAACCATTGATATGAGAGAGACACATCCCACACGTGCCCAACCAGGGCCAGGGATCGAGCCTGCAACCGAGGTACATGCCCTTGACCGGAATGGAACTGGGACCCTTCAGTCTGCGGGCCGACACTCTATCCACTGAGCCAAGCCAGCTAGCTAGCCTAACATCAGTTCAAGTAAAAAAAAATTGTTGATTTAAAAAAAATGACATCACAAGTTTATTTAACTGTCACAAAAAAATTAAAGACAAAAACATTTTTTCTAGCAATTCATCATCTGTGCTGTTAATAAAAATTTTCACACCATAAAATAAGTTGGAAAAATGACTTTGATACACTAATCCTAAAACGGTTTAGAAAACAACCTAATCTAAAAAAATGAAATTTACTGGAGAATACTTACCACGTGTGACAATTTTTATGCTGCGATTAGCTATAGGCTGTGATTTCTATGAAAGCGTGGATTTTGTCTACTTTGTTCATGGCTATATCCCCAGCACCCACAACCTTGCCAACCCAGAGTCGACACCTGATAAACATCTTCCCAGGCTGAATGAGAACGTGCGAAGCCGTTTCCTACAGCACAGCATGCATCTCAGCCTGCTTCCTGAGGGGCCTCCTGAACAGGAGTAAGCATAGAAGCGGGATCCAATGGAGGGGGTTATGCTGGGGAAAGGAAGGTTCTAGTGCGTGATCCTGACTGATGGTGTGAAACACAACCATACGTCAGCGCAGAGCAAAGGGCGGCACGGGTCTCCTCCATTCAAACTCAGGCACTCACTGACAGGTCGGTGTCCTCTCCCCCTCCGCCGCCTGTCTCTCTCTCTCTCTCTCTCTCTCTCTCTCTCTCTCTCTCTCTCACACACACACACACACACACACACACACACACAAACACACACACACACACACACACAAACACACACACACAGGTCTCCTTCATTCAAACTCAGGCACTCACTGACAGGTCGGTGTCCTCTCCCCCTCTGCCGCCTGTCTCTGTCTCTCTCTCTCTCTCTCTCTGTCTCTCTCTCTCTCTCTCACACACACACACACACACACACACACACACACACACACAAACACACACACACAGGTCTCCTCCATTCAAACTCAGGCACTCACTGACAGGTCGGTGCTCTCGCTCACGCTCGCTCTCTCTCTCTCTCTCTCTCTCTCTCTCTCTCTCTCTCTCTCTCTCACACACACACACACACACACACAAACAAACACACACACACACACACACACACACAGAGGTCTTCTCCATTCAAACTCAGGCACTCACTGACAGGTCGGTGCTCTCGCTCACGCTCGCTCTCTCTCTCTCTCTCTCTCTTTCTCTGCCTTCTACTTAATTTTAAAAGTAATTCCAAAATTTTTTAAAGAAATTCCTGGTTATCTGATTTCCCAAGCTCCAAGTAGATCAGAGGTCAGAGCCAGGAGGCTCACTGGTGGGAAGGGAAGGTCTGGCAGCCAATACGCTAACAGCCCCGAGAAAGAAAGTAAGGCAGACACCCAAAGGCAGGGATGCGGTGCCATTTGGTTTCAACATGAATGTATTCATTCACAAATGTCTCCACATTTCCCAGGAAAGCTTTGCTGCTCGGAACACTATTTCCCTACTAACCCTCGTGTGTGTGTGTGTGTGTGTGTGTGTGTGTGTGTGTGTGTGTGTTGTCTTTTATTCAATGGAAGATACAGAACCCTCCCCTCCATAATAAAGCAAGAAATGTGGGACATTCAGATGAGGAAGGGTGAAGTTAAAACAAACTAGTGAGAAAATATCAAAATGTAGATTTCTCAACTGGAAATGCCACCCTTTGGACAGCATTATCTGGCAAATGTCACCCCTTTTTTAGTTCCACGTGACAAACCTCCTCTCCGAAGGGTCTCTCTGGTGAGAAGCAGGAGTGTCCGGCCAGGAGATGGACAGTCTCCTCCCGCAGCGTCAGAAATTCTACCCCTGGAATATTTTCTCTTCGGAATCGGAAGTCCCACTTACCATATCTGTGCCAAAACAGGCTGAGGTAAGCCGGACTGGAAAAAGAAGTTTCTCGCTTGATCACCTGTAAAGTAAGGGGGAAAGTTTCAGAGCGAAACGACAGTAGACATTTTCTTACAGTAAAATTGCGAAACCAAGGAAGAGGCTGGGAACCCTGTAACCATGGCAATGAAGATGCGATAGAAGCCAAACAGCAGGTCCACAGGGACAGGAACACCAGCCGTCAGCGCTGACTCTGGAGCTCAGCGCCTTAAAACCGGCATCGCAACGGGCGGCCGCTGGCTGGCGGGCGGGCACTGTCCACATGAATCCATCTGCTGTTAGCCAGGGTGGGGACGGCCGCACACGTGACAAGCACACCTGCAGGGACCTCCAGAGCGTGGGGCGCTCACCTCCGCTTCTTAAAAACGGTCCTGGCACTCCCGATACCGACAGCTCTTGCACTTACGGGGAGTAAGTAACAACGGTTTTTTATTTGTTTGTTTGTTTGTTTTAAATATTTTTATTGACTTCAGAGAGGAAGGGAGAGGGAGAGAGAGAGAGAAACTTCAATGAGAGAGAAACATGGATCGGCTGCCTCCTGCACGCCCCACACTGGGCATGGAGCCCACAACCCGGGCCTGTGCCCCTGACCAGAATCGAACCCGGGACCCTTCAGTCCGCAGGCCGACGCTCTAGCCACTGAGCCACACCGGCTAGAGCAGTAACCACGGTTTTGAACAATCACATCAGTGGTTAAGATTCAGTAAGTTAAAGAGAACTATGAGACAAAACACACACAAAAACAAGCGCCCAGGGAATCTAGGTCTCGTTTTCCTGAGAGCAATGCCTGCAGACTAACAAACAGGAAAGGCCAAGTTCAGAGGGCTCTGGGGACACAGGACACAGAGGGTTCCTTCAGGCTGCAAACAGGCCTGAGCGCACTCCTGGAAAAGCCTGGGTCACCGTGCAGGCCCAGGAGGCGGCAGACGGGTAACCATCCCCGCGGTCACACGTAAGCACACCGTGGCTTGCTACCGGGTTCTCTCCTGAGAGGTGAGAATGTGACGCTGTGAGGCCCATTACCAGTGATGAATCCGGAAACTGGCTTCAAGCTATGGAACTGCTGGTCATGCTTCGCTCTCTCCTCCACGGTTATGGCCCAGATATCCAGGCTGCCTGCAATCGAAGGAAAGACAAACGAATTATGAAATGAGCGAGAACTAACGAGGCACGCACACAAACTGTCCCTGGTACGTGAGCAGTATGTCACTGTGTTATCAACGCTTTGATAAACGGGCGCCTGTGTGCCTGGAAGTAACGCGCACACAGTGAGGAAATCCAGTGTAAACAGCCCCTTCCACCCCAAAAGGGAACTGGCACGGATTCCGTTCATAAAAACCGTCCTAGAACCCATCGTTAGCAGGCCCGCGGGAAGAGGCAGTGAGCCGCTCATCACTCGTTTGCACGCACATAAGCAACAGACCATCTTAAACGCCACAAACGAAGGGGTGGAAGAAGCTGAGCTCAGTGAGGGCCCGAGGGAGTGCATGAACCTCCTGGGGGCGAGGAAAACCCTCAGGTGTTGGACTCTCGTGACGGTTGAATGACTATAAATTCACAGAAAACACTGAGGTTGCACGGTTAAGACCAGTGAATTTTATGGCTTGTAAATTATACCTCTCTAAGGCTGTGGTTTTGTGGGTTTTTTAATGGCAAACCAAAGAGAATGGGATTTAGGTTCTCCTTCAGTTTCAGCTGAGAATGAGCAAAAGTCCCCTCGCTTTTGAGACCTTTCTCCCTTCAGCCCTGGTCTCCTCAAATTCACCCAAATTGTGTTAGATGCCATAGGCCAGGCGTCCACAAACGACGGCCCGCGGGCCACATGCGGCCCGCCGAGGACATGGATCCGGCCCGCCGGGTGCCGCTGCCTGTCCTGCTTAGCAGCCGACGCGTCCCAGGCCCGCAGTGCGCATAGGAATTTGTTCATAGTTTTTTTGTGTGTTTTTTTTTAGAGCTATATTTTTATTTATTTTTTAATATATTTTATTGATTTTTTTACAGAGAGGAAGGGAGAGGGATAGAGAGTCAGAAACATCGATGAGAGAGAAACATCGATTCAGCTGCCTCCTGCACACCTCCCATCGGGTATGTGCCCGCAACCAAGGTACGTGACCTTGACCGGAATCGAACCCGGGACCTTTCAGTCCGCAGACTGACGCTCTATCCACTGAGCCAAACCAGTTTCGGCTATAGTTTTTTTTTTAAACTATAGTCCGGCCCTCCAACAGTCTGAGGGACAGTGAACTGGCCCCCTGTTTAAAAAGTTTGAGGACCCCTGCTAGGCAGGAGGTTCTCAAAGTGTCAGACACTCCCCGGCAGGGGGACAGACGGTGTGTGCATGTTGCAGGCAACATGTGACAATGCCCAGCACGAAGTCACGTGTCTGGACACCGCCAGCCCTGGCGCCTGCGCTGGTAGAGGCAGGTGGCAGCGATTCGCTGGAGACAGACGACTGAACAGAGTTAGGTGCCAAGCACTGGGCTAGGCATCGGGGGCGACACGGGGTCGGTTCCGACCTGGTCCCTCCCTCCCAGGCCTGACAGTCCTGTATGTTCTGGAAGAGCTGTTCATTGCCCCGTCAGAATTCATCCCTGCCTATAAACAAAGCAAGCCAAAAACACAACAACAAACAAAAAAGTAATTAAGAAGGCGGACGAAATCAAGACACAGGATAAAATAACACTAATGGTTTTGAAAACTTGGCCGACTTCCTTCCGGACGGGAATCCCCCAGGGACTTCGCAGGTGGGACCCAGCACGGCCTCTCTCCGTGATGACGCACTGGACAGCAGGCGGCCCGTCCACGTGGCACCCCCTCTTTAGAAAGAACACTGAGCCAGCAAGCAGCAACAATTATTTCACAGGTTCCTAATAACGTCAGGCAAGTTTACCCAAAAACACGTTTTCTGCTGATCGACAGGCTGTTTTCGGCAGAGAAAGTGAAACCAATGAAAGTGTCTCCCTGCACACCCAGGCTTCAGAGACAGCACAGACGCACCGACCCGGTCACCTCAACAAATAAACTCGAAGGAAGCCCGGGGCGGGGCGGAGGGGCGCTCCCTGGCCAGAGGCTGGGGTGGGAGACACAGGGACGAACTCCCTGCCGCGCACGCGCCTTGCTTGGATCCCGATGTGAACAAGCCCTGACCACCGCCGCCAGCTCAGGGGACGCCAGCACGGCCCCTCAGGAATCGCTATCCGCTGTGCAGGGATGCGAACGGGACTGTAGACATCTTTAACAGCGCTATCTTTCAGAAACATGTACTGAAGTGCTTGTGAATGAAATGACCGGATGCCTGAGAGTTGCTGCCAAAGAATCCGGATGAAACATACTGCCATGGGCTGCTGTCACTGACACTGTGAGATGAGCACCGATAAGGTGGGTTCATTATATTAGTCCCTCCACTTATGTGTACGGCTGACATTTACACAGTACTACGTGACTAACACATGGTTCCAAAATGCGCTTAAAGGTGAAGATCTTTGAAAACTTACCGCCAAAAGGCGCCGGGAACTGAGCCATGGTTCTGTTCCTTCTACCTTGCCAGCCGACGCCTGTAATTGAAATGAAACATGGACGTTTATGAAAGCGTCACTCTTATATACTTATAAACACGCTAACGTGCTGTTTCATTAATGATCAGAAGACGGATACCGGAGCGAGGGTTCAGCACCCTAAGTGAAAGCTACAACTAAGGGGCTCATTCATTCATTCACTCATTCATTCATTCATTCATTCTCTGCAGATTCTTTTTTTTTTAATATATTTCTTTATTGATTTCAGAGAGGAAGGGAGGAGAGAGAGATAGAAACATCAATGATGAGAGAGAATCACTGATCGGCTGCCTCCTGCACGCCCCCTACTGGGGATCAAGCCCACAACCCAGGCCTGTGCCCTTGACCGGAATCGAACCTGGGACCCCTCAGTCCGCAGGCTGACGCTCTATCCACTGAGCCAATCGGGCCAGGGCAATTCTCTGCAGATTCTTAACGTCAAAGGGCACTGGGAAATGTTGGCGAAAGACCGTAGCGACAGGAAGCTTTCAGTCTGGTGAGCCCTGCCATGAGCCAGGACGGCCATCGGTTACTTGTATCTCTTCCTTCACCCTCTGCGTACACTAGTCCGTCCGTTTGGTGGTTCTAACAGCCCCTCCTTTGAATGAGCACTCAGAATATCTGCCCGCTGTGCCAGGTGAGTTACCCGGCTCAGCGCTTGTCACTGCCACCACAGCTCCGAGAGTGGCACTGTGACGACCACCCCACGTCACAGACGGGGAATGAGAACCGGGGTGCAGTGACCAGGCAGTGCCGCACACGGGGCGCCGGGGCTGGAGGTGAGCAGGGGCCGCAAACTCCCCGCCTGTGCCCACCCGTGGGAACCAGTCTGCAGTAGGCCCCGGGAACAATGCTTACCACACTAATGTCTGCAGACATGGGGCACACACCCAGGCACCCCCACCCCCACCCCCGCAGCCACTGTTCACGCACGGCCACGTGGACCAAGCAGTCCTCCTCCTCGACTGGGAAGTCCACGCTCGCTGGGCATCCGTCCTGGCACCTGCACGGTGACGCCTCCTCACCCACCTCCCACTCTGTCCCTGGGACTCTGTCCTGGGTGACGGTTTCACCTCTCCACAGCTCTTTCTCGTTCTCCACTCCATTCCTACGACCGGAACGCCCCACCTTTTTGCCCTTTGGATGGGCACGATGTCTTCCCCTCTTCGGGTTTCTCCCCTTTCGCTCTTCAGCTTTCCCCCGTTTCTGGCATCACGTGGTCCCTCGGCTGGCTGCCTGACTGAGGTCCCTCTCCCGTACCTGGGGCCCTGGCGCTCCTGCTTATGCACAGGAGGCGCTGAACAAATGCTCCGAAGCTGAGCGCGGGCCCCTCCACGCAGTGATGGGGTGCCCTGTCACTGCTCACGGCAGACCCCCCAGGGCAGTGCCGAGGGCGTCCCTGGGGCTGCTCCGCTCTGCGCTCTGCCAGCGGGAAGACGTGGAGAGGGGGGAGAGGGCACAGGGCCTGGAGCGGGGGAGGAGGGGCAGACACTGCCCACAAGAGCACAGGGCAGAGAAAGGCCCCGGGAACGCAAATACACCAACGCGCCTCGGCCACAGAGCAGTGGACATGCAATCTCAGCAAAACCGGAAAAAGGACAAGAGACATTGACGAGGGTGCCCCGAAGGGCGAGGTTAGCGTTCGGAACCAGTTAACGTAACTGACCGCATTTACAGAACACAGCAGGACGCCCGATGGGTCCGACAAATATGGGGAAAGCTTTCCATAAAAACTACACCCAGCCCTAACCGGTGTGGCTCGGTGGATAGAGTGTCGGTCTGTGGACTGAAGGGTCCCAGGTTCAATTCCGGTCAGGGGCATGTACCTTGGTTGCGGGCACATCCCCAGTGGGGGGTGTGCAGGAGGCAGCTGATCGATGTTTCTCATCGATGTTTCTGACTCTCTATCCCTCTCCCTTCCTCTCTGTAAAAAATCAATAAAATATATTTAAAAAAAAAAACAAAAACTACACCCAATAACAATAAAAACTCTCAGACAGCGAGGATCACAGGAAAGTTCTTCGCACAGGAAGTTCCTCCAACATGAAATTCTCAAAAGCTGAGGCAACTGGGAAAAGTCTAACGTCCGTGCATTTACCAGTCCCTCCTCTTCCTCTCATTCAGGGTCAGACGCCCCACCACCCAGCGCCCCCTGGAGCCAGGCCGGTGCGCTCGGAGCGCCGCCCTCCAGGCCGAGTCCTTCCCGGGAGGCGTCCTCACGCCCACGACACCACTCGCTGGTTCACCCAGCACGTCCCACAGGCGCGTGCAGTGACTCCCATCTCAGCAAAGCCCTTAGATTCTCCTAAAAGACCTGATTCTTACGTCCTGGCCTTCCTCCGTGGCATCGCTTTCTTCCGTTTTACAAGCACCGGAGGGTGTACCAGTTGGCCCAATGCGATCTTTAACACGCAGAAGCGGTGAGTGGGCTGTTTCCCAGCCGCAGAGCAACGCGCCTTCCGTGGAACACGGAGCAGCAGCACGTGCGCGCCTTTCCCCGCGGAGGAGGGTGCGGCTCCCCTCGGTTCCTCTGACAATCCGGGGGCCGCCCCCCGCTCGCCGCCTCGCAGCGTTCACAGGAAATCAGTGCCGTACACCCTCACTACGTGCAGCTTTCAGTTGTCCATTGTGCTTCAATAACGCTGGGGGGGGCTTACCAGTAAACAGGGGATAGAAACACACATCAAAGAATCCGTGTGTGTGCGTGTGCGTGTGCGTGTGCGTGTGCGCGTGTGTGTCTGTGTTTGTGTGTGTACACAGAAAGAGACATTAGTAGCAAGCAATGTAAACATGGAAGCAACAAATGATAACCCAAAACTTTATTTAATGCTTGCTGACACATTTGGGCTGTGTTAGTCAATTCGATTCTGTTAGCAGCCTGAGAGATAAATAACATTACCATCCCATCCACAGATGTGGAGGCTAAGGCAACAGCTGACACAATCAGTAACTGGCAGGCGAGGAGGCAGCCTTTGGGGACTGAGAAATGCACGGGACACTCAGGCAGCAGCCAGCCTGGTAAACCCGCCGGGGGGGGCGGGCTGGGGGGGGGAGTGGGGGACACTGTTCCAAGCCACAAAAGCCTGGAAAGCAAGAAGGAGAAAAAGGGAAGCCAAGTCTGTGCGCCACAGCAGACCACAGAGGACACTGACGGGGGAAGAGGTCTAAGCATTTTGCCATGTAAGTCCAAAGAGCTTCTACCTCTTACACAAAAAAGCAGAGCTTCCTTAAGTGTAAATAAGCATTTATTGAACGGAAGTTGGAACACACACACACACACACACACACACACACACACACACACACGGCCGGTGGCTCTCAGTGGTTAGAGCGCCGGTTCCCAGTCAAGGGCACGTACCTCAGTTGCAGGCTCGATCCCAGCCCCAGTCTGGGAACATGCAACTAATCAATGTGTCTCTCTTGCATCGATGTTTCTCTCCCCCCTCTCCCTCCCCTCCACTCTCTCTTAAAAAACACACCAAAATACAAAATAAAACTAAAGGGAGTGAAGGCAGGAATTCCAGCCATAAGCTAGGACTGCGTCAGGATAGGGTGGGTCAAGTGCAGTGAGAACAATCGAACACAACAGCCTGCCTAGAGCGGCGCGGAGAAGGGCACCCGCCGGGGCCCCAGGCCCTACTGCCTGGGGAGGAGGAGGAGGCAGGAGCTGCCCCGGCAGGAGGAGGTGGGAGGGTCAGCAGGATGGGCTGATACAAGGGGGGGGGGGCGATTTTGGAGTTCTCACAGGCAGACAAGGCAGCCACCCACCAGCTGGGGATTTGTAGTCCCATTTAGCCTTTTCCCTGTAAATACACAATTGTTTTCCTCCTTTGCACACTTCATGTTATAACGCATTCGTAAAACCTTTTATAGCCCTAGCCAGCTAGGCTCCGTGGATAGTGTCGGCTGTGGTCTAAAGAGTCCTGGGTTCGATTCCAGCCAAGGGCACATGCCCAGGTTGCGGGCTCGATCCCCAGTATGGGGCGTGCAGGAGGCAGCCAATCAATGATTCCCTCTCATCATTGATGTTTCTATCTCCCTCTCCCTCTCCCTTCCTCTCTGAAATCAATAAAAATATTAAAATTTAAAAACCTTTTATAAACAGTAATTTTTAGAGTGAGGCAAACACTCCTATAATTACATATAAAAATAGAGAAACAGACAGACTAAATACTGAGCAATCAAGAGACAGGTAAAGAGCAGTACTTTTAAAACTTGGGATAAATGTTAGGGTCTTTAAGCCAAAAGCCAGAATATGTTTGAGAAGGCTTTAATCTTCCTTCATTTCAGCTTCAGAAAGGAAAGCTAATTATAGAAACCTAAAGGAATGTTGATCCTGAATTTCAGCATTTACACTAAAATCCCAAGTGTGGACATATTTAGAGAAGACCTCTAAAACTGTGTATCTATAAAACAACTATGCGAGATGAAATGAGGGAATTCAAATACATAATCATTCCCACGACAAAGGAATCTCCACAATTATTCAATTCAAATAATTAGCAGGTTTCTAACCTACCAAAACAGGGCTAGTTTAGATTAATGACCTGAAGCCCAAGAGAGATTCTGAGCACACATTAACTGCTTTTCACCGAATTACCGACCATCCATTCTCTCACGAAACCCTGACATCCTCCTCCATAAATCAGACACAGCAAAGGCTGCGGAGGAGGGGCCCAGCGGGGTCCCCACCCACCGGCACCAGCACTCACGGAGCACTGGGCCCATCCTGAGAACGCGCTCTCCGCAGAGAAGGCATTTCACCTGCTCCCAGTCACCGTGTGCCTTCCCAACACGCAGGCGAATCCCCGTATCTGAAACAGCTTTTCACGGTACTAAGGCAATTAACCTTAAATTCAGTTCTTATAAAGAAATGTTTCTAATGTTTTTATTTTAAAGTTGTTCAACAGGTTTAGTTTTAGACTAAAGGACCTACAGGGTAGGAGGACAGGGGTGGGCAAACTTTTTGACTCGAGGGCCACAATGGGTTCTTAACCTGGACCGGAGGGCCGGAACAAAAGCATGGATGGAGTGTTTGTGTGAACTAATATGAATTCAAAGTAAAGGAGCGGAGGGGAGAGCAAGAGAACCGGATAGAACAGCCGGATCCGGCCCGCGGGCCGTAGTTTGCCCCCGGCTGGACTAGAAACTTTAAATGTCTAGAAATTTGGCATCAATAAAATTGAGGGGGGAAAAGGAACAGAAATATAAAAAAGAAAACATACACATATTTTAAATACCCAAAAGGGAATAAAAATATCCTCAGAAACATTAACATAAAGCACATGCTAGCCCCTCTGGTGTCGCTCAGTGGCTGAGCACAGACCCTTGAACCAAGAGGTCCCGGTTTGATTCCCGGTCAGGGGCGTATACCCAGGTTGCGGCTCGATCCCCGGGTGGGGGTCATGCAGGAGGCAGCCGGTCGATGTCTCTCTCTCTCATCCAAGTTTCTATGCTCTATCCTTCTCCCTTCCCCTCTCTCTAAAATCAATAAAGACATATTCAAACTTTTTTAAAAGCACACTCTAGTCCTATCACGATACTATCGGATTCTTCAGAGCTGTGAGAGTCTGGATTTAGGTACGAGTCTAGCATATTTAGCCCTGATCTAGGATAAAGACTAAAAGGAATCACACACAAGAAAACACTACTGCACAATGTCTTTTCCTCTTGGAGGCCTTTACATCTCTAAAAATTCAAAATTCGAAAATCTGGAAGAAAAACGGAAGGAAATCTCTTTTTATTTTAGAAAAGTCTGGAAGGAATAGAAAGGACGAGAAGAGCCTGCGCCGCTTTACACCCACTCCACTGCGTGAGGTTGCGCACAAGGGCAGGAGGCCCACAAAGCTCTTTTGAAGCCCAGAGCAAAGGTACTGGGAGCCCAGCAATAAACGCACAAAGGAACTGACAAACCCAGACACACAGCCAAGCGGATCAATGCCCGGCTGTGTCTGAGGCCCTGGGCCCCCATGTGGCTTCTCCATGTGCTGCTGTGGGAAGTGGAGCAAGATGACCTGCAAGGGATGTACAGCCTGTTCACAGGGAGGTTTTAAACTGCAGGAGGGACAAAGCCCCCCGCCCCCCCATGAAAGGAGAACCTTAGGACCAGTCCAAAGAGACGCTGCCGGTTCTGCTGGAACGCTGCCATGAGCATGCGAGCCGTCCTCTGAAAGAAAACGCTTTCCTCCCAGAGCTCTGTCGTTGGGGGAGGGAGGAGGCAGGGGGCAGAGCTGAGAAGGGGACAGGTCAGGCCAGCTGTCAGCACATCACTTGGCAACACTCCCTGGCATTTCAGCCTGACGGGTCCATAACTGATGCTCACTTCCCACCAAGAGAAACACCAGGATCTCCACCCACCCAGCTCACAGGCAGAGTTCACCCTTGTTCTCCGCAATGACCCTTCCTCCACTAGTGGATAGGAGGGAGAATTCACCAGGGAGCAGTAAAACCAAAACGTAGCTACAATGTTGCTACAATGTTGCCACAATGTTGCTACAATGTTGCAAAATCGTCAGAGAAACAAAGGAAATCCCTGAGGTAAGAGCTGAGTGCAAATCAGCGGCCCTGGAAGCTTGTTCCCACCTGGACACCAACTGAGAGGAGCAACTGCAGGGAACCTTGAGGATCAAATCACCAAGAGGGTCTGTCCCAGGCGTCCTCAAACTACGGCCCGCGGGCCCCATGCGGCCCGCCAAGGACATTTATCCGGCCCGCCGAGGACATTTATCTGGCCCGCCGGGTGCCACTGCCTGTCCTGCTTAGCAGCCGACTCGTCCCGGGCCTGCAGTGCGCATAAGAATTTGTTCATAGTTTTTTTTTTAACTATAGTCCGGCCCTCCAACGGTCTGAGGGACAGTGAACTGGCCACCTGTTTAAAAAGTTTGAGGACCCCTGTAAGCGATGTAACAAAACAGGCTCCAATGCCCCACAGCACGGCAGAGAGCCGTCCGCCAGGCTTCAATACAGTAAATAAGGGCCTTTATTTCTTCCAGAAGGGTCCATTTCAAGAGGGTCATTAAGAACAAAACATTATCTCAAGGTACTGAAAGCTGAAAAGTAAGTAATGGAGAAAGCAGACTACCCCGAACCAAATACCAATCATTTTAAGAAACCCTGAGAGGGAACAGGTCAGTTCAGATCAAAATTTTACTTTAAATATAAAACGTACGGAACGTCAAGATTATCAGCCAAGTTAATAATGAAACTGTATAACTTTAACCTATTTCAACTCACAAACTTTCAATGCCTTCTCAAATATAAATTTTTACGTGATCAAAATTTCACAAGTAATTGAAAACACTTGTTTTATCACATGAAATGTGTAATGAGCTAGGTAATGGGAGACAAATGCCATCTGTGTGACGTGGTTTCATATGGGCACACCCACACAGAGATGATCTGAAGGATTTCTTTCCAATAACTGATTTTTCAACAATTACAAGGCACATGCACACTTAAAGGCAAACATTAAACATAAACGTCCAGCCCTGACCCGTTTGGCTCAGTGGATAGAGCATCGGCCTGCGAACTCAAGGGTCCCAGGTTCGATTCCGGTCAAGGGCATGTACCTTGGTTGCGGGCACATCCCCAGTGGGAGGTGTACAGGAGGCGGTGATGGATGTTTCTCTCTCATCAATGTTTCTAACTCTCTCTCCCTCTCCCTCCTCTCTGTAAAAAATCAATAAAATATATTAAAAATAAACGTCCATACTGCAGCAGGAGAATCCTCTCACAGTGTTTTTCGTGGGTAACTAACTTGTACCCCTCCAATGCAGCCAGCATCCACACCTGGCTTTCTCGCTCACCTCGGGGACAGTGGTCCAGGCTGGGCAGGGGAGGTCAGAGAAAGCCTTCAGCCTTAGAAAGAAGTCAAGGAGCTACTCCGAAAGTAACAACTGTGCAAAGCAGAACTGCAACTGCCAAGAGCAGAACGGCGAGCCGCCTGCAGACTGCGCACCCACTTCAGCAACTGGTGCCACGGCTGCAACCGGAGACATCGCATGAGCTACAGACCACGGTAAACGAGAGGTGAAACACACGCATGCTCAATGAAAAGCCACCATGTGCTAGTACTTGTAACATGCTCTACATGTGGACACGGTCATCAAAATACATCTGCTGCCGGTGAGCCCCGGTACCAAACACACACCCAAGACCCCAGCATCATTTCCCACCTCTGACCTCTGACCTCCTCCCAGCTCTAGGCCACACCGGACGACACGACAGCTACCCCCGCCGGACCCCACAACCACCTCCCGCTGCCGGTGCGTGGAAATTCAAGGGAGGTTCGTTTCAATCTCTTAGAGTCCGTGTTAAGGACTGGCAAGTGATTGCCTGATCAGGAGATAAAGGAAATCTACACCGCTCCGTATTGATCATCTGATCCAACACTGAGGGGATGCGGCTGAAGATTATTTCCCAAATGGGAAGAGCGGGAAAGTCCGCAGAGAGCCTTCCCGCAGAATCGGTGAAGGTCGGTGCCATGAATGAGCGAAAACGACAACGCAGTCATTAACAGAACCAGCTGCGCCCTGCGAGGGGACCAGGGACTTCCATTCGTCACCGCTAGGAAGTGTTCCGGCTAAGAAACCCGTTCGATAGCATTAGCATCACTAAACCACCAAGCGGACTGCAGCCAACAGAAACCAACCGCCTCAGAGGCCCATTCAGAGCTTCAGGTTCAAGTCACGTGACTGAGATACACCAAAATATATTTAAGCCAGAGAAAAAAAGAGAAAAGCTGAACAGAATCCTGGTCATCATTTACTGAGGACTTCACTCAAGTTCTTGTTTGTGCTTTAAGTAGCCCCCGATGTGCCATTAAAATACAGAGTGGAAGCCTGGAAGTTTCTGTTAAAAATCGTGAATATACTGAGATCTGGAATAAAGTTGGAAAGGAAGGAAATCCAGATTGTCTCAATTTTGTATCTTCTTTAAGAAGATTTTAACTTCTTATAATATAAAGATTTTGTAGAAGCCAGTTTTTATACTCAAAATGTGGATTACGATTCATTTATGGAGAATGCTGACTTAGGCACGTTTGCACCCTTAAAGGTGACTGCATGTAATTTAAATATGTGAAATCCAGTAGAGCTAGTAAGTGTTACAATTCCAAAAAGCATGCAAAAGATTTTTGAAGCGATAACTATTGTTACTGAAGGGAAGTAAAGTTAATTCATTTAGTATTTTCACTGATTAATATTCATGTAGATGCGGACATTATAAAATGAACCTTTTATTCCCTCTGACAAAGCTTTTCTTATTTCCTTTATATCCCAACTTTTGAAATGAATCTTACAAAGTTTTTGAGAAAAGGGAAATTTTTCTTGGGAATTTGAACCGATTTACTTAAGGTCAACCCAACTTGGACAGCTCACCACGAAGGAATGAGTGAGGCCTCAAGATGAGAAAGTTCATTATCACCCATTTCCACTCTCACCGGAGGGCAGAGGGCCCCTCACTGCTGGGCGAGTGTCACTGCCGCCACCCCCCCTCCGCAGAGCATGCGCTTGCGGCAAGACAGGCGCCAAGAGGAGGAGGATGCTGGCCAGCGTGGCTCAGGGGTTGAGCATCGACCTATGAACCAGGAGGTCACGGTTCCATTCCCTTCAGGGCACAGGCCTGCGTGCCCGAGTTGCGGGCTCAATCCCCAGTAGGGGGCGTGCAGGAGGCAGCCAATCAATGATTCCCTCTCATCACTGATATTTCTATCTCTTTCTCCCTCTCCATTTCTCTCTGAAATCAATAATATATATATATATATATATATATATTTTAAGTATAGAACTTTATATAAGGTATTATGCCCACCAAGTTTTTGTTTTTAAAAAATACGACACTGGCAGGCGGCACAGTCGGTTGGAGCATCGTCCCACACACCACAAGGTGCAGTCCGTTCCCGGCCAGGGCACATACCTAGGTTTGGGGTTCAGTCCTCAGGTGAGGCAACTGATGGCTGTTTCTCTCTTACATCGATGTTTGTTTCTTTCTCTCCCTTCCTCTCTCTAAAAATCGATAAAAATATACCCTCGGGTGAGGATTTAAAAAAAGCCCACTGAAAGAAAACGTACCAACACATTCACACTTGTATATAAAGTGTTGTAAATACTATCATTAACGTTTACAATGTGTACGATTCACAGTGGCTACTCTCATACACATTGTATCCAGCGAGAGAAGCCTGCGATCGCCCCAAGACTGTGACAGCCCAGAGGGAGGCTGCCAGCCGGAGGGAGGACAGCCTGGACAGGCGCCGTGAGAGCTGCTGAAACCAGGAGCTGGGGGGGGGGGGGGGGGGGCGGGGGGGCGGAACTACCCGGGGACAGCGTTCCAGGCTACAGAACGCCATGAAGGGCATGAGCAAAGCACCTCTAACAGGACCAAATGCACCCAAGGACTGACTGGTCAGCAGCTCTGAATGGCGGGAATGTGGAAGGGACGCGGAGACGGAGGAAATGCTGTTCGGGACCGAGCCCAGCGGCGGGGCGGGGCAGAGCCACATGTCGTGTGAGCCAAGGAGCCGCATGCTGGTGCTAACGAGGCCTCCCTCCGTACACACCGCTGAGGCAGCCGCCACACGGGCTGTTTAATTTTTTTTTAATATATATTTTATTGATTTTTACAGAGAGGAAGGGAGAGGGACAGAGAGTTAGAAACATCGATGAGAGAGAAACATCGATCAGCTGCCTCCTGCACTCCCCCTACTGGGGACCTGCCCGCAACCAAGGTACGTGCCCCCGACGGGAATCGAACCCGGGACCCTTCAGTCTGCAGGCCGACGCTCTATCCACTGAGCCAAACCAGCTAGGGCGGCTGTTTAATTTTTATGTTTATTGGACAACTGGGTAAAATCACACAAAAATGGCCATATCTCACCACCCACTTGTAAAGCTTACTGAATAACTCGGCCACATTTGAAGAGTTCTGCGTAGACATACATTATTGGTTACCGTGTAAAATCACCTTTTATGTTCAGAACATCTGAAATCCTAAGCTTTACATTTTCTTCCTCTGTGGCTATATTTCAAGAGGTAAGCTGCAGAAATCCGAGTGACAAATGCTACTGTGCTGAATATCGATCAGGCCATCTGATGGAAAATCAGTAAGAGGCGGCGGCCGGGTAGGGGCATTCTGCTAAATGTCCGCACGGGATTGGGGTGTAAAGCCTCAGGCCATCCGATGGGAAGCCAGCCGGCTCCGTTTATCGCTCAACAGGCGCCCCAACCACTTGGAGTTCCAATCGCGCCGCTAACACGTAAATGTCCCTCTGCGCTGCAACCTGAGCATCTTGCTCCGGGGCAGCACGGGCTGCGGGGCAGCACCGACCGCAAGGCCTCGGGTCCCTCGAAGACAGAGGCCCGCTGCTTCACACGGGCTGGCGGAGGCGCGCGGAGCCGCTGCAGGCTGGGCGCAGCGCGGGCGGTGAGCGAGGGCCCAGGCCGTCCGATGGGAAGCCAGCAGCACCCAGCTCTCCCCTCCCTGGCTGGCGACAGCCCTCTGTGAGCGGCTCAGACTGTGTCTAAGCTTGAGTGCTTTACCTACCAAATGCAGGTCACAGCTGTAGCTAACCTGAAACTTACAGGCAAAGGCTCGCTCGGTCGCTCTAGCCCGCTCAGCCCGTTTTAGCCAGAATCTCGGTCAGTCCGTTTAGGGAGCAGGCCAGACACCTGGAATCCAATCATACTCAGTATCGGAACAAGTCCCTCATCCCCAACCTTTCATATTTACACCCCAAATCCTGTTAGGTCATTTAGCAGAACGTCCCTACCCTGGCCGTCTCCTCTTAGTCATTTTCCATCCACAGACCTCCTCGCCTGCTCCGTGTCTATAAACCCCCACTTCTTGCTGTCAGAGTTGAGCCCCGTCTCTCTCCTCCATGGCAACAGTCTCGAATAAAGTCTTCCTGCCATTGTAACCCGTGTCAGCGTAACTTTTCTTTAACAACAGGGAGAATTCAACGAGTTTTACTCTACAAGGAGCAGTGCCTTGCGGACTTCCTCTATGTCCCCGTGGCATGCTCTAAGCTTACAACTAGAGCCATTGTACCTGTTCACTCTGTTTCTTGGACAAGACCGTGGTCCCTTCAGAGAAGACGCCTTTTTTTTTTTTTTTTCTTAATATGTTTTTATTGATTTCAGAGAGGAAGGGAGAGGGAGAGAGAGAGAGAAACATCAATGATGAGAGAGAATCATGGATCGGCTGCCGCCCGCATGCCCCACACTGGGGATCAAGCCTGCAACCTGGGCATGTGCCATGACCGGGAACTGAACCGTGACCACCTGGTTCGTAGGTCAATGCTCAACCACTGAGCCACGCTGATCGGGCAAGACTCCTCTGTTAATTCCCAGCACCTTTACCGTGATTTGGCCCCTTGCAGGCGCACAAACAATGTGTACGGAATGAATGGGCTGTAGAACGAGTGGAGGGAGTCAACTCTGGGAATTCCACGTGGCCGCTCTGCCACCTCAGGAGTCACCTGCATACGCTGAGGCGTCTTTCCCAGTCAGATTCCTGCCACTGTGTGTCCGTCCTACAGATGTTCAGGAAGCAATTTCAATTCTCCAAAGTGGCAAACAACAGGTTATGATTTTAATAGTTGATGACGGCCCCCCAAATATTCCAGGGAATACAACACAAACGAACCAGTTCCCTAATCCTCCTGGTATGATAGCAGCCATGTAACCTGCAAATCCATTACCTGGGATGGAGTTCTGACAGAAACACAGTCCAACTAGAAAGCCAAAGATTAAGGATGGCTTTTGAAGAAAAAAGCTAGGAATTAGAAAGGTAATCACATTCCAGATTTTTGCTATTTTGGAAGCAAAAATCAAAATGCTTACAAGGTTTCTCTTTAGCTGCACACAGCACAAGTTTCACTTAGAAGCAGACTTTACTTAATTGGCCTTAAAATCAAACAAATTCAGTGTGACATCAGAGGCTTTCTTGTTTATTTCATTTGCTCAGGACCAAAGTATGTTATTACTGTTTCTGAAGGACCTTTTAAAAGCAAGGCAGTTGTCACAGGATGCCAACTCAAGTTTGACATCAACTTTTTATAAGCACCTACAACTGTCCCTACCTATGTATTTGGAATGCTGTCCTGATCAAGTCATCCTATTTGTTCTTAAAAGCTAATTTGTTTCGCCAGGCCGGCTTGGCTCAATGGTTGAGAGTCGACCTATGAACCAGGAGATCATAGTTCGATTCCCAGTTAGCAGGCTTGATCCCCAGTGGGGGGCATGCAGGAGGCAGCCGATCAATAATTCTCTCTCATCACTGATGTTTCTATCTCTCTCCCACTTCCTCTCTGAAATCAATAAAAATATGTTTTTGAAAAGCTAATTTGTTTCCAGATGGAATAGAAACCGACCCTTTGAGTAGGTCAACATAATAATGTGACAAAGACCACCCTGACAAAGAGTCCTGCTCCCTTTAAAACTACTACCCCAACCCTGAGGGCCAAGTTCTGTCACCGAGAAACGTCCAAACTTACAAGTGTCACAGCTCAGCTCGTTACGGGAAAAACTGATGCCTGGAAGTATCCCAGTGAGGCTGGGAAATCCTTTAACTACTATGTTTGAAACTCTTCAACCCAGCTACGTGTAAGGGTGACTAAATATTGTCAGGAATAAAAGAAAATGAATATTCTGCAAAATACACAGTGTACGTCCTACTTTTTTTCAAACAATTCAACCCAAAGCAGGGAAAGTAAACAATTTCACCCAGAAACACACCACGGGAGCCCAGAAAACCTGGGGGTCCACTGGCCCAGCCCTAGTCTCAGGTCTGCTCCTGGGGCTCACGCCACATCCTGTGAAGGCCCTCATCCGGACTTGATTGGACAGCACTCACCTTCCCTGAAAGTTACGATATAAAACAGCCACGAGAGAAATGAGAGCAAAATGGAGTGCAAGACAGCCAGGCAGCCGAAACCGGTGTGGCTCAGTGGATAGAGCGTCGGCCTGCGGACTGAAAGGTCCCAGGTTCGATTCCGGTCAAGGGCATGTACCTTGGTTGCGGGCACATCCCCAGTGGGAGGTGTGCAGGAGGCAGCTGATCGATGTTTCTCTCTCATCGATGTTTCTAGCTCTCTATCCCTCTCCCTTCCTCTCTGTAAAAAATCAATAAAATATATTAAAAAAAAAAAAAAAAATAAAGACAGCCAGGCCACAAGCACCTGACCCGCACGCCCAGGCACAGACGGGGGAGCGTGCACTGGGAAGGGTAACGCAGGCCGGGCCGGGGAGGGGCCGGCAGGCTGCGGCGAGCACTTGGCACCCTCTGGGCCCCGCCGCTAACTCGGCCGTCGCCAGACCACGCTGTGCACCACAGAGGACACACGAGCGCCTTCACAGCGTCGCAGCCACTGAAAACCTCCCGAGAACAAATTCAAGCCACGCGTTAGAAAAAGCAAAGAGCAATACGTTTCAAGTGTCAAAACCACAAACCAAGAAAAAAGAAGCGTTAACAACACATTGCTGTCTGTGTGTTTAAGCCAGTAAAGCGGGGCGGGGCGAGTGGAGAAGGAACGCAGAAACCTGCACCTGCAAGACACCTCGGCATCGGCCCAGCCAGCGTTTTCCTTTTTTCCTTTGATTTTAGAGACAGAGGAAGGGAGGGGGGAGAGAGACCGATCGGAGGCCTCCTGGACCCGCCTGGGCCCCAGGGTGAAAGCCTTCACTTGGGCCTGTGCCCTGCCCGGTGCCGAGCCGCCAGCCTCTGTGCACAGGACGCGGCGCTCCAGCCACCGAGCCCGGGGCCGGCAGTGACTCCGAGCTGGGAAATAGACCAGCCTGCGAAGCAGCGCCCACATTTTTGCAAATTAAAGAAAATCTCATTGTAATACTTCTAACTACACATCTGCGAAATAGGTGGACTATTCACAATACTTCGGTGCAGCTACGGAGGGAAAACAGACACACCTCACACTGCACGTCAGACGCTGGGTCTAGCGCAGTGGTCGGCAAACTGCGGCTCGCGAGCCGCGGTCTGCCGCTCTGTTGACTAATGAGTTTGCCGACCACTGGTCTAGCGCAATCCAGTAGCCAGCATACAGCCGAGTCTCCAGCTACCCCAGAAACTGCCACCAACCAGAACATAAAGTGGCCCCCGTTCCCGTGTCCCAGAACTAAGCTCTAGCAGGGGTCCTCAGGCTTTTTAAACAGGGGGCCAGTTCCCTGTCCCTCAGACCGTGGGAGGGCCGGACTGTAGTTTAAAAAAAAAAACTATGAACAAATTCCTATGCGCACTGCGGGCCCGGGACGCGTCGGCTGCTAAGCAGGACAGGCAGCGGTCCCGGCGGGCCGGATCCATGTCCTCCGCGGGCCTCATGTGGCCCGCGGGCCGTAGTTTTGAGGACCCCTGCGTCTAAGGATTCACAATTAAGGTAAAATCGGCTTTCGTTTCAAAAGGAAACACATTGTTCTATTTAACCTGTCGAATCTACTTTTAGAAGTAAACTGAGACACGGTTACGCTTAGTAAAGCCACTTGAAACTTACAAATCACAGAGAAAAGTGAAAATGCCACTCCTCACGCTGACCAGTGAGCTGACCGCTGACCAGTGAGCTGACCGCTGGATGCCTCCTTCCAAGGACAAAGGGAACTCAGTTCAGAGAGCGAGGTCAGCGCACACAGAGGCCGCACTGGCCGGGGACCAATTGGTCCAACCACAAAGGCTGCGCCAGCCAATACTTGCAGACCCCCGGTACTTGAAAGACATTGTTATTTTGACTCAAAATAGGAATTCAATCGTCCCACTGACGGCTAGGAAAGAGATCACCTGTAAGGGTTCTATTTGTGCTTTCTCAGAGCTATTACAATGAGGCCCCTTTAAAAGCTCGTATATTATTACAGCGTTCAGGGGCACTTCCTAAATATACCCAATACACCTAACTTCCTCTCAGTGGCAACGCGGGGTGAAATAATTCTTTCTTGCCTTCAATTTAGATAAGGCACAGCCAAAACAGTCCAGGGTGACTAAACCTGAACTTGCGGCAGGAATTCCTAAACAGATAAGAACTTCAAAACTTGGCAAATACGCCCTCATTTGAAAGACAAGAGAAACCTGAAGAAAGTATGAGCTCCGTCCTGAAAGGTAAGCTCTTCAATGCAGAGTCTGTCTCCTTACCAGTTCTATTCAGTCCTCAGCGTCTGTGCTAATGCCAAGCGGGAACCGGCTCCTCCTGCCCGATCAGAGGGAGCCACCTGAGCGAAAGGATCCAGGGCCGGGGCTGGCATCGGCTTCCCACCGCAGAGCTGGGCTGGAGGGACAGAGGGAGCCGGCGGCCAGGTCGGAACAGCGACTGAATGAAGCTGGGAAGTGGATGGTTCTAGGGCTTTCTACCCCCGCCCCCCCCCCACCCACCTCAGGTGCGCACTATTTAAATTTTCAAAATAAAAGGTTAAATAGAGAAAAAGAAGAAAGTGAGTTTTAGAAAGTAAAGGCCTCTTAATTAGCCTATTTAGTTCTATAGGCTGCCAACTCAGAAAGGGGTCTCTTGGCTGAGAATTCAAAAGGAACATAGCAAGAACGTTAAAATTCTTTGGAGTGATAAAACAAGGAGGGCGACCTTAAGCTTTGCTGCTGTTCCCAGAGCGAACGCCTAAATTAAGAAACTGCCTGTTGCCGAAACCGGTTTGGCTCAGTGGATAGAGCGTCGGCCTGCGGACTGAAAGGTCCCGGGTTCGATTCCGGTCAAGGGCATGTACCTTGGTTGCAGGCATATCCTCAGTGGGAGGTGTGCAGGAGGCAGCTGATCGATGTTTCTCTCTCATCGATGTTTCTAGCTCTCTATCCCTCTCCCTTCCTCTCTGTGAAATACCAATAAAATATATTAAAAAAAAAAAAAAAAAGAAACTGCCTGTCTCCGGATTAATGTGATTTCGCCTTTATATGTCGCTGCAATTAGGCCTAATTTAAAAGAATGACTTTCTCTTTTTTCTTTCCCCGGTAATGGATACTCTTTCTGAAATAATTAAAGGAAATTATGGGATACTCTAGGGAAATTTTCTACTAAAAAACCCAGGCTTTAAATAACGCTGAGCAAAGTTTACACTATCTTTTACACCAGCTTCTAAGAGCTAAACTTAGATCGAACTGAATGAAGCTAACTGTTAACAACGTGCCTTAGTACATTAATGAACATTCCCATAAATCATGCTCTGCCATACTCAGGAAGTTCACTGCTAAGAACTGCAGCAAAAGGAGCCCGAAGCACTGTCTTTTCTCCGACAGAGCAGCTCTCAGGTGAGTTCCCCCAAGATCCGCGGTCTCCCCGATGCCACGAGACACCTGCCAATCCAGGTCAATGTCGGGCCGGTGAGCAGCCCTTAAATCAGGCGTCCGCAAACTGCGGCCCGCGGGCCACAGGCAGCCCGCCGAGGACATGGATCCGGCCCGCCGGGGGCCGCTGCCTGTCCTGCTTAGCAGCCGACGCGTCCCGGGCCTGCCGTGCTCATAGGAATTTGTTCATAGTTGTTTTTTTTAAACTATAGCCCGGCCCTCCCACGGTGTGAGGGACAGGGACCTGGCCCCCCGTTTAAAAAGTGTGAGGACCCCTGCCTTAAATGGACACTTTTCGGAAAGGAGACAGCGTTGGATTAGATAAGCAGTCGTCCCAAATGCTTCGGAATCACATTTCTCTGAGAAGTTACAGCGCTCTGCTGATCCCGAACCCACCCAAGTGCTTTAACAGAACAGGGACAGTTAAAACCAAGTCACGGCTGGGAATGAAGACGGCGCTGCGGCTCACAGGGGTCCCCAACAGGCGCTCACAGGGGTCCCCAACAGGCGCTATCTGGGGCCGCCCCTCCTCCTCCCCCTTCCTCCTCCGGGTTGGTAGCGACTCAGGGGCGGCCGCTTCCACAGCAAACACGCACAGTAGTAAGCGGTCATTCTCACACGTCCCTACCTGCTTGCAGAGTGGACGTTTCTAAAAGGGACAGCAACTACAAAAATTAAAATAGGGAAATTCACCAAAACTCAGAAACTGGCCACTGCTCCCCGTGTCAACCCTGGGTATTTCAACCACTGGAATTTACATTAAGTACAGGCGTTACTCCCAAGAGTTTAATAAACAGGTTAATCATGTCATCTTTGTAAAAGGAACACAAAAGGAACCTTTTAGTAACACGTAAGGAATTCAACCTGTGCATTTCGGGAGATAAACCAGGTCTCAGATCTCCACGGAGACAACCCAGACGCGGACATTCCTCAGCAGGTGGCCTGGGACCAGCCAGAGTCCCAAGAACCAGCCAGGTTTCCAAGCTTAGCGGGATGATTGATGACGAGCATGTACAATAGGTCGCTCACAAAAAGCCAGCTGCCAACTGAAAATGCTTCGGCCTTAAAGAGGGTCCTCTATGCAGGGTCAGGCAGGGGCTGGGCCCAGAGTCACAGTCACAGAGAAAACAGGACTAAAACCAACTGAGCAAATTCTTGACACTGAGATCACTCAGAAGACTGCAAACCCCAAGATACAAAAAAGTGACGTCTTGAGTAAAATAAGAAAAAGACCAAAGAAAGGAAGACAACGAGCTTGATTCTCCGGGGGCTGATACCTATCTGAGAATCACCGCCTCCCTTACATGGCCTCCTGCAGCCCACCCTTCCTCATCCCTCTGGTCGTGTGGAGGGGGATCAGGACAGGGGGAAACTCGAGTGAACAGACTGAGTGAACGTTTCCTATGGAGGAACCAGTCACGAGAGAAAGAGAACGAGGAAAAGTTAAAATTAACCTTATAATCCTCATTTATGTCCTATGTGGCACTTTCCATTGTGATTCACAACCTTATAAGTTAAGCAAGAGAGACTGCAAAAGGAAGAAAAATTAGTGATTACAATCCTCCTATACAATAAAAGGGTAATATGCAAATTGACCCTATCGGCGGAACGACCAGTTGCTATGACACTCATGGACCACCAGGGGGCAGACACTTAACGTAGAAGCTGCCTCTGATGGTTAGTGCGCTTCCACAGGGGGAGCGCCGCTCAGCTACAATCCGGGCTGACGGCTGCCAGGGAGCAGCGGTGGCGGGAGCCTCTCTTGCCTCCTCGGCAGCACTAAGGATGTCCGACTGCAGCTTAGGCCCGCAGGGCTCCTGGGCTGCCAGAGGGATGTCTGACTGCCAGCTTAGGCCCAATCCCCTGGGAAGCGAGCCTAAGCTGGCAGGTGGACATCCCCCGAGGGGTCCCAGACTGCGAGAGGGCACAGGCCAGGCTGAGGAACACCCCTCACCCCCGCCGAGTGCACGAATTTTCGGGCACGGGGCCTCTGGTAAGACTATAAACATTGACAATGTTCAAAAACTAGAAGGAAAACAAAAAGGAACAGGAAATGCAGTGGGATCCACAGTAAACATCAGCAGCAGTCCCAGCAGCCAGAGAGAGGACGGTCTTTTCTTTGTACTTAATGCAGATTCGTCCAGTTTTCTACAATGAATATGTAAGTTGCTAAGAAAAACAATTTTGGGGAGGCAAAAATGACCCAGAAAGCATTTCCACTTTACATGGAAAGGTGCAATTCACAGCACCCACTATAACACCTGCTTCTGCTAAAGCTGCAAAGGGCGCTAACCATACTGAGGAGAATGGCTTTCTTCCCGTGGTCAGCTTTGTCCATTCGCCCAGCAGGCATGACGAGGCAGCCAGCGCGTACCGGAGGCCACACGGTAATAAAGCCAGCAGTCAACCTCATGGCCAAGGTGCTGAGGACGTAGCTGCACTCTTCCCGCCCGCCCCATCTCCAGCCTGACATGCCCCTCTGAAAACTAACCGCTGCTGTAAGGTCACCACATCCAAAAACACACAGTGGACCAACAGTGTGACTGTGAAGCATCCGCTGCCCGGCTCTTACCGACCTGCTCTCCCTGCCCGTCCCCGAGAACACACTTCCTGCCGCAGGGGGCTGCCGGCCCTGCCTGGGACTGGCTTGGCCACCGAGGCAGCAGCAGCAGCAACGGCATGGCCGGCTGGAGGAGCACGGGGCAGTCCCTCTCCGCCCCGCCTGGGAATGCAGCCCACCGCGGGCATGAGTGTGAGAAATAGACTTCCGCTGCGAAGGGAGATCTGTGGGGGTCCGTGGATGTCCCGCAGCATGGTTCAGCAGCGCTGACCAACCCACACCCCCGACTACACCTCCCACAACGCCCGGAGGCAGGGACACGTGCCCTCCCAGCAGCTGGGCCCCCCCCATACCTCCCAACCGGGCCGTCAGGGAAGAGGGAGGTGGTGCCAGTTCGGTCCCCACACCCTGCAGTCACTGGCCCGGGGCCTGTGCCTTTGGTTCGGGGCGCTTGCTGAGCTTCAGGCGTCTGGAGCTTCTCTCTCGACCCTCGGACATGGAAGGAATGCCCTTCCCGGAGGGAGTCCTTCCAGGAGGCCGGTGGAGAGGCCCCGGGCATGGCGAACAGGAAGTGCCCGGAGGACTGGCACCTGCCCCTTTCCTGGGAGACAGACGAACTGTGACAACTCGAGGCTGCACTCCTCACACTAACATGATGTTATGTATCAATTATACCGCAATTTTTAAAAAGTAAGTGTGTTTTAGAGGAGAAGGTATTTGCTTTAGCAACAGTCACATGCAAAAGAGTACGGCATCTATGAAGTAACGGCTGTGCCCCCCGGCCAGCCGGCTCCGCTGCCTGAGCATCATCCTGGCGCCGAAGGCTGCGGTGCGGTTCGAGGTCAGGGCACACAGCTGGGCCGTGGGTTTGATCCCGGTCAGGGTGCGTACTGGAGGCAACCGAATGATATGGCTCTCACACCGGTGTGTGTTTTCTCTCTCTCTCTTCCCCTCTCCAAAATCAATAAACATATCCTCGGGTGAGGATAAAAAAAAAAAGCTACTATAAAAAGAGAGCAAGCCACGCTAACTAGAATACACCTACAATGAAGAGCTCAACCACAAAGGGAAGAGGAAGGACCTACAAAATAATCACAAAAAGGCAGGAAGAGTCACGACAATTAATAAAATACCATTTCAAGGAAAAAGCTATGTGATTTTTTAAAATGCATTTTCAAGAAATGCAAGCCCACAGAGAAAACAGCTGTCAAACCAAACTCTATACTCCGAAAACCGTACCATGGAAACATTTAAAGCGAAAACGAAAGACCATTTCTTCGTAAATACTGGTTACAACTCAAAGCACGGAGGTGCGTCTCTAACCTAAAGAGTGAGAGTGGCTGAAACTAAAGGACCGAAGCTTCAGGACAGTGGTGACCGGAACCAGTGCTCAGCGCGGCCGGTACAAGGCGGAGCCCCGCGCAGGGAGGCGTTTACGGGAAGCGGGAGTCACAGAGCGTCTACGGGTCAATGGCAATGAGGGGACATGATATACATAGACCAGGGGGGACACGGGCTGAACGGCACAGCGGGAGCATACACATTCCCACAGCAGAGCGGTCCCGGGCTTGGCTGGGGTGCGGGAAGGGCTCTGTAAGAACCTCCCATCTCCCTACCCTCAGGGTAAGAACCGTCTGCGCTATGCGATCGCAATGTTCGTCACACCCGTCCTCACCTTTGTCCCTTCGGGTGGGAAGGGCAGGGGCCACACCTCCGAGTACTCACCAAGGAGCCAGAACACCCGACAGCAAAGTCACACTAACCGCCTGCCCTCCTCAGGTTCTTCCAAGGGAACCTGCGGCTCTGGCGAACCAGGGAAGGTCTCCGCGAACAGAACCTGCACTCAGTGCTCAGCTTGGCGGGCGGGGCGACAGGTGCGGGCAGAGCTGCGAGGGGGTGTGGTTCCTACCCCAGCCCCCCCCAGCCAGCGGCTGGCCACGCGCAGGGATGCAGAAGGGCGGGGTCTCCGCCCCCAGGGAGCTCCCCACATTCTACAACAGGAGGGAACCAGTAAATGAGAGCACGCCACACACAGAACCGCCACACACACACACAACCGCCACACACACAGAACCACCACACACACACACACACACACAGAACCGCCACACACACACACACACAGAACCACCACACACACACAGAACCGCCACACACACACACAACTGCCACACACACACACAACCGCCACACACACACACACACACACACACACACACACACAGAACCGCCACACACACAGAACCAGATACACACAGAACCGCCACACACACACACACACACACACACAGAACCGCCACACACACACACACACACAGAACCACCACACACACAGAGAACCAGATACACACAGAACCACCACACACACACACACAGAACCGCCACACACACACAGAACTGCCACACACACACACACAGAACTGCCACACACACACACACAGAACCACCACACACACAGAGAACCAGATACACACAGAACCACCACACACACACACACAGAACCGCCACACACACACAGAACTGCCACACACACACACACACACAGAACCACCACACACACACACAGAACCGCCACACACACACACACACACACACACACACACACACACACACACACACACAGAGCCGCCCCCAGGGAGAAGGGGGGCAGTAAGGCAGACCACGACAGGGCGGTGTTGGGCGTCTGAGTTGTCCAGGAAAGCCTCGCTAAGAAGACATTCAGGGTGGTTTCTAGAAAGTTCAGCCAGTGCAAAGACCCAACACATCTGGGCTGTAGGTTCAGTCCCCAGTTGGGGTGCATACAAGAGGCCACCAATGGATGTTTGTTTCCCCTCTCTCCCTTTCTCGCTCTCTGAAATCAATAAGAATACCCTCAGGTGAGGATTTAAGAAAAAGGGGTAATCAGAAGAAAGAAAGGGAACCTGAACAAGGACTGGAAAGAGGCCAGCGTAGCGGGTGCGGCCAGGGGCCCAGACCACAGCGTCTCCTAAGTGAGCTTGGGTTTTAAGTGCCGTGGGAATAGCAGGATCTGGCTCACATGTGGGAGCTACTGTGGACAACACTCCAGGCAGGAGGAACAGAGTCAAGAAAACCAGCGAGGAGCCCAGGCCAGTGTTGCTCAGTGGTTAGCGTGCCAGTCCGTGCACCAAAGGATCTCGGGTTCGATTTCCGATCAAGGGCACGCAGGTTCCATCCCGGCCCGGCTGGAGCACATCCGGGTGACAACCAATCAACGTGTCTCTCTCACGTCGGTGTTTCTGGGTGTGTTCCCCCACCACCACCACCCCCAGCTTCCTCCCCACTTCTACTGTCTCTAAAGGTCAATGGAAAAAATGTCCTCGGGGGAGAGGATTAACAGAAGAAGAGGAAGAGGAAGATGAAGAAGAAGAGGAAGAGGAAGAAGAGGAAGAGGAGGAGGAAGAGGAAGAAGAAGAAAAGAGGAAGAGGAAGAAAGAGGAGGAAGAAGAAGAAAAGAGGAAGAGGAAGAAGAGGAAGAGGAAGAAAGAGGAGGAAGAGGAAGAAGAAGAAAAGAGGAAGAGGAAGAGGAAGAAGAGGAGGAAGAAGAAGAAAAGAGGAAGAGGAAGAGGAAGAAAGAGGAGGAAGAAGAAGAAAAGAGGAAGAAGAGGAAGAGGAAGAAAGAGGAGGAAGAGGAAGAAGAAAAGAGGAAGAGGAAGAAAGAGGAGGAAGAGGAAGAAGAAGAAGAAGAAGAGGAGGAGGAGGAGGAGGAGGAGGAGGAAGAAGAAGAAGAAGAGGAGGAGGAGGAGGAGGAGGAAGAAGAGGAAGAGGAAGAGGAAGAAGAGGAAGAAGAGGAGGAAGAAGAGGAAGAAGAAGAGGAGGAGGAAGAGGAAGAAGAAAAGAGGAAGAGGAAGAAAGAGGAGGAAGAGGAAGAAGAAGAAGAAGAGGAGGAGGAGGAGGAGGAGGAGGAGGAGGAGGAAGAGGAAGAAGACGACCACGACCAGCGAGGAAGCCTCGCAGACACACTCACGCCAGGGAAGCGATGCGCTGCAGTCGGGTGTGAGAACATCGGGGAAGAAACCTGCAGAACTCAGCATGGAGCTCAGCTGAGGTGGGAGCAGAGAAGCATCGGGGCAGCTGTGCGGCCCGTGGCCTGTGCGATGGGTGGACAGCGGCACCGCTTCCTCCGATGAAGGTCTGCGGGCGCCCACAGCAGGGGGAGGGGCATCCCCACACCTGCACCAGGGTGTTTTGAACAGCCTCTCACAGAGCACTTTTGCGGGCCCAGCTGACCATCCACGTCTGCAGCTCCTGGGAGAAGGCAGAGCTGGAATCGGGTTCACTTGCTCCCTCAGCTCTGCCCTCCTTCCCTCCTATCCTCATGACAAAGTGTGAAATAATGTTCATTCCGACTTGCTACCTAAATCTGCCTACTGTTTGCATGGAGTGACCAAATAATTACATTTTAAGGAAATGTAAACAGCATTTGCTCACACAAGAATACATTTATTTGCTCATACCAAAATAAATGGCAGATTATTTAAAGAGTCTAGTGAAAAAATTAAAGTATGCTACAAAAATTCAGGGTAATATTTATAAAACCTTGAAGAGAGAGGACTTTCTCATTGGACACCCTGGGCAGAAGCCCTTAAAAATGAAAAATAACAGTGGGTGGGGAAAAGGGGAGGCCTTAAAGAGTTTTATAAAAGTAATTTTTTAAAGCAAATGGAATGTTGGGAAGAAGTTTCTTAAGTTTATGACATATGAAATTAAATTTCCCTAAGTGTGAGCGCACAGAAATTCAAAAGAGAAGATATATAAATGAGCAATTAACACATGAAAAGAAGTGCTAAGCTTCTCATCAGCAAAAAAAAAAAAATGAATTTAAAAAAGGAGATACTGCCCTAGCCGGTTTGGCTCAGTGGATAGAGCGTCGGCCTGCGGACTGAAGGGTCCCGGGTTCGAATCCAGTCAAGGGCATGTACCTTGGTTGCGGGCACATCCCCAGTGGGAGGTGTGCAGGAGGCAGCTGATCCATGTTTCTCTCCCATCGATGTTTCTAACTCTCTATCCCTCTCCCTTCCTCTCTGTAAGATATCAATAAAATGTATTTAAAAAAATAAATAAATAAAAAATAAAAAAGGAGATACTATTTGCCACCTGTCAAGCAACAAACAGTACATGGCAGTGAGGGAAGACTTGGAGCCTGGGGAGCAATTACTCAGCCCTTTCTGGGGACAATCTGATCAAATGTAGCAACAGCCTTAGAGTCACACGCTCTCTGTCTGACCACGTCTACTTGGGGAGGTGGGGGATGCTGAGTGGTACTGGGTTGTTGGAAAAGACTCTGGTGCAAATTATGTCTTTTAGATTAGGATACTCTGTATCTAAAAAAGGTACAGAATTACATCTAATGCCATGAAAAGATATTGCATAAACAATCAGATTATAAAGCTACATGGTCAGGATAATACATAGCAACAGGTATATTCGTATAAAGAGGTAATAAAGTGCAGGAAGTTGACAGCAGTTGTGTCTGCAGAGACTGAGTTCTTTATGATGGTTTCCTTTCATTCTATTGGGCCTGTATTGTTTGATAATAAAAATGTCACTGGGGAAAAATAAAACCAGAGTCCTACGCATAAAGGAGATTCCGGATGAAAATCACCAAAAGATACCCCCAAGCGGTAAAATGTAGTCGGGAAACTTTCCTGTCTTCTGGAATAGAAATTTTGCTGTATTTATGACACTTTCCATTATGAATATGCATTACTCTTGGTTTTAAAAGGGTAAACCTTTTTTAATTAACTATTTCCAATTATTTTTTGTTGCGTTAATTTTAACAACCATTACAAGATCACACAATTACTTTCAAAGTTTATGCCTATGTTTTCCTTCTCTTCAAGTTCCAAAACCAGTTTTTCTTTATCTTTATATATAAAAGGCTAAGTGTGCAACCATACGTACGTCCAACCATCCGACCGGCCGGCCGGCACATATGACGCGCACTGGCAATTTAAAAATAAACATTGACTCACACATGCACGATACATATAAAGCTCTTGCTGGCGACAATCGCACGGGTGTGTTTCAATCTGTCATTGTCCATCGTGAATTTGGTTGACACTTCTATTATAGAGAAAGGGCGAATAGCGAGGTTAAAATCTCTCTTCTAATTCATTTCCTTTCAATGTGCCGAATCCGTGCACCGGCCACTAGTAATTCTAGTATCTTGGGAAGCACCAAGGGATTCTCCAGAAACACACCAGGCCCCAAGTCTCTCTCCTGTACAGGCCCGGGACCTGCAGCCCCAGAATAAACAGGGAGCTTGTTAGAAATGCCAAATGTGGGCCCCACCCGACCTAGTGAGTGAGGGCGGGAGGCCCTCCCGGGAATCTGCTTTATCATGACCTCAGGCAATTCGATAACCTGTTCCAGCCTACAAGCTTTAGGCCTTCAGAAACCAAAGCTCTCCTGAAAACAGTCAAATCATTTTTAAAATTCTATTTGTTCAAAATTCCAATCGTAAAGTAAGTCATTCAAGGAAACTGAGCAACTAAATCTTGAACCTTAACAGCTGAAAACAAATTGCAGAAGAAAAAGGTCAACAATGAAAGAAAACCATACCACACCGAAGTCTTAAAGGTGCCGATGAGCCCGAGGGACTCAGGCAAGCCTTCCAGTCCTTGAGGCAGGTAAGGAGCCCGGGGAACACCCTAACTCATCTAACTGCACACGGCACAGGCAGGCTGCCGGAGCCCTGAGTAACAGCAATGTTCAAGCCACATCTAGACATAAATACCACAACCAGATGTGCTAAAAGCGTCAGAAGTATCTTTATTCCAACTAATAAGTGATCCCATTTGGGGCAAGATTATTGAGGTTTGCCGTTGTAATTAATCCAGTTATTTACTTGTGACGAAGGTAAACAGCCATAATAGAAACGAAACTAAGTTTATTCACAGTCCAACAAAATACAGTGTTTCTTCCCATTGTTTGTTTAATGCATTAATGACCCAGCAGACACCACCCTGCCCTCCAGGAACCTGCAGGCACTGAGGATCAGCGAGGCCCGCAGGGATCGCCCTCCACCTCTCCGGCCCTCTGTCCGCCCCCCGCCCCCCCACCCCCTCCCACCAACCCTCCGCCCCCCCCCCCCGCCATCACCCCCTCTCCGGCCCTCTGCCCCCCCCCACTCTCTCCCACCACCCCTCCACCCCTCCACCCCTCCCCCTCCCGCCACCACCCCCCCTCCGCCCCTCGCCCCTCGCACCCAGGGCAGGGACTTCACATCCATCATCTCCAGCACTTGGTAGAGACCAGCAGAAAACGGAGGGCCACTACTTGCTCCCTCCACCCGGTCAGACCAGTTTGCTCCAGTGAGCACCACTTTTAACGTTAAAAAGAGACGTGAAGTGCGTGTTTCTCTGCATATAACATGAGACTGCGCTAATCTCACAATCAAATAAAAATAAAAATGACTTTGTTGTTTAAAAAAGATACATGAACTAGGTAAAATCAAGCCAAGTAAAATGATCCCATTTTTAATGGGAAAAGTTATCTGTAAGAGAAAAATAACAAAATATTGTAGCTTATACTGGGTGGTGAGATTACAGGCAATTGTTCTTCTGTGTTGCAATTCTTTCACTATGTAAGTTATTTTTTAAATGACCATGCAAGCTTTGGTAAAATATTTTTAACCCTGCCAAGATTCCATTAAGGAGTGGTTCTCAATGGGCGTGTGTCATTCCGCAGCGAATAACTGGAAACGTGTGTGGTTTTTGTGGTTGTCACATTCATTGGGAGGCATCACTGGCATTTAACAGGCCACTCAGAACAGTCCCATACAAGCAGCTGTCCCGTGTGCCTTTCGAATGTCTCTCCAGACATTCATGTAGGGGCAACTCCATGTAGAATGATCTGAACCTAGAACCTGACTCCATTTTACATACAGACGCAAAGGGTTTTCTTAAAGCTTTTACTGTGTGCTCTATTTTCTGGGAGTGTAAGTCAGGAGAAGATTGTTTTGCCTGGCCAGGTGGCTCGAGGTAGTTGGCGTGTCATGCTATGCACCAAAAGGGTGAAAGTTCAAATCCCAGTTAGGGTAACCGATCGAAGTTTCTCTCTCACAGCTATGTCTGTCTGTCTGTCTGTCTGTCTCTCTCTCTCTCTCTCAATTAGGGTAACCAATCGATGTTTCTCACATCTATGTCTCTCTCTCTCTCTCTCTCTCTCTCTCTCTCTCTCTCTCTCTCTCTCCCTCTTCTCTCCCCCTTCCTCTCTCTCTAAAATCAATAAAAACGTATACTTGTGTGAGGATAAAATAATAATAATAATTAAAAAACCTTGGCCAGTTGCCAACCGAAGACTCTTTACTAGTGGAAAATGCGCATAGCTACATATTATGTCGCTTTCAAGTTCCAACTGCCACTGTTTGCACAAATCTCTTTCTTTAACATATTTTATTGATCTCAGAGAGGAAGGAAGAGGGGGAGAGAGAAACATCAGTGATGAGAAAATTGATTGGCTGCCTCCTGCACACCCCCTACTGGGGATCGAGCCCACAACCGGGGCATTTGCCCTTGACCGGAACTGAACCCAGGACCCTTCAGTCCCCAGGCCAAACCGGCGAGGGCTGCACAAATCTTTTAAGTAATTCCTGCTTCTAGAACTTGCTCTCTGATCAGGTTCAGGAATGTCACAAAGAAGCAAGCCCCAAGCAGATGGGTGCGTGTCATTTCATCATCCCCGCCCAGCCCTTTGCTAACACTTCTGAATCTGACAGAAGCGTCCTCAGGATGTTCCGGCTCAGCGGCCCCTTCCCGAGAGCATCTGGTTGCCTATTGGCTGCAACTGTAAGAGCTCAGTTCCCACCAGAGCCAGGCCTGCAGGCCCGTCTAGCTCAAAGCCATCGCTTACGGTATAACTATATACTGGCTCATGGCTTTGTACACTGAATCACCAGCTTGAGAGACATCTGGAAGGTAATGCATTTCACAGTCAAGCCAGTATAAACACACTTATTTCTGAGCACACATTACAGGCATGGCTGTGGATGCAGCTAGCACGGCTGCAGCTCCCGGAGTGCACGGGCCTCAGCACTTGAAGGAACGGCCGGCCATCTTTGGAACAATCCTTTATCGGCAACTCCTGCTCCTTCCTCATTAAAAGGCAGACGGCAGCCCTGAGGTGCGCTCCCCGCACCCGCCCGTGTATGCCGAAGTCACGCCACAGGGTTGGACCGCTCCTGTGTACTTGCGCGGTGATGCGAGAGTTGTCTATATGCCATGGGCGAGGTTTTCTTTACTCCACAGGGTAGCAGGTGCGCGGGGCTGCTTCCCATCGGTAAGGGAGGGTGCGTCCCGTCCAGCCCCGGGATATGGATCAGAGATTTCAGGCAGGACCCGGGCCAGCCCCTCACACAGGCACTCCAACATTGCCGTGGGGGTGCAGGCGATGGGCGTGGGTCAGGCAACACCAGAAGTCATTCCAAACGAACGTCACAGGAGCCAAGCACCACTCTGCTTACTCACGTTCAAGGTCACTAACCCGATGGACTGGGCTTCTTGTACCCAGAAGCTAGAGCAGGGGTGGGCAAACTTTTTTTTTTTTTAATATATTTTATTGATTTTTTACAGAGAGGAAGGGAGAGGGATAGAGAGCTAGAAACATCGATGAGAGAGAAACATCCATCAGCTGCCTCCTGCACACCTCCCACTGGGGATGTGCCCGCAACCAAGGTACATGCCCTTGACCGGAATCGAACCCGGGACCCTTCAGTCCACAGCCCGATGCTCTATCCACTGAGCCAAACCGGTTTCGGCAAGGGGGGCAAACTTTTTGACTCGAGGGCCACCACGGGTTCTTAAACTGGACCGGAGGGCCGGAACAAAAGCATGGATGGAGTGTTTGTGTGAACTAATATAAATTCAAAGTAAAGGAGCGGAGGGGAGAGCAAGAGAACCGGATAGGACAGCCGGATCCGGCCCGCGGGCCGTAGTTTGCCCACGGCTGAGCCAGACAAACCCAGGAGAGCTTCCTGACTAGGAAATGGGTGTCATCCACGGTCACTGGGGGGTCAGCTGATTCCTCCGCGGGACCTAGCTACCATGGCATCTCTGATGGAGGGGAGGCCCAGCGTCTCCGCCACTCCCTACCTGCCCAGGTTTCACTCACTTAGAACTAAAAGGTTCATACGCGGCACGTGTAAGTTTAAGTCACAGAGGGCTCAGAAACGCCTTCCGGTTCGGGCGGGACGATGAAAATCGCTGTGAGCCACAGGAACCTACGAAGCAGCCGGAAAGGAGTCGAGGCGGGCGGGCTGGCGGGAGTGACCAGAAGCCGGCGGGAACCTGCGCCTCGGTGACGCCATCCGGCTCGAAGGTCGGACAAGCTGGAGACAAGAAGGAAGAGGGCGGGGGGACATCAGGTGCGGGAGGCACCTGTGAGGCGAAGGCCACACTCGAGACGCAGGTGCCCGGAGTCAGGCAGGGTGAGGGGGAGATGGAAGAGAAGAACAAGAAGAGCAAAGCAGGCAGGCGGCCGGGATGTGCGTACAGCTTTAAGCTCGCAGGGCTCCTCAAACTTTTTAAACGGGGGGCCAGGTCCCTGTCCCTCAGACCGTGGGAGGGCCGGACTATAGTTTAAAAAAAAACTATGAACAAATTCCTATGCGCACTGTGGGCCCGGGACGCGTGGGCTGCTAAGCAGGACAGGCAGCGGCCCCCGGCGGGCCGGATCCATGTCCTCGGCGGGCCGCATGTGGCCCGCGGGCCGCAGTTTGAGGATGCCTGCAACCTGTGAGGCAGCGATTCTCGTGCGGCCCACGGACCCCTGCAGTTCCCAAGACCCTTTCAGGGCGTCCGGAAGGTCAACGTTATTATCCAAGTCAGAGCCAGGCATTGTTCTCCCTTTCACTGTCTTTATGCTGGCACTCGTGGTCGGCAAACTGCGGCTCGTGAGCCACATGCGGCTCTTTGGCCCCTTGAGTGTGGCTCTTCCACAAAATACCACGGCCTGGGCGAGTCTATGTTGAAGAAATGGCGTTAGAAGAAGTTTAAGTTTAAAAAATGTGGCTCTCCAAAGAAATTTCCATCATACTGTGGATATTTGGCTCTGTGGACTGATGAGTTTGCCGACCACTGCTGGCACGGATACCAACACCGGGCGGGGAAAACTGCTGGCACCTTAGCAGTGGCACCAAATGTCCTGGTGGGCACTGGCTTCTTCACTGCCCCACCCTCATCCAAAAAAGCTTCTCTCCTGCCCAGCCCGTGTGGCTCGGTCGCTGAGTGTTGACCCATGAACCAGGAGGTCACGGGCACATTCCCAGGTTGCAGGCTCCATCCCCAGGGTGGGGCGTGCAGGAGGCAGCCGATCCATGATTCTCTCTCATCATGGATGTTTCTTCCTCTGTTTTCCTCTCCCTTTCTCTGAAATCAGCAAAAATATATTTTGGAAAAAAAGTTTCACTTCAGAAAGTCCTCGATGAGTCATCAGAAAGGGTTCCTGCGTCACACCCCCAGCGCGCAGTGTGGTCCCTGTCGGTGACTAGGGGAGGAGACACGGGCACCACACGGCGGGCCGCGAAGACCGATGACTCAGGGGACACACTTGCGCAACAGGGTTGCGAGCTGAACTAGCGCTTTTCTCAGGAAACAGCTTTTATCTAGAAGCACAGCATCTGAAAACCTTCAGACTTGAGGGTTTGGCAGACGGTGGCTCATAAATGAAGTGAACCCGTGGCTTCAAGAAAAATAACTCACAGTATTGGATGCTAATGATAAAATGTGAGCTTTTGAGTGAAAATTAGAAATTTGGAAAAGTTGTTTCAGCCATTTGTGAATTTCCTAATAAGTGGGGGCATTCACACAGGGTTTTGTGATATTGTTTAGTCAAATGTATCTGGAGGCGCTCCAGAACTCAGCAAACCAGTATTCCCCAAACAACCAGCCAATACGTGTTACAGAAACCCCGCTGGGTAAGACATCCCTCAAAGTGCAAGATGGAGCGACAGACTTTACTGTAACAGAACAGGAAAAGCTCACCGATGTGACTTCAGAGTCCACACTGCAACTGACCCTGAAGAAGTCGCCCGTTTGAATTTTGGTGTAGCACCAAAGAATAACCACAATTTTCTGAAAATGCCATTAAGAGACTCCTGCTTTCTCCACTGCATATCTGTGAGGACAGATTTTCTTCAACTACTCCCACCGAAACATGACGCAGCAGACTGGCCGCGGGGCGGACCGGGAATCCAGCCGCTTCTCCTCAGCCGGATGGCACAGAAATTTACAAAATGCACAATGATGGCTCTCTGCTCACTACATATTCGTTGTTTTGTAAAAGAGCTTTCATTAAAAGACTGTTGTTTACACAAGCATGAGATGGGTTTATTACAGGCAATTTCAATAAATTCATAAATATCGTCATAAATTCCTCAAGTTTTAATTTCTAATCTGACAAACAGACTGTTAAACGCGCACAGAGAAGCGCTCCTGGGTCCGGCCCTCCACGGCTTCGGACGGCACCGGTCCACGGTCCCAACCCCACGTCTGAAAGCGCCACCGCAGGACAGGAAGACACGGGCGGATGCTGCTGAGGCAGCGCCTGAACGTGCACCGCTGATGATGCGGACGCAAAACCCAGCATCAGGGACCCAGGCAGGAAGCGGAGAAGTGGGAAGGGGGCCGGCTGGACTGACCGCGGGGATAGGAAGGAAGGCATGAATTCAAAATACGGTGCAGAGGCCGAACCCACAGGATCTAGCAACCCCCTGCAGGCGCCCAGGCCGGCGTGGCTAAGCTGTCACTGCCTGGCCACCCACCCGGCTTAGGGGCAGGTACTGAGCCCGCGCTACACCGTCATGCGCCACTTAAGGACGGTGCTTAGCGATGGGGACACGTCCTGAGAGATGAGTCGTCAGGCCCATTGGTCAGGGTGAGAACATCACAGAGGGCCCTTCGCACGAACCTCGGACGGCACGGCTGCTCCACACCGAGGCTACCGCCCCCAGGCTGAGCCCGTAAGCACGTTACTGGACGAACACGGGACAGTAAATGAAGCACAAGAGGCTCGTAAACATGAGACGCAGGAGGCTGCTGCCCATGTAACACGGCTGCTGTTCACAGCAGACTCCTTTTACTGAGTGGGAAGCACACACCCTGACGATAAACAGTACAGTAAGTACATAACCAGTAACACAGTCGTTTATGTCACTATCCAGTCATGGTACTGTGTGCATGGGATGTGCTATACCTTTATGTATGTACTGTGTGCATGGGATGTGCTGTGTCTTTATGTATGTACTGTGTGCATGGGATGTGCTGTGCCTTTATGTATGTACTGTGTGCATGGGATGTGCTGTGCCTTTATGTATGTACTGTGTGCATGGGATGTGCTGTGTCTTTATGTATGTACTGTGTGCATGGGATGTGCTGTGTCTTTATGTACTGTGCACATGGAATGTGCTATACCTTTATGTATGTACTGTGTGCATGGGATGTGCTGTGTCTTTATGTACTGTGCACATGGGATGTGCTGTGCCTTTATGTACTGTGCGCATGGGATGTGCTGTGCCTTTATGTATGTACTGTGCGCATGGGATGTGCTGTGCCTTTATGTATGTACTGTGCACATGGGATGTGCTGTGTCTTTATGTACTGTGCACATGGGATGTGCTGTGTCTTTATGTACGTACTGTGCACGTGGGATGTGCTGTGCCTTTATGTACTGTGCACGTGGGATGTGCTGTGCCTTTATGTACTGTGCACACATGGGATGTGCTGTGCCTTATGTACTGTGCACATGGGATGTGCTGTGCTTTATGTACTGTGCACGTGGGATGTGCTGTGCCTTTATGTACTGTGCACGTGGGATGTGCTGTGCCTTTATGTACTGTGCACACATGGGATGTGCTGTGCCTTATGTACTGTGCACATGGGATGTGCTGTGCTTTATGTACTGTGCACGTGGGATGTGCTGTGCCTTATGTACTGTGCACATGGGATGTGCTGTGCCTTATGTATGTACTGTGCACATAGGATGTGCTGTGCCTTTATGTACTGTGCACATGGGATGTGCTGTGCCTTTATGTACTGTGCACATGGGATGTGCTGTGCCTTTATGTATGTACTGTGCACATGGGATGTGCTGTGCCTTATGTATGTACTGTGCGCACACATGGGATGTGCTGTGCCTTATGTATGTACTGTGCGCACACATGGGATGTGCTGTGCCTTATGTATGTACTGTGCGCACACATGGGATGTGCTGTGCCTTATGTATGTACTGTGCACATGGGATGTGCTGTGCCTTATGTATGTACTGTGCGCACACATGGGATGTGCTGTGCCTTATGTATGTACTGTGCACATGGGATGTGCTGTGCCTTATGTATGTACTGTGCACGTGGGATGTGCTGTGCCTTATGTATGTACTGTGCACACATGGGATGTGCTGTGCCTTATGTATGTACTGTGTGCACACGGGATGTGCTGTGCCTTATGTATGTACTGTGCACACATGGGATGTGCTGTGCCTTATGTATGTACTGTGTGCACATGGGATGTGCTGTGCCTTCACACGACTGACTGGCAGCACAGCAGGGTCCTCTACCCCAGCATCACCACGAACTGCACTGCCATGACGTCACTAGGTGATGGGAATTTTTCGGGTATCATACACGTGGTCCATCACAAACAAAAATGCCACTCTGCACCCCTGGCTGCGTATAGATACCTAGACACCCACAGCCAGAGGCTGAGTTCTACCAGCAGCCAGCTCTCTGCCACCCACTTCCTGGAGGTAATGCAGACTCCAAGAGGCAGGGCTCAGTCCCACCTGACGTCAGCTACGAGCCCTGAGTATCCCCAAGGTACCAGGCACATTACAAATTCGAGGCATCCACGCCTGCCCCCCAGGTTCCCTCATTCATTAGAAACGACTCAGGCCCTGGCCGGTGTGGCTCAGTGGATAGAGTGTCGGCCTGCGAACTGAAAGGTCCCAGGTTCAATTCCCGGTCAGGGCACATGCCCGGTTGTGGGCTTGATCCCCAGTAGGGGGCGTGCAGGAGGCAGCCGATCCATGATTTTCTCTCATCATGGATATTTCTCTCTCCCCCTCTCCCTTCCTCTCTGAAATCAATAAAAACACATTTAAGAAAAAATGGAAGAGACAACTCAGAAGTCAGGGAAGCGCTATACTAGGGATCACACTTTATTGTAAAGGACACAACTCGTGAACCACCAAGTGCGAGAGACTCACGGAGCCAGCGCGGGCGGGCGGGCAGGCGGGCGGGCGGGGTTTCCATGGCCTCGCGGCCTGTGTGCAGTGCCGCTGCCCCCCTCCCCCTGTACCTAAATGCCCACCACTCCAGATGCTCCCCCTCGCTGCCCTGGGACTTCTCCATGGGGCCATCACATAGGCCTGGGAGTGCATCGCTGGCCATGGGACTGAACTCCATCCCCAGTCCCTCTCCCTTCCCAGGTGGTGGTGGCAGTTGGGGGAGGAGGGGTGAACGTCGCTTCATTAGCAGAATATCAGGTAAGGTCTACAGCAGGGGTCCTCAAACTATGGCCCGCGGGCCACATGCGGCCCGCCGAGGACATTTATCTGGCCCGCCGAGTGCCGCTGCCTGTCCTGCTTAGCAGCCGACGCATCCCGGGCCCACAGTGCGCATAGGAATTTGTTCATAGTGTTTTTTTAAACTATAGTCCGGCCCTCCAACAGTCTGAGGGACAGTGAACTGGCCCCGTTTAAAAATTTGAGGACCCCTGGTCTACAGGGCTCGTCGGAATCTCAGAGACACTCCTACCACTCAGGAAATCCCAAGGGACTCCGGGGGCTGAGTCAAGAACCAGAGACAAAGCCCAACTCCGTATCCTTTCTCTGATGCCTCCGGGCGTCTATAGCAGGTGCTCCATCAATCGCTGAAAGAGTGAGCAAAAGGCTCGACACCGTGATCATCCACCGAGATGGAAGCACGGGCAGAGAAGAGGCGGCAGGCAGGCCGAGTTTTAGACCCGCGGAGCAAGGAAGACAGCAGGTGGTGAAGAGCTGGAACTCGGAGGAAGGACCGAGCCCGGGGGGCCAGGTGCCGGGGCGTATTCCTGGAGGTGACGGACCGGGGAGACGGAGGGTAGGAAAGGCAGCTCTGGCCAGGGAGGGCGACCCTCATGGATAACGGTTCCTCGGTGCAGACGGGGAGGTCCCAGGTATGAGAGAGGGGAGGAAACAGAGTACAAGGCACAGAAAACCAACAAGCCAAGGGTTCTACAGAAGAATGTGCTGAATGTCACGGAAAGGTCAAGAAACAACTGATTGGGAAACTGCATGGGGAACAGTGGAGGGGCAGGGGCAGAACTTCACGGCGATGTCGGCTCTCGGTTCCTGAGCTCAGCAACGAAAGAATTCAGAGCCGAGGACCCCGGCACAAGAGGAAGGCTGTTTAGCATGCGAGGCGGCGTGCACTCAGAGAAGATTCCAGCAGGCTGCTCAGAAATGAACCGGCGGGGCTGTGCGGGCTCAGGAGGAAGTGACAGAGGCAAAAGCAGGGATCTTGGAGACAGGCTCAGGGGGTTAGCCCGGGACAAGCTCGGCTGCCCACAGACCCCCTGGTCGCAGGTCTCATGGGGGCCTAGAGCTCAGGAGAAAGAAGGCAAAGACACAGCCTGGAGAGAGAAGGCATGAGAGTGCTCTGGAGATCCGGCACTGGGTCCTTTGTCTTAAGGGTTTTTATGTTTTCTAAAGGCGGGAGTTTTAGGGGAGGTCTCAGGAGGATCTCAGGAGAGTATTTATCAGCTTTCTAGGTGTGTCCTTTAACATGCTGATGCATCAGCCCTAGCTGGTTTGGCTCGGTGGATTGAGCATTGGCCTGCAAACTGAAGGGTCTCAGATTCAATTCTGGTCAAGGGCACGTACTGTACCTCGCCTGCGGGCTCAATCTCTGGCCCTGGTCAGGCATGTGTGGGAGGCAACCAATCGATGTCTCTCTCTCACATCGATGTTTCTCTCTCTCTGTCTCTCCCCCTCCCTTCCAGGCGGCAAGTGACAGAGGCAAAAGCAGGGATCTTGGAGACAGGCTCAGGGGGTTAGCCCAGGACAAGCTCGGCTGCCCACAGACCCCCTGGTTGCAGGTCTCATGGGGGCCTAGAGCTTAGGAGAAAGAAAGCAAAGACCATGCAGGGCCTGGCAGGCTTGAGAACAAGCTCTCTCAAAATCAAATATCCTCTGGGGAGGATTAACAACAAAGAGAGCATATAGATCCTTCTCGGTCAGTTTCACCTTCAAAGAATGCCACTGAAGAGGCACCCATGGACCAGAACCACAGCGGGTCTGCCCCAGCATGGTCTGGAGCAGGGGTCCTCAAACTTTTTAAACAGGGGGCCAGTTCACTGCCCCTCAGACCGTGGGAGGGCCGGACTATAGTTTAAAAAAAACTATGAACAAATTCCTATGCGCACTGCAGGCCCGGGACGCGTCGGCTGCTAAGCAGGACAGGCAGCGGCACCCGGCGGGCCGGATCCATGTCCTCGGCGGGCCGCATGTGGCCCGCGGGCCGTAGTTTGAGGACCTCTGGTCCGGAGTGCATAAGGTTAAGACCTTGAGGTTTATTATCTGGCTGTAAACTACTCGGCCCCTTTGTTCAGCTTTCTGCCTCAGTTTCCCCATTCCACTTTGCCACAGGGAACGGGAACAAAGACAGCCAACACAGACTACTCTTTCAAGAAACATGGCTGTGAGAGGCAGACATGAGATGCCACAGTCCGAGAGCACGGTGTCCAGTGAGACGAACCTGAGCAGATGTGGAGGAGGGGCAGGGACGGGACGTGGGACACGGGGGACAGAGAAGGAGCGCAGTTCAGGTCGGGGCTTCAGATGGACATGGGACACGGGGGACAGAGAATGAGCGCAGTTCAGGTCGGGGCTTCAGATGGACATGGGACACGGGGGACAGAGAAGGAGCGCAGTTCAGGTCGGGGCTTCAGATGGACGCACACCTTGTTCTCGAGCTGGCCAGGCCCTGCATGGTCTGGACTTGCCTCCCGCTCCGATTTCTCGCGGCCTCATGTGGCTTTCTTCCCAAGAACACTGGGGTCCTTAGGCCCAGCCTGCTCGAATGCTGGCCTCGGCCTGAAATCACTTCTCTCCCTGCCTCGGGTAACTCCTACCCATTCTTCAGACCCACGGCAATGGGACTGCACCACTCAATTAGTCCTCTCGAGTGCTTTCTTCGTAGCGCTTACCACCGCTGGGGTCGTTTATTTATTTATTTATTTATTTATTTATTTTTAAATATATTTTATTGATTTTTTACAGAGAGGAAAAGAGAGGGATAGTCAGAAACATCGATGAGAGAGAGACATCGATCAGCTGCCTCCTGCACGCCCCCTACTGGGGATGTGCCCGCAACCCAGGTACATGCCCTTGACCGGAATCGAACCTGGGACCCTTCAGTCCGCAGGCCGACGCTCTATCCACTGAGCCAAACTGGTTAGGGCTGGGGTCGTTTATTTCTGTGATAGGGCAGGGACAGGTGTCTGTCCCGGTAAAATCTGGAGTGAGGACAGGGAGCTGTCACCACATGCAGCAGTCAAGCAGGATACAGCTGTGGCACAGCCGAAGGGACGGCGCCGAAGAGAATGGCGCCAGGTCTCAGAGGCCACAGCAAGGGACAGCACCTAGAGCCAGGAGACAGGGACACCTCCTCCTCCTCCCTCTCATCGCAGGAAGCCCAGAGGAAGAGGGAGGAAGACACTGACAAGCGCTCCCTGGACAGTGAGCGTGGCCCCCACAGGAGGCAGACGCACTCCTGAGCGCCCGGAGGAGAGGCAGGGAGGGCGAGGGCAGGGCAGAGGTGAGTCCATGTCTGAGGAGGGAGAGGAGGCGGAGAGGAACAGAGCGGAGCACAGCGAGCGGGCAGGATCAAGCCCACGTCGGGTGGCCTCTGCAGCTGCGAGCAGCACAGATACAGGAAACAGCCACGGCGCTGACTGGTCTGGCGATGGGGGCTGCGGGCGAGAATGACAGGACAGCAGAAAGGGAAAGAGCTGAAGTCATCTGCTCGGGGCCCAGCTGCAGAGAGCAGGAGAGGAACCAGGAGGAAACTGAGGGGGAAGGAAGAGGCCCAGGAACTAGTTTCTGGAGGGAATGGCTGGACGCAAACGTGTGAAACAAATTACGCGGCAGATGCGGACCTGAAAGACCAGCGCAACCTATTCTTCAGGAGAGGGGACCACAGCTCTCCACCGCGCTCACCGCCTCTCAGGACCGAGTTCAAGGCTGGCCGTGCCCTCTGGGGAAGGTCAAGTGGCTGTCTTCCCCGGAGCCCGATTTAAAACAAAGCGAAGCCGAAACCGGTTTGGCTCAGTGGATGGAGCGTCGGCCTGTGGACTGAAGGGTCCCAGGTTCGATTCCAGTCAAGGGCATGTACCTTGGTTGCGGGCACATCCCCAGTAGGGAGTGTGCGGGAGGCAGCTGATCGATGTTTCTCTCTCATCGATGTTTCTAACTCTCTATCCCTCTCTCTTCCTCTCTGTAAAAAATCAATAAAATATATTTTAAAAAATAAATAAATAAATAAAACAAAGCAAATGGCTCCCGCTGGTCCAGGGCACGGGCATGTCTCCCGGGGCCCTGAGGCTAAGAAGCCCCCACTAGGGGCCCGGAGAGAGGGCGGCGCAGGGTCCGGCGCTGAAAAGTCTGCACTTAGAGCAGCCGCACACGGTGCAGGCAATGCCCGCAGCCCACACCGCACCTGACCCACCAGCACCGCTGGCCTCCCACACTCCCCTCTACCTGGAGCTAGCGTGTCAAACTCCGGGCCGCCCACCGCGAGTTTGACACGCTTGCTCTAGAGCCGTGGTCGGCAAACTGCGGCTCACGAGCCACATGCGGCTCTTTGGCCCCTTGGGTGTGGCTCTTCCACAAAATACCACAGCCTGGGCGAGTCTATTTTGAAGAAGTGGCATTAGAAGAAGTTTAAGTTTAAAAAATTTGGCTCTCCAAAGAAATTTCAATCGTTGTCCTGTTGATGTTTGGCTCTGCTGACTAATGAGTTTGCCGACCACTGCTCTAGAGGAATCACCAAATAGTAAAATATATTGTTTTAAAATTAATAAAAACAACACAGATTCTGTGGGCAGCACGTAGAGCATTTAAATTTAAAAAGCAAACTTTACTGAGGAGATAGTTTTTGATTACTTTGATTTATTGTTTTATTAAAGGGTATCGTTTAGACAAAGAGGTCATAGGGGCATACTGTCAGGTCAGGAAAACTGTCAAGGGTTTCCCTACCTGTTTGGCTCAGTGGATAGAGTGTCGGCCTGCGGACTGAAGGGTCCCAGGTTCGGTTCCGGTCAGGACACATGCCTGGGTTGTGGGCTCGATCCCCAGTGGGGGGCGTGTAGGAGGCAGCCAATCCATGATTCTCTCTCATCATTGATGTTTCTACCTCTCTCTCCCTCTGCCTTCCTCTCTGAGATCAATAAAAACAAATTTAAAAAAGAAAAAAAAGGACCTGACTGGTTCGGCTCAGTGGATAGAGTGTCAGCCTACGGACTGAAGGGTCCCAGGTTCGATTCCGGTCAAGGGCATGTACCTTGGTTGCGGGCACATCCCCAGTGGGAGGTGTGCAGGAGGCAGCTGATCGATGTTTCTCTCCCATCAATATTTCTAGCTCTCTATCCCTCTGCCTTCCTCTCTGTAAAATATCAATAAAATATATTTTAAAAATAAAGAAAGAAAAAAGAAAGAAAAGGGTCACCATCAGCCCTTCCCAGAGGAGCACCACCCAGGGTGAGGGTGGGACATGTGTTCCGTCTGCCCAGGATCCTTGCTTCTTGTAATTGATCCCCCTCTCCCTTCTCTGGATTCCAGGAGTTGAGGTACCGACCTCACCAGCTGGTACAGAAGGTGGACCCAAAGGCCCACTCAGCAGTGAGAGCCCTGGTGACTGGTTCGGGCACATGATCAGCCAGGCCCCAGAGCGCTTGGCCTTAGCAGGTATGCGAGGCAACACATTTCCCCTTTACTTAAGACACCTGTGCTTTCTCCACTTGCAAGTGAGAAGTTTAGCAAATCCAGCGATGAATAAGGAAACTGGCACTGAGCTCTGTCCTCTCTCCTGCATCCTTCTCTTCCTGTCACTGTCCTTTCCTCCCCTCCCCACCAGCTCCTGGGGGTGGTGGCTGCTTACCCTCAGCACGCGTGCTATGACGTGGCCAGGCGGCAGACACTAACCTAAGAGCACGCTGACCCCGGGTAAGCTACACTGCAGTTCGATTTCTTGACAGTTAGAGATTCAAGCGGAGAGTCTGGCGTCAGAGAGCAGGAAAGGACGGGCACACTTGAACAGACGCACACAAAACTGAACCTGGTAAATGTCCTTAGTATCAGGTTTTGTATGAGGTCAAAACCATGTATGGATGTGAAGGGAAACACACCACTAAAATTCGTGGACATGTGAAAGTAAATTCAAAGTATCTTCCTGCCTGCCTGCCCGCAGCTAGAGGTCTGGCCTGCTGCGAGAGAGGTCAGAGGCAGCGCCCACATCTGCAGGATGGCCCTGCCCACACAACCACCATTTCCTCCATCAGATCAAGTCTGTGTGTCTCTGTGCTTCTTGCTAGCCTGAACGCCGATGGTGTTGTTATGTGGAAAAAATAATAAATTCACAACTTCCTCAGCCCGTGGTCAAGAAATAAGAGGCAAGGTAGGGTTATCAAGAGAACGTAGTGTGAGAATGAGCACACTTAGATCGCAGGACAGAAACCACCCTGAGCTGGAAACCGGGGAAGGAAGGAGTCAGAACAGAGGGGTGTTCCACGGAAGTGGGGGTGAAACGCAGCCAGGCCGAGGGAGGCCCGGGAGAGACTCAGGCAGGGTTCTCTCCGCTTCTCTCCAGATGCACGCTTTATTCTCTACCTACACACCACCCTCTGTCCCCACACACAGCAGCGGGACATGCTGCCTGTCACTCCCATGTCGTTCGTTGCCTTATGGCCCGTGAGCACGTCAAGGTCAAATGCCTGTCTCTTGGGCCCATTTCAAATTTCGGGGAACAGGGCACTGCTTGGGCAAGTCCTGCACCTGGTTCGAGCCCCGTATCTGCTGCGGGGAGGAGCTCGAGGGCGGGAATGTGTGGGTTAAAGGACGGTTCAGGGACTCGTGGGGTCAGACAGGTGCTCCCAAAGGCCCCCTTGCACCGTCCCCGCTTTGACCTTGGTTCTCTCACCAGCATAATAAGGAACTGTCCCCAAGTCCTTTCAGGCTTTTGCCGAGTCTGGAGTTTGACAGAACTTAAGAGAATTAAGTTGAATTTAAAAGATGACGGGGTAACTAGCACTCACCACGGCTTCGGGAGTCCACGTCAATAAAGATGTGGAAGATAACTGGTAAGCTCTAGAAACAACCATTATCTTTTACAAATATGAAAAGACTGGAAGGCTGGATCCTGGGAGGCCGAGATCCTGCCTTGGTTCAAGGCCAGATCCCTAGAGCCATGGGCACTCACACATCCCGAGCCACGAAGCCGTCAATGGTGACCGGTGTGGCAAGCCTGGGAGATGATGCCTGCCTGCCTGCCATTAGGACTAATTACCAGGCGCTAAGGCAGCACACTCATTATGATGTGAACATGCTGAGAAGCGTGAATACGTGAGCAATGCACCGCTGGAATACGTGAGCAATGCACCGCTGGAATACGTGAGCAATGCACCGCTGGAATACGTGAGCAATGCACCGCTGGAATACGTGAGCAATGCACCGCTGGAATACGTGAGCAATGCACCGCTGGAATACGTGAGCAATGCACCGCTGGAATACGTGAGCAATGCACCGCTGGAATACGTGAGCAATGCACCGCTGGAATACGTGAGCAATGCACCGCTGGAATACGTGAGCAATGCACCGCTGGAATACGTGAGCAATGCACCGCTGGAATACGTGAGCAATGCACCGCTGGAATACGTGAGCAATGCACCACTGGAAAACGTGAGCAATGCACCGCTGGAACTAAGAGTTCTAGCAAGGCGGCTGGCTGCCTAGCAATCTGCATTAGGTCAATAACGGTTTCGTAAATGCTCAGGTCACTGGTGGTGTCAAACACGCAAGTTAAAGCAAACGAAAGATGGCTGTGAGATGGCTCACCAGCGCTAGGAAGGGAGCAGGAAGCGGGCGCACGCGGCCGGGAGGAGGCGGGAGGCCGCCGGCCTGGTAACCACCGGGCCCTGGGCGGGAAAGCAGCAAACTGGCCGCGCCGAGGCTGTCGCCCGGGAGACAGCACAGACTGCGCGAGTGCTGGGTTTGACCCCCCGGGGGTGTGAGAACTGTGACCCACAGAAAACCCAGATTTCCTACTAAACCCCTGCTTCTTCTAAGAGCGAGAAAGTGTAGTGGGACCAGGATGTGCCTTGGCAGGGCCACAAGCGTCTGGGCTGACGGGGCCTGCCGGGCCCATCCCTGGGGCCACCGCAGCGCCCAGAGTCCCTGACTGGCCTTCGTGTGCCCAGACGAAGCCCCTTCCCAGCCCTTACCTGCGGGTCATTCAACAGGCTGCCCCTCCGGCGAGGAGCGGTCGTTATCGTGGGCAGGAGATGCTGGCAGGCTCGTTCCCTTCCCTGCTCTGCATTCCCAAGCGTCTTCTTCAACAAGCTGCTGTGTAGTAGGACACTTCGAAATCTCCAAATCGCAACCGCAGTACCACTCCATCTACCGCGATCAAAGCCACACTGACCGACGTGACTGTGGTTGAAACTGATTGAACGGAGGAAGTAATGCGGTGACAGGGGCTGCAGGCGGGCACTCCCGACACTGATTAAAACACTTTCCCAGAGTGAACAGCTGCTGTGGACACTCAATTCATAAAACAGCTCCTTTAAAAATTCATTTCCAGCCCTAGCCGGTTTGGCTCAGTGATAGAGCATCGGCCTGCAGACTGAAGGGTCCCAGGTTCGATTCCGGTCAAGGGCATGTACCTTGGTTGCGGGCACATCCCCAGTAGGGGGTGTGCAGGAGGCAGCTGATCGATGTTTCTCTCTCATTGATGTTTCTAACTATCTCTCTCCCTTCCTCTCTGTAAAAAATCAATAAAATATTTTAAAAATCCATTTCCATATATTTAACGTTACGTTCACCAAGATATGTAAACAGAACCTCTCTCCTATTCACAACCTCAACTAATTTAATGTTAAAAAGTTAAATAACTCCTCATCTTTATTGGACATGGTTTTATTCATTTGGTAAATAATAGTAGTAGCTTATGGGGTTTTCTTTTCCTCAGAAACTCGGAAGTTTACACAAATCGCCATCTGAGACCTGGAAGAGTAGAGCGTGTTATCCTCACGGGCAGAGAACGGGCAGGGCTGGGCGGGAACGTTAATCCGGTGGAAACCCCACAGTGGGGTCCGTCAGCGTTCTCTCCTGTTCCCCAGCCGCTGCCACAGGCCCCCAGAGCGACCTCCTTACACAGAAGCAGCCCATGGGAGCCCCTGCTTAAAACTGCCATCGGCTCCTGGTCACTGATTCTAGGTAAAGGCCGCCGCCCCGTCTCCTCTCCTCCTCACTACGTGTCCCAGGGTCACTGCACGTGGGTGACTCTGGCCTCCGGACAGCCAGGTCCTCACACACTCATCTACTCAACACACCAACCAGTACGAGCGGCAGCTGGGTCCCCGGGCACCGGGCCGGTCCCAGGCCCCGGGCAAAGGCGGGGAGCAGCTGAGACAGAACTCCGGCCCTCCCTCCCAGAGCTAACATCCCGCACCCTCCACTGAGTCCCTCCCTCCCAACGTCGCTGTCACTTGCAGATTATGAACCGGCAACGGAAGTGACTACGTGTGGTGTCTGCAAACCAGCAGTGTCATCTCAGAAAACGTGTCCCTGCTCACTGAACTTCCGTAGTATGGGTTGTTGACAAGTAACATGGATAAATAATGTTTGTTATTATTATTATTTACAAGAGAGAGAGAGGAGAAATGAAGGAAGGGTCTGTTACTCACGGAAACTTGCTCTATACCAGGAAGGGCACTGGGTTTCTTAATCCATTTTTCAAGGTTTCTCTCACTGCTAGCTTACAGCTTTTATATGTCAGTGACCAAAATGTTCCACTCCAGTTCTGCAAGAAGGGAGCTGCTGAGTTTCCCATCATTCCAAAAACGGAAAGTCATTGCTTTTAAAGCCAATTATTGGTGAGCTAAAACAGCAATAAATAAATAAATAAAATAAAATAAAATAAATTCTTTTACGTTTACAGCAGAAAGGGGTTGACTTTTATAAAACACCGATCCACAACGAAGAGACTTCTAGACAGCGCACAGGAACGGGGTGTTGTTTATAAAACAGCTTATGGTACAACACACCGCTCTTAATACAATAACACTGCTCAGGAAATCTGTCCTGGAGAGAAGTGATTAGCCCTGTACATGCACGCACACGTGCGCACGCACACGCACAAAATCCACGGCTCCCATCACATCTTCTTTCTGCACTTTTACCCTAAGAGTCCGTGTCTCCACCACCAGGCTGTGCAAAGCCGGGGGGCTGCCTTCACTCCCGGGGCGGCGGCCATCCGTGTGTTGCACGCACGCCAGGACATGAGAGGACGTGCAGACAAACTGCAAGGCCACCGAACCCACGGCCGGCAGAGAAACCGGTGAACATGCTCCCCAAGCCACGGGGGCCAAAAGCACGCCCCCTGCCCCCAGGAGAGGAGTCTCGTTTTACCCACCGAGGACTGAGAAGCCCCAAACTGGTCAACTGCTATGACCTTGTGGTGTTCACATTGAAATTCAGGTGAATCCACAACTCAGCCACATCCTCCGAGAGCCAGGCTCCTGGCTCTCCCACTCCATTGGGAGAGAAACTACTCAGAGCCATTCGCCAGGGCCTTGGGGACCCCTGCACCTCGGAGCAGGGTGTGGTGAGAGGCCTAACCCGGAGCCGGCAGCACAGACAGACTCAGCCAGGGAGCTGAAGCCAAAACTCCTCACCAACGCGCTCTCTGGGCAATGAGCTGGTAAGATAAACTGCCCATCACTCATCTCACCAGCAACACTGGTGAGTTCATTCAGATGAACCTGCTTGACATTCACCTTGTTAAAGGACTACAAACATTAGTAACCAAACATTAATGCTCTTTGGACATAATTCCTTCGTTTTTAATGATCTACTATTAATAAACAACTACTTATTAACAAGTCTTTTTCGCACGGACCTCCAGGGGATCTGTGCCATCTCTCTAGTGCGGCCCTGGCATTCCTGAACTGAACGGCCACGGGCGCCTCGGTCCCCAGACTGGGGAAGGCAGAAATGCGCGGCAGCCGCCACTGTCTCCCCATCACACTCCTGGCCGTGGTCATGTTTGCAAGGCGAGTGCACACCCCAGCGCCGCCTCTCCGGCCCCGCCGGCCTCCCCAGGACGGGGCCTCCCCAGGACTGGACGCCTGCTCGCCCTGCAGGGCGCTTCCGGAAAACCGCCAGAGTCCAGGACACCAGCTGCTCCGAGCTGAATGCTGAACAGCGCAGAGGCTGACCTGGGAGCCGAGTTATGGGACTAACTCCTCAACAAGAGGGAGACCAACCTGTGCTCCACCTGATGTATACTTTAATACTTACCCGGGAACCTCCAGGTTATTCCAGAGCAGAAACCAGGAATGGAAAAGAGCCCCGATCCCTGTAAAGCGTGCCCGGGAAGCAGGCAGCCCACACTGTGACCATGAGGTCCGGGCCCAGGCCCTGGAGTTAAACCTGGGCCGCTGCTTGCTGGCTCTGAGGGAATTCACTGCTGCCTCAGTGCCAAGGCGTGGGAGGGGTCCCCAAACTACGGCCCGCGGGCCACATGCGGCCCACCGAGGACATGGATCCGGCCCGCCGGGTGCCGCTGCCTGTCCTGCTTAGCAGCCGACGCGTCCCGGGCCCGCAGTGCGCATAGGAAATTTGTTCATAGTTTTTTTTTAAAAACTATAGTCCGGCCCTCCCCCGGTCTGAGGGACAGGGAACTGGCCCCTGTTTAAAAAGTGTGAGGACCCCTGATAAAGCATGAGAGTTCTCTGAACACTGAGTGAACTGCCACAGCCTTGGCCAATGTTGGCTACCACTCTTGTAAGTGTACGAATCGTCCGACTTTCCACATCGCACTACCGGACAGGCTACATTCAAATCCCATTCTTCCTCCTAAAAATGAAAGTAATGCGCTAGGTCGTCACTGGCTACATCATTCCGAGAAAAGGAGGGGGGAGGGAAACCAAACTCAGACACCACAGTAAGAATCTCAACGGCTACAACTTTTCCAAATGGCAAACTGGAAACATGTAGCAAAATCCTTAAAACTTCGCATGTACTTTGATCCTGCAGACCCACTTCCAGGAACTTCTCTAAGGATAGAATCTCACAAGTATATGCAGAGCAGAGATGTGTGTCGGGGTGGAGAGTCACTGCTGAGCTATTGGCAATAGTGGGGGCAGGGAGTAAACTAATGTAAAACAAAAATAACCTGGTTAGGTTATCAAAGCTCCATACAGTGGAATGTTCAGTTACTAAACTATTGTAACTGACAATACAGATTCAGATGTTAAGCAAAAACAAAAAAACAGGCTATGAAATCATTATATATGTATATAGCAAGAGCCCATATTTGTTACCAAAAGATTATATATTAAACACACACACACACACACACACACACACACACACACACACAAGGATTTGATGTTTGATGAGATATGTACTCAGGTAGAGGACTTATGAGCATTTTATAGTTTTCAACTTTTTACTTTTCTCTATTTCAGTTGTTCTACCATAAACATGCATTTCTTTAAAATGCCAGGGATATTAGCTGATCATCATAAACAAATTATCAGTTTGGTTCTCAAATATACAATTAAGCTGAAAGGATGAAAGTTTGTTGTCTTACGTACTTAGCAGTATACAAACTTTATTCTTCTTCCCATTTTTAACCGAGGAAACTGAGGCACTGAGGGGTCAGATGACTCAATGCAAGTCACAGACGATGTGTGGTCAAGCCCCGTGCTCTGGAGGCTGCGCTCTTAACAAGCCAGGGCCCTCAATTACATAATCAGGGCTGTTACTTGGGGGCCCATGCTATACCCTAAAACTGGTTCTCAACCTTCCTAATGCCGAGACCCTTTAATACAGCTCCTCATGCTGTGGTGACCCCCAACCATAACATTATTTTCGTTGCTACTTCATAACTGTAATTTTGCTACTGTTATGAATCGTCATGTAAATATCTGTTTTCCGATGGTCTTAGGTGACCCTGCTAGCGGTTCTCAACCTGTGGGTCACGACCGCTGCTGTAGAGCCTAAGACCATCGGAAAACACAGATATTTACATGACGATTCATAACAGTAGCAAAATTACAGTTATGAAGTAGCAACGAAAATAATGTTATGGTTGGGGGTCACCACAGCATGAGGAGCTGTGTTAAAGGGTCGCGGCATTAGGAAGGTCGAGAACCACTGCTCTAAAAGAAGGAAGTGATGGTCATATTTTATTAGTAGAGAAAACAAAATTGGAAAATGTGCCCATTTTCTGTGTTTTTGGAAACCAATTCTTACAGCATTATGTCGGGCTTATACAGCTTACAAAGTGGTCTTCTGACACAGTGATAACACAGTAATTTACCACTATACTGGGGCTTACGTTTACATTTTGAGTCTCTAAGCAAATGTTTTGGGAGGAGTCTTCTTTCCAGCTCATCACCTCAAGCATTCTATGCATGGGGAAGGTTGTCTCCTTTCAGAGCCAATCCAGTTTACGGGAATGACTAGGGTATCGTACTTGTGGCTCTTATTTCTGCAATCAGTGACTACCAGGTGATAAACATAATTTTACAAGTAACGGTTTTAAAATGTGGTCTCCCTGCAATGTCGTTCACTCATAAACTGAAGTGAGTTCCTCCAGGCACGATTCTAGGCACTGGGGGCACAATGATAGTTTTTATTAGCAGCCGGAGGTCAAACAGCACTGTTACTTGAAAAACTTGCTCTATCCACTTCAAGAGATGGGTTTAGGACAGGGGTCGCGAGCCGCGGTTTGCCGCTCTGGTGACTAATGAGTTTGCCGACCACTGGTTTAGGACACTCAGTGAGAAGGAAGCATAACACCAACTGGAGTGTAATTCTCAGGGGAGATGATAAATACCCGTATTTTGAACAAGAACCTCAGCTAATGCAGCTGTAAGTGATCTGAGGTCCAGGCCTGGAGAAACCCACCAGCAGCTAGAGCCATTCAGCAGGGAATGGTCATTCAGAGGACAAAACTCTCCAGCAGTGGAATTTGAACTGAGTCATAAACCCAACCCTCTTGTGATTAATTCATTCTCTGTACTGGTAATTGACAACTCTAGCAAATTAAAAAGATGGGTTAGAGTAGGGGAATTTACCAGCACCTCCTCCTTAGCCTCTTACAGGAGATTTAAATTTGCCTCACGCTAGGCATTTGGGGAAAAGAGAAACTAAGTAGAGGTCTACTACCCATATTAGAGATAAGCATTGAGAAAATGAAAATCGCGAGTCATCTGAAAAAAAAAAAAAAAATGCCAAGAGGGACAAACGTTTTGCGGAACTAACTCCTACCACTCCTGTTATGCCCCGTTTCACAATGCCCGGCATCTGAACAATCCTCAGGGTTCCAAAGTGCATCACAAACCTGTTCATGCCCTCTCCTGCTCGGGCAGAGCAATAATGGTTTTGTGACGGCACCGCGTCCCGCAGAAACTTCAACACGCTCACTCCTAGATTTAGAAATACCTTTAGAGAAAAGTTCAATCACAAACTCCTTCCTGGAGCTGCTTAAAGGAGTTGTACCAATAGTTTTAATGCCATCACTCATGTCCCATATTTCTCAATGCAGATTACTTAAAAGTTCCTGGGTTCTTATCAAGCCTCCTACAGACAGAACTCAATATTTTCTTTTTTATCTTTATTGTTGAAAGTATTACAGATGCCCCCCCTGTTTTCCCTCTGACCCCCTCTCTCAACATTTTAAGACAATATAAATGTTTCAAGTAAACTATTAAAAGAAAAATATCGTTCTCAGAAATGGACAGAAATCATAACTTGGAGGGGTGTTTAAGCACCTTAAGTCATCCCATACCAAGGGCAACCCAACAAACACATGGCTATTTTAGAGGTTCAGAGGAGCACCCCATGAGCCAGCTGGGCCCCGTTCCTGCCCCCAGATCCCCTCCACCACCTAATCCGGGAGCTCTCCGAGCCTGCCCCTCATCTGTCCAAAGGGATTAGTGAAACTGCCTCCCCGTTGACAGGCTGAGATTTCCCAGGTGCGTTCATTTGTGCGGTATTTGTTTCTATCATCTACACGTCTGATCGGACTGGTTTCCATGATTTGTGCGCCTCTGACCACGTAGCGCAGGATGCGGGCAGATGAGCACAAAGAAACGCATCTGCCCGGAGTCGCACCATTTCAGGCCGGCGCTGCCTTGGACTGGCTCGGCGAGGGCGAAGTTCCCCAGGAAACTTTCCCACCGGAGGCTGCCAAACCGCCCCGCCGCCTCCCGCAGCAGGGCCGCCGCGACTCCATCCCTCCAGAGCCAAGCCTCCTCGTCCGGCTCACACAAAAGATGCCCGGAGGACGTGTGATCTACGAAGTTGTCCGCGGATCCAAAGGCAAACCCACCGAAAGTGCCACCCCTTCCTCGGCGGCTTCCTTTTCCCGGGGGTTCTGATTACAGTCCCCCGTTCCAGCGAGAGGAGACCGCAGCGGTGCTCCGGTCCGCACCGGGGACCCGCGCGGGGAAAGGAGGCGGACACCGGGGACGCGCTCCCGGCGCACGGAGGGACCAGCGGCCAGCCCCGGGGCGCCGTGCAGCCGGCCGGCGGCACCCACTGCCCTGCACGGGCCGGGCTGGGCCGGCGCACGAGGAGCCGGGACCCGAGGCCGGGCAGAGGCGGGCGGCGCGCGGCCGCTCCCCGCGGGCTCCGGATCCCGGGAGGCGGGCGGGGAGGCGAGGCTTGGCCGGCGCGCCGCGCTCCGGCGGCCGAGGGCAGCGAGGTCAGCCCTGAAGGACCGACTGCTCCCCGGCCCCCTGGGGAGGGAGGGACCCCGCGCGGCCGACAGGGGCTGCGGACACCCATTCAACCCAAAGCCCGTTCCGCGGCCGCCACCCCTTCCGCGCGCCGCGGCCCCTCGGCCTCCCGGCGCCCGCCAGCCGGCCGCCCCCGGGAGGATGGGAAGGACGAGGCGAGGGGCCGCCGTGGCCGCGCCTCCCGGGCGCGCGGCAAAGGCTGAAGGGCGGCCCTCGGGACGGGAGCCCCGGGCGGCCATCGCGCCGACCCCCGCGCGGACCCCCGCCGGCCGCGTCCCCGGCCCAGGCCGCCGCCGTGCAGCCCCGCTCCTCACCTCATCTCAGGGCGGGTCCGCGCTGCCGCCCCCGGGACAAATCAGTGCAGCTCACTCGCCGCGGGGAGGGACGCAGGAGCCGCAGCCCCGCACACCATCCCCGCCCGCCCGCCTCTCCGGGCGTCCCCGAGTCCGCGAGGGGCTCTCCCTCGCGAGCCGCCGTACTACGGAGCAACCAAGCTGCGCTCCCTCCCTCTCCTCAGCTCCTCTCTACCTCCGTCGCTCCCTCCCTCGCTCCCTCGCTCCCGCCTATCTGCTCATCTCGCTCCGCGGCCTGCCCCGCCCCATCCACCCCTGCGTCTCCGCCCACAGGTGGGTGGGGACAAACAGCCTGCCAATCGGAAGAAGGGGTCCGCACCTCCTCACCGCCCCTCGCCTCTAGCACCGCCCACCTAGGGAACCCATAGAGGGGGACCAATAAAGATGAAAGAGGACGGAGTGACATCCCAGCGAACCAATCATCAAGCGCAAAGGAGGCGGGCATAAGATTCTCCTTCCCCGCCCCCTTCCAGAAGGCGTAACCATAAGCTTCCGATCTGGGATCAGTGCGTCTGTCCTTTGCCACGCGAGACACTAGTTAGGATGCATTCAACTAATCTAGTTAAGGAAGATTTTTAAAGAGGATAACTAAGGCGAAAAGGAAGGAGGGGCACAGTCCAAGGAAGGTGGTAGGGCAAACGGTCGGAATGAAAAATGGTGTGGTCTTTAACTGAAATTTGCATAAAACGGAACCATTCAGGTGACTACAACTTCACCCATTTATTGGTAGCCCCTGTGCGGCACCTCCCCTCGCCTCCGAGCAAAGCATGCCGGGAGATGTAGTTCCGAGTTCGGTTGCTATGGCGGTCTCGACAGCTCCGAGAGTCCGGGAGTGACGAGCGGCCTGGCCAATGGGAGTAGGGCCTGGGCCAGCGGGGGCGGGCTCTCTGCAGAAGGACTCGAAGGTGGCAGTGGCGAAGGGGCGGCAGGCCGTTAGAGCCTCTCGGAAGCAGGTGAGTCCCGGTTAGCGCGCCGTGTGTCTTGGGAAATGCGACTTTGGACGAAAGATCGATAGACGCCCCGCGTAACCATCCAGCGCTGGGGCGGATGGAGGTTCGCGCCGCACCCCAACCTCAGATGCCCTCGGGCCCAGGCCTAGCTTACGTAGCCGAGGCCGTCGAGGGGCGGGGAAGACTTGATCGCGATTTCCTTCCTTACAGGTCTTCTCTCTGTTTGCATCTCCCTCGCCCTTTAAAAGAGGCCAAAGTCTGCAGGTCCCCTTCCACTGAGTCTCCCAGGTTGGTTTTCCCCCACCTGCCGCATTTTGTTCCTGTAATCGGAGTTCCTTTTTCTTTCTCCCTTCCTCCTGCCACCGCTTTCTACCCCTTCACTTTCCTTCCCGGGAGCAGTTACCTAAATAAAGCAAGGCTGTTCGCATTTCTGTGACCTGAGGGCCAGAACTGCCCTCTTCAGCCAAACAGCTGACACCCTGGAGCGAACGTGAGAACCACCTCGCTACACTTTCAGGTGCAGATGTGGTTCAGGGCGTGGGGCGGGGCCTGGAAACCTGCGTTTCTACCGAGCTCCCAGGTGCTGGTTCTACATCCGCTCCGTCCAAGCATATAGAAGGCGAGCCACTGATGTAATTTTAAATTTGGTGATATATTTTTAAAAAAACATGAAAAGAAGCGCGTGAAGTTAATTTTAATGTTTTATTTAGCCCAGTGGTTCCAAAAAAATTATCATTTCAACAATAAACAAATATTTCTAATTGAGATATTAGACGTTCTTTTTTTCTTATTGTGTTTGAAATCTGATGCATATTTTACATTTACAGCACATCTTAATTCCGACTGGACACAGTTCCAGGGCTCCTTAGCCACCTGTGGCCAGTGGCCATCCTTATTGGGCAGCGCAGATCCAGATGATACAGTTGCCCCCTGCAGAAACTCAGAGGTGTTCAAGCTCGGGTTGCATGTGACCAAACCCTTTGAGATGGGCGTCAGGACCACTCAGAGGTTCTCTGCCCAACTTACAGAAGTAATAGTAACAACAGCCAGCACTTCCTGAACGCTTGTTTTAGAGAGTGCTTTGCCTATATCATTGAATCCTTATCGCAACCCTTGTCATAACTACTATCTCTGATTTATAGATCTGAAGGTTAAAATTAAGTAGCCCCGAGTCATATAGCTAGCAAGTCGGAGAAGCAGGATTCAAACTCTCAGTGATGATTTCTAAATCCTATCTGTCAACCACTCAGGGTATAGTTGCTATCTTTTGTCACTAATTTCATGTCATGGATGCCTCTGCTCCAGTTTATGGCAGGGGACGAGTTGTTCAGATTTGAAACAAAGGATTCCCTGTATAAGGTCAAGTTGCCTGTCAGTTGCACTGAAATATTTTGGTAGTTTTACAACTCTCAGCGCTGTGTATTCAAAATCAACGTTCTGGGTTGAAGAAGGGTGTTAAAAACGTGGAGATATTTAGGCTTCTGGAGAGGTGCTATACCTTGGGCAACAGTACTGTGTCTTGATTCATTTGTGTCCCTCCATAAAGATGGGAAAATTTAGGAATTCTTAAAATGTTTCACTGTGGAATCATGGTGTGTTTCCTTTTTGTTTTTGGTGAAATCATTTTTTAATTGGTAAAAATTAATGTTTTCTTGCTCATGTGAACTTCACATAGAATATTTCAAAGACAACCCTACTAGTGATTTTTCTAGACGCAATGAACTTGGAACGAAGGAGAGGTTTTGTGAATAGAAGAGTAAAAATACATATAGCCACACATGCTAACATACGGTATTTTGCAAAATAATTTTCTTCTAACTTTATACATTACAATAAATTTGACATTTTGTAGATTATTTCTCTCGATTGTGACTTTATTAGTAAATATTTCATCAAAATTGCAATTTCTATCTTGCATCTGAAGCAAGAGATGGCCTCGTTAAGATGCTGTAGTGAGGTCCGGTGGGGAGCTCACCAAGGTTGCAGGTTCGATTCTTGTCAGGGCACACACAAGAATCAACCTGTGAATGAGGGCATAATAAGTAGCACAACAAATTAGTCTCTCTCTCTCTCTCTCTCTCTCTCTCTCTCTTCCCCCCCCCCTACTTTCTTTTCTCTCCCTCCTGTCCTCTCTCTCTAAAATCCATAAATTTTTTTAAAGATTCTGTGGTGAATTGAAAAATTAAATAGGATTTACAAACGGCAATAGCAATAGTGGAGAAGACTGGTTCAGTCAGTTGGAAGGAGGGAAAGTGGGGTGGAGACTGGAAGATCCCTCAGTTGCTGAGGTCCCTCGTCACCACCTGCGTTGTCATCACCACCTGCGTTGTCCCAGGGTCACATGATTGAGCCAGCATAAGGAGGCTGTCATTCATCACCACGTTGGTTCCGCTGTTTCCATGGTACACTAGGGGAATATGTGATGCTAACTCATCAGGTAAATGAGAGTTACTTTTCTGTTGTTCGGGGACTTACTATATTAAATGGCCCTACACTGACTAGTCACTGGGCCAAAGATTTCCAGTCCTTACAGTAATGACCCTCCCACCCCCCAACCCACCTGTTACCCCCTAGAGGTCCTGGCAGGGGAATGCCTCCAATAAGAATCCTAAGTGTAGATCAGTAAATAATAAAAGTTAAGCTCTCGCCGAAACCGGTTTGGCTCAGTGGATAGAGCATCGGCCTGCAGACTGAGTGGTCCCGGGTTCGATTCCGGTCAAGGGCATGTACCTTGGTTGCGGGCACATCCCCAGTGGGAGGTGTGCAGGAGGCAGCTGATCGATGTTTCTCTCTCATCGATGTTTCTAGCTCTCTATCCCTCTCCCTTCCTCTCTGTAAAATATCAATAAAATATATTTTTTTTAAAAAAAGTTAAGCTCTCTTGGAGGCAAGAGAGTTAATGAAAAAAAAATTGAGATTCAGAAGTCGTTGGGAGCCACTGTTCTAGACGGACATGTTTGAAACCACTTGTTGTGCAGATAGGCAGCGATTTGACATCTGCAAGCAAAAGCCTTTTTTTTTTTTTTTTTTTTTTTTTTTTGCTTCTGCCTAAAGCCTCTGTCAAAAAGGAAAATTATCCTTTCCTAATTCTTTAGGTAAAGAATTCTTTCGCTCTCAGGTTGTGTGCGATATAAAGATTATGCCCCCACGCCTGTAAGCTCAGTTGAGTTTGTCTTGATAATGCTCATAGAAATCTAGGCTGTCATAATTAGGAGAGGGTTTAATGTGGCCCGCCCAGCCCTCTTCCCCTCAGCCAATGCTTGGACCCCCTTGCTGATGCCACTGTCAGCATGTGTCCCGTCTCTGTAAATCCCTCCAGTAACAGGGACCATCAAGCTCATGCGTTTTCCTAAGTGTAAATCATACACCAAAAGGGGATAGAACGGTTCTCACAGCATGTTATCGGCTGGACATGCTTCCTAGGGTCAGCCAGGTGTGCACCCAGCTCGTGTCCCCTGTGATCATCTCGTGATCGTCGTGTGCCCATCTCTGCTCACTGCTTACGCAAGGTGTCCTTAGAGAGGACGGGATTCTAGAGACAGTCGCCTACCCAGTGTAGAGTCCACCTCCCTCTAAGAAGCAGAGTGCCCTAGTCCGTCAGGAATACCTGCTTCCCAGCCTGCGAAGGGTGGTATTTAAACCAGACCTCCATCTACTTACTTTGATTTGCTGACCATATTTTTTAACCAAATATTTGGGCACAGGGCTTCTTTACCTGATATGTGGATATGTATGAAGAGTCTCACAGGTTAGTGAGAACACCATTAAAACTTAATATTGCCCTGGCTGGGTGGCTCACTTGGTTAGAGTGTCATCCTGATATACCAAGGTTGCAGTTCAATCCCAGGTCAGGGCATGTACAAAAAGCAACCAATGAATGCCTAAGTATGTGGAACAAGAAATCCATGGTTCTCTCTCTCTCTCTCTCTCTCTCTCTCTCTCTCTCTCTCTCTCTCTTTCTCCCCCTCTCTCTCTCCCCCCAACCCCTTCTCTCCCTGTTTCTTTCTCTCAAAAGTCAATCAATTAAAAAAACTACCTTGCCCTAACTGGTTTGGCTCAGTGGACAGAGCGTCGGCCTGTGGACTGAAAGGTCCCGGGTTCGATTCCGGTCAAGGGCATGTACCTGGGTTGCGGGCACATCCCCAGTGGGGGGTGTGCAGGAGGCAGCTGATCGATGTCTCTCTCTCATCAATGTTTCTAACTTTCTATCCCTCACTCTTCCTCTCTGTAAAAAATCAATAAAATATATTTTTTTAAAAAAACCACCCTAACATTAAGCCTCCTCTTCAGTATAAATGGAGATTTCTCCCTCCGGCTATATCATGCCACAGTGCACCGTCCTGGCAGAGCGCTGAGCTCTGGGGCCACATGTGAGAACTGACTTATCTGTTTTTCTGTACCTGGCTGCTTGACAATATCTGCGCTTTCCTTGAAACAAAATGAGGGTGGGTTAGAGATCTTATAACTGAACCCTGAACCGGGAGTGGCCACAGTATTACGAAGTTTGTGTTGAGAAACAGTAGAAATTTGAGGATATAAAGAGTTGGACTTTCAGGAATTAAGTTGTCCACAGAGTAACAGATGGCTTGGATGAGAGAAAGGAAGGAAGCCGTTCAGCGGCCGGTGGCCAGAGCCCAGGCCTGAGGCATTACACTTAGCACATCAGCTGTGCTGACACCATCAGAACATAAAGTGAGCAGGTGAGCTAGGATGTCAAAGGAAAAGGGAAGGTTTATGGTCCATAACTTCATACAGAGGAAGGAATTGTGATAGACTCTCAGATATCCTTGATGCCTGAAGAACGGCACAGCAAAATCTCATTTCGGAGAAAGATGAGTCCAGTTTTATGTCTCTTGAATGTGAGGTTGACCTGATACCCAGAACACTTTTGGTCTGAAGGTGTAGATAAGGAATGATCTGTAGAGGTTTTATTTACAATTATTAATAGATGAGCTCCTTAGGGGATTAAGTGTAGCAGGAGAGCAAGCTGAGTTCATGTTGCTGTTACAACTAAGATGATGCCATTGGAAATGTCTTCCCATCGGTTCTTTTAGAATTCCTTAAAAGATCAGTACTTTACTAACTGCTTTTTTTTTTAAGTGTTATTTATAGCAAATGTTTCATTTATTCAAAGTCCTCTGCTTTGTACCAAAAATTATTTAAAATAGGTGTCTTAATTTTTGTTTCTCCAGATTTTCTAATAGGTTTCATGTGGATCATTATAAATGTATAAAGTATTACAAACATAATCCTCAATTTGTAGATTTAAGTCCAACATATTTAAAATCTAATGTACCTGAAAAAATTAACCTACAGTTTTAACTGTAGGTTGTTATGCTTTTTATAGGGCATATCAGCCTACTTTTAAAAAATATATATATAGCCCTGACCGGTTTGGCTCAGTGGATAGAGCGCCAGCCTGCAAACTGAAAGGTCCCAGGTTCGATTCCAGTCAAGGGCATGGACCTTGGTTGCGGGCACATCCCCAGTAGGAGGTGTGCAGGAGGCAGCTGATCGATGTTTCTCTCCCATCGATGTTTCTAACTCTCTATCCCTCTCTCTTCCTCTCTGTAAAAAATCAATAAAATATATTAAAAAAATAAAATAAAATAAAATATATATATATTTTTATTATTATTATTATTATTATTATTATTATTATTATTTCCGAGAGGAAGGGAGAGGGAGAGAGAGATAGAAACATCAATGACGAGAGAGAATCATCGATTGGCTGCCTCCTGCACATCCCATTCTGGGGACCGATCCCGCAACCTGGGCATATGCCCTGCTGGGGAATCAAACCATGGCTTCCTGGTTCACAAGTTGACACTCAATCAGTGAGCCATGCTGGCAGGGCCAGCCTACATTTTTAAACAGGTTTATTTTCATTTACAAGTTTTATGTGGCACTTCTTTGGTAAAGGAAAGTTAAGAGTGGAACATAAGAGCGAGAGATGTGACTATGGAGACAGGGTCACAGAAGTGCCATGTTGCTGACTTTGAAAATGGAGAAGGGGAACATTCTAAAGAACACTGAGGCACCGGCATGCTCCCAGGAACACGCCGGAATTAAACTGAAATGCGGAAAGGCTTCCTGAACAATCAATGGAAAGCGCACAGGGGAGAGCCCTGATGGCCAAGGACCGAAGGGGGAGACCACACAGAGACTGGTGGGAGGGGCAGAGGCGCGAAAGGGCTGGCCGGGCACCCACAGGCGGCAACTGAAGTCCCGGAGAGATATCTCAGCTGTGGGGGTGCCACTGAGAACTCTGGGGTCTGATCCCGAAGCAGGGCTCCCCAGCAGAGAGCACCAAACTGAGGAGCATATCCACATGACATCTGGCTGTGAAAAGCAGTGGGGTGCTGTCTGCCAGGGAGTGGCAGCTGAAAGTTCGGGCACCCTCTTAAAGGGCCAACACACTAAACTCCCTGTGGAGCCACCCACCTTGTACTCTGGTAGAGGGAAGGTGAAGTGGACTGGAGCTGTGAGAGCAGAAGCCAGGACTGGGGACTTGGGGAATAGAGCTCAGAAGGCAGACACCCCAAGTTTCCTGGGCTCAGTCCTTCCCTCATGCAGCGGGGGACATCTTTCCCACGTAGACATCCGCCTTGCCTGGGGGAAGACAGTCCACACACACTAATGGAAAACACCTTGCCCTGAGGTCACTTAAGAGATTAAAAGTAGCCTCCAGGCAGAAGCAACTGCCCCACCTGAGTTGAAAAAAAACTCACCACACCTGAGGACGATTGCCTGGGGGTAATCTAAGTCAGAATCCTATTACAATAGGTCCTCAGGTTACTTTGGAGATCCGTTCCTATAGCAGGGCGAGATGTAACGTGATTTTTGCCCTAAGTCAGAACCCACCTACATAAGCACCTATGTCACTCACATGGAGCACATACACAGCAGTAATGAAGTGAAACAGTAAAAAAAATTAAAAGAAAGATAGCAATTCCTGACCTTTACTTGTGGTAAATAAATAATAAAAAACGTAAAGCGCATATGTACATAAGTCAAAATGACGGAACTTTTTTTCTTTATAAATACTGTAAATGGGAGATGGCAACGTAACCACGAAATGACATGTCAAGTCCGATGTTACCTGAGGACTGCCTGTCTGTAGACAGAGGTGGTCTTCTGGAGGCTTTGAGTCTTTGCCTGATCCAATTAGTCAGGAACAGCCTTTAACACTGTCCTATACTAGAGATTGAGAGGTATAGAGGATCTACTTAAAACATAGTCACAAACCCAAACAGACAACCAAAATGAGGAAACAAAGAAACAACCCCTGAATGAAAGAACTGGTGAAGAGATAAATGAAGCAGAGATAAGAAATTTATCTCAAACAGAGTTCCGAGTAATGATGTTAAAAATGCTCAACAGTATGAAAAAAGATATAGTAACTATGAAAAAAGAACAGTCTGAGATAAAGAATGATATAATACAAATAAAGAACACATTGGAAGGAATACACAGCAGATTAGGGGAAGCTGAGGATCAAATCAGTGAATTAGAAGACACTTGAAAATATCACTCAATTAGAGAACCAAAAAGAAAAAAAAAAAAAAAAAAAACAATTAAAAAAACAGGAGGACAGCCGAAACTGGTTTGGCTCAGTGGATGGAGCGTCGGCCTGCGGACTGAGGGGTCCCAAGTTTGATTCCGGTCAAGGGCATGTGCCTTGGTTGCAGGCACATCCCCAGTGGGAGGTGTGCAGGAGGCGGCTGATCGATGTTTCTCATCGACGTTTCTAGCTCTCTATCCCTCTCCCTTCCTCTCTGTAAAATATCAATAAAATATATATTTAAAAAAAAAAAACGAAAAACAGGAGGACAGCTTAAGGGAGCTGTGGGACAATGTGAAACGTAACAATATTAGAATAGCAGATGTGCCAGAAGAGACAGAAAGGGAGAAAGGAATAGAGAAGGTGTTTGAAGAAATAATGGTAGAAAACTTCCCTAACCTGGTAAAGGAAAAAGTCACACAAGTTCAGGAGGCACAGAGAACCCCAAACAAGAAGAACCTAACAGACCCACGCCCAGACATATCATACATAATTAAAATGCCAAAAATTAAAGACAAAGAGAGAACCTTAAAGGCAGCAAGAGAAAAGAAAACTGCTACCTACAAAGGAGCTCCCGTAAGGCTGACACCTGATTTCTCATCAGAAACTCTACAGGCCAGAAGGGAATGGCATGAAGTACTCAAGGTAATGGAAAGCGAGGATCTGAGACCAAGATAACTATGTCCAGCAAGGCTATCATTCAAAGTAGACGGTCAAACAAAGAGCTTCCCAGGAAAAAAAGGCTAGAGGAGTCCATCACCACCAAGCCAGCAGCACAAGAAATGCTGAAGGGATGGCTGTAAGGGACTGCTGAGAAGAAAAAACAGAAAGAGAAACGTACCCGTACAGAATTAAAATGGCTATAAATCAGTACCTCTCAATAATAACCCTAAATGTAAATGGATCAAATGCTCCAATCAAAAGGTGTAGGGTAGCTGAATGGATACAAAAACATGACCCAACTATATGCTGTCTACAAGACAACCACCTCAAAACGAAAGACACACACAGGATGAAAGTGAAGGGACGGAAAAAATTTTCCATGCAAATGGAAAAGAAAAAAAACTGGAGTAGCAATACTCATATCCAACAAAATAGACTTTAAAAGCATCATGCTAAGCGAAATAAGCCAGTCGGAGAAAGATAAATTTCATATGACCTCACTCATTTGTGGAATATAATGAACAACATAAACTGATGAACAAAAATAGAGCAAGAGGGAAAAAATATATATACTAGAATATAATGGAAGTAATCCTGTTATCTGCAGATTTTTAATATTTCCTACAACTTTTGTGATATCATACTATGTTAGTACAGTTTTGGTGATATTATTATACTTAGAATCCTTTTATTCTTGAAATATTAATGTTTATTGCATTATTATACATAAGGTAATATTATTATATATAAGGTCATTTTTCTTTTTTTTTAATATATTTTATTGATATTTTACAGAGAGGAAGGGAGGGGGATAGAGAGTCAGAAACATCGATGAGAGAGAAACATCGATCAGCTGCCTCCTGCACACCTCCCACCGGGGATGTGCCCGCAACCAAGGCACGTGCCCCTGACCGGAATCGAACCCGGGACCTCCCAGTCCGCAGGCCGACGCTCTATCCACTGAGCCAAACCGGTTTCGGCAGGTCATTTTTCTTGAATAATTGGTGTTTATTGTATGTAACATCATATTTAAAATCGTTTTTCTTGAGAAAAAAAAGAGAACAGATAATTTTGAAGTTAATGACATTCATTCTTGGAAATGGCATGGTAAGTGCTATATTTTAACTTAATATTGTTATTTTATAAGGTGCTCAGTTAATTTATTTCCTGTGTGCAAGTATATTTACATTCAATAAAAAATTTTTGATTTTTGACATAATAGACTAAGTGTTCCATTTAATCTAGACCAATGCCTGAGAGACTACTTGGGCCTTGAATACCATCCATTCTACCATTTTCTTAGTGTCAAGAACTCAGGATTCCTTTTTTGGGTTTGTAAAACAAATAAGGTTTCCCCAATCTTCTTGCTACTTTTGTAAAAACACTTCTCTTTCTTCCCTTTGTAATTCTGAGGATATTTCTGTTCCCACTTGGTTCTTCATTGGACGAACTAAGCATTACTTTTTCTGCCAGCCAGGCCAATTTTAACCTAAAATTTAGAGAAACGATTTAGGGTGATCTGACTAAAAATATTGGTGATGTGATGTGTATAATACTTGCTGTAGTGCAGTTATCTGCCCAAGCCTTTGAAATTGGGGTGCTGCGGTTTGAGGTCCACGTGACTGCTACTCTGGGAGACAGCCCACGTTCTAAGTGCAGTGGGCAGAGGAAACAGTGGCTTCTCGAATTACAGGGGGAGATGTTTTGAAATCAAGGTGTGGCCAGGTAAAAGTTCTCTTTCTCAAAAGACACTTGAAAATATCACTCAATTAGAGAACCAAAAAGAAAAAAAAAAACAATTAAAAAAACAGGAGGACAGCCGAAACCGGTTTGGCTCAGTGGATAGAGCGTCTGCCTGCGGACTGAAGGGTTGCAGGTTCGATTCCGGTCAGGGGCATGTACCTTGGTTGCGGGCATGTCTCCAGTGGGAGGTGTGCAGGAGGCAGCTGATCGATGTTTCTCTCTCATCGATGTTTCTAACTCTCTATCCCTCTCCCTTCCTCTCTGTAAAAAATCAATAAAATATATTTAAAAAAAAAAAAAAAAGGCAACTCCAGTAGCTCCAGACAGCAGCAGCAAGGGTTTCCATATTTAATGATAACGGATATTGATTCTCCCGAGCAGTAGCTGGGAAAACCCTCGTGAGTGAGTGACTCAAGCAAGGTTTTGTTAGTATGTAATGAAATCTAGAAGCAGGGAACAGATGGGGTAGATTGAGTGTCACCGGGGGAGACTGTGGAGAGGGGGCAGGGGTGAGCTTGATTTAGTCCGCAGAATCTGCGGAGTAAGGACAGCGCCGTCTCAGCCAACAGCAATGCCTGGAAGCGCTGAGACGAGTGGCCATATGGTGTGAAGTCAGAATGCCCAGATCAGACAGGCTGTGCGCTGGGAAAAGGGGGCGGAAGGTGGACCAGGGCAGCGGCTAATGCACCTAGACAGCCTTGAGAGCTGGGCTTCGGTTTACTGGCAAAGGGAATGAACACCGAGCCGCTGTATCTGTGCTGGCTTCTCCCCTCCCCTGCAGACACCCCAACACACACGCTGACATGCACTCACAGCCCTTCTTACCAGAGGGTTAGAATTCATGTCATCTGGCCTAGCTCACTCTGTTTTAATAGAGCCTGTTGGTACGTGCTACACACATAACTATATATGTCTCGAATGTGTGTTCATTTCTTTCAGTTTCAGAATTTGATTATCACGTTCCAGGGAGCAGTGAACATTGCTGACTTTACTCAGTAAAAACCCTTCAGAGGCTCCATTAGACCCTCTGAGACTTAACATCAGGCGGGTTCCTGGGTAGGGACCTTTATATTCGCCCTGGTCCTCATGCTCTGGTCACCAGCTTGAAATTTTCATAATTCCTGGGCAATTTTATTTGCACTGGGCTCTGCAAATTATGTACCAGTTTTATCAACAAGGACTTCATAAGTGCCAATCCCAAGCTAAAGGACATAGGATTCTAGTTTCAAGTGGAAAGTCTAATGTTAGCAGCACAGTAGAAAACCGTTCCGTGTAAAGGTTAAGAGAAATGACTTGGGAGTTGGTAACATCTGGTTTGTCCCAGATCTGGCCCAGCTGGCGCTGTAAGACCCTCCGTATGTGACTTAACCTCTGTTAGCCTCCGTCTCCTCCTCATAAATAACTGTCATCATACTTTCACCTTGTACATACTTTCACCAAGAAGCAGGCACAGAATGTTCTCAGCAGGATAACTTGTAAAAGCCCCAAACTGAAAAAAATCAAATGTCTATAGCGGAATCAATAAAGAGTAATGAATTAATACAATAGTAATATTTTATAGCAAGGAGAATGAATGAACCACAACTACCAGCAGCCATGTGGGTGAAACAAACGTGGTACTGAGAAAACGAAAGTGGACTTAAAGGAATGTCATTTCTCTTACATAAAATGAGACAGACCAAAGGAACCTGTGCTGCCAGCCGGAGCGATCCAGGATTCCTGGGGAGGGCGGAGGTGAGCAGCAGGGGCGCAGAAGCTTCTGGTGCCGGAGCTGTTTCCTGCGTGGTGCGCGTTACTTCGCAAAGATCAGCAGCTGGGCAGCAGGGCCTCGGCACTTCCCGTGTGCGTTGTGCTCCTCAATGAATTTACACTTAAGAGAACAGCCTTGCCCTGGCCAGTTCGGCTCAGTGGATAGAGCGTCGGCCTGCGGACCGAAGGGTCTGGATTGATTCGGGTCAAGGGCAAGTCCCTCGGGTGCAGGCTCCATCCCAGCCGGGCCCTGGTCAGGGCACGAGAGGCAACCACTCGATGTGTTTCTCGCACATCGATATTTCTCTCCGGCTGTCCCTCTCTCTTCCACTCTCTCTAAAATCAATGGGAAAATAGCCTCGGGTGAGGATTTGAAAAAGGGAAAAAAATCGTCCCGCCCTGGTTAGTGTGGCTCGGTGTTGAAGCGCCATCCTGTGCCCCAAAAGGTCACCGGTGGGATTCCCGGTCAGGGCACATGCCAGCCAATCAGCTGATGTTTCTCCGTCTCTACCCCTCTCCCTTCCTCTATCTCTAAAATAAAAATAATAAAATAGTCTTTCATAAAATTATTATGAAAATTAAAGAAACAACGGGAATCCTTAGATGTGCTTCAAGAATCCAGACTACAGATTTAAATACCTCCATTAAGTGGTTGAAAAGGGTTACAGAAGAATTAGGGGCACAGTTTTGATGTCTTGATGGGACACTTTTTTCTTTTTAAATCCTTACCCAAGGGTATGTTTTTATTGATTTGAGAGAGAAAAAGAGAGAGGGCAACATCAATGTGAGAGAGAAACATTGACGGGTCGTCTCCCATTGGCCTGGACCAGGGATCAAACCTGTAACCAAGGGATGTGCCCTCACCCAGAACCCACCCACAGCCTTCTGGTGTAGGGACAATGCTTCAACCAGCTGAGCCACTTTCCCTTTCGAATGGTCTTTTTTAAGACTTTGAACGCCTTTTAAATGACACCTTTGGTGATTACAATTGAGCTCTCTGAACCTCTCCCATTTCCCCACCTCCCCCAAGTACATCTGATCGTTTTTATTGAATAGCAAAGTGAAATTAAGCACATGCTCAGCTCCATGTGGAAAGCTGACCTGTAAGCCCATTCTCTGCTAAGATGGCATATTCACTCCTGTGATCACCTTCAAGCACTATTATCTCCAGGCGTCCTCAAACTACAGCCCGCGGGCCACATGCGGCCCGCCGAGGACATGGATCTGGCCCGCCGGGTGCCACTGCCTGTCCTGCTTAGCAGCCGACGCGTCCCGGGCCCGCAGTGCGCATAGGAATTTGTTCATAGTTTTTTTTTTAAACTATAGTCCAGCCCTCCAACGGTCTGAGGGACAGTGAACTGGCCCCCTGTTTAAAAAGTGTGAGGACCCCTGATCTAAATGTATTTGTTTGAAAACTACGTTGACAGTTGTCATTTTATCCTTTGCCAGCACTGTTTTTAATGTTTGCTTTCACTTGGTACAGAGGACATCTTGTTGGTTTATTTCATGTATACATGTTTTTCTTTTTTTGTTTTGCTTTAGGTGACTATGAAAGGCTTATATTTTCAACAGAGTTCTACAAATGAAAAAATAACATTTGTTTTTCAAGAACGGGTGAGAAAAATTGTTTAATCATTAAACGAAATAAGATAAGTATATTTACCCAGTTTAAATGATCTGTTAGTGAAACTTAAACGAAACTCTAAAAATTACTTTCCTTTAATTGTGTGTTACAGTGGTGGCCCATATTGTAGTATAACTATATTTTTAAAAGAGTTGCTACAAAAGTTTTTAGTCCCCTGGGTGGTGGTTTAAAAGATATTAGGAAAACAATACAACCTTAATAGTCTTATATGTTGCAAAATTAACTCAACTTATTTTGAATACCACGATAAAGTAAATTTCCAGATTGTAGTCATATTTCAGAAAATACATTCTCTCAAACTGTGAAATAAAAGAGGTGGAAAAGCATTGTTGTCCACATTAATTTCTGAGCTTTGCAAAGTTACCTTATTCACTAAGCTTTAAATGGTTTCTAGTGGGGTTTTTTTTTTTCCACTTTAAGCATAGATAGTGAAATTTTCATATATTGGTGATTGTTTGAAAGGTTTGTCACAAGCCAAAATCATTCCAGTGGTAGAAGCGAGCTGTCTGAGATTCGGACTCTTTTTTTTTTTTTAATATATTTTATTGATTTTTTACAGAGAGGAAGAGAGAGGGATAGAAAGTTAGAAACATCGATGAGAGAGAGACATCGATCAGCTGCCTCCTGCACGCCCCCCACTGGGGATGTGCCTGCAACCCAGGTACATGCCCTTGACCGGAATCGAACCTGGGACCCTTTAGTCCGCAGGCTGACGCTCTATCCGCTGAGCCAAACCAGTTAGGGCAGATTCTGACTCTTGACTTAAATGATGTTGGGAGTTAGTGAAAGATGACAGAGGAAAACTGGATTGTGTTCATGGTTCCAAAAACCTTATTAAACTATGGAATATGCAAGTATGGCATACAAATAGCTCTTACTTTTCATCCCTAAAGTTAGATTTGGGGCCTGTTTAATTTTGTTCAGTTGAGTATGAAAATTTTCACATCATGAAGGCCTGGGCTCAAATGAATGTGTAATATTCTGTTTTCATTGGTTCTAGGAAAATCTTCCTGTTGCCGAGGACAACTATGTGAAACTTCAAGTTAAAGCTTGTGCTCTGAGCCACATAAATACAAAGGTATGGGTGCTTTTATTTGGGCCAAAAGTCAGAAGAGAATTCGTAGTCTATTTAGTTTACTGATATAATGATAACTGACTTCTGAGTGCCAAGAAATTGTCATCCTTAGAAGAACAGAATAGCTAGGGGGAAAGTTCGTGTGAATTTGTATGTTTCCATATTAAGGTATTAGTCTAACTGAAGTCATGAAGTTTACATTATTATAGGAAAACAACTTATAAGCTCCTTTGCATTGTGAAAGGCTGAGAATTTATAATCACTCAGGCCTATAATCAAGGAAGAAAACACTTTTATAAACATAGTAAAAATATAGAAATTGAATCAACTAAGTAATTAACTGTCTATTCTATAGATATTTCTAGTTAGCGTCTTTAGACAGACATTTCTCTTTGTCTTTCTCTCAGGCATACACATCCCCAGCCTCTCACTACCCCTAGTAATCTTCCATGGTTGACCATGAAATACATGGAGAGTTTTCAAACGGTAAACTGTGGCTGAGTGAGCTATGGTAGATACAGCAGGGCCATTTTCTCTGTTTTGTAAAAATCAATACCAAAGTTTTATTGGGCCTTAAGTTATTGGAGTATAATGTCACCATCATTTCCAGGAACCTAAAAGTTTTCTGCAGTGAAGCCACATTTAGGGAAATCACAGAACGAAGTCAGATCTTCCCTCGGCTGCTCTGTGCCCGAGCGACTTGAGAGGGAAGATGCCGTGCAGCCCTCCGAGCAGGAAGAGGACCGCTCCTTGTCTGCGGGGTTCTGTGCGCAGCCCTTCCATGGTGTCCCTTTTTTTTTTTTTTTTTTTTTTTTTTTTAAATATATTTTATTGACTTTTCACAGAGAGGAAGGGAGAGGGATAGAGAGTTAGAAACATCGATGAGAGAGGAACATCGATCAGCTGCCTCCTGCACACCTCCCACCGGGGTTGTGCCCGCAACCAAGGTACATGCCCTTGACCGGAATCGAACCCGGGACCCTTCAGTCCACAGGCCGACGCTCTATCCACTGAGCCAAACCGGCTTCGGCATCCATGGGGTCCTTTTTAATCCGCGAAAAATGCATTAACATCCCCGTCTAGGAACAGGGAAGAAAGGGACAAACTGGGCTTCTATCACGACCTCTTCTTAACATCTTTGGGATACTGGAGGCCCTCGAAGGTGCAATAAAGCAAGAAAAAGATATAAAAGATACAGCAATTGGAAAAGAGAGGAAAATCCGAGTCTAGGAGATTATCTCATGTCCGATAGAAATAGTGAAGTAAATTCCATGAGATATTGCACAACCACTAAACATCACGGCTGTGAAAGTGTGCAGCGATGTACAAAAACGCTTAAGGTGAGTGACGGAAGCGGGATGCAGTTGCTACAACCATGATTACAGCTCTGTACAAGAGTGCATAAAAGAGCCGAAACCGGTTTGGCTCAGTGGATAGAGCGTCAGCCTGTGGACTGAAGGGTCCTGGGTTCGATTCCGGTCAGGGCACGTACCTTGGTTGCAGGCACATCCCCAGTAAGGGGTGTGCAGGAGGCAGCTGATCGATGTTTCTCTCTCATTGATGTTTCTAACTCTCTATCTCTCTCCCTTCCTCTCTGTAAAATATCAATAAAATATATTAAAAAAAAAAAGAGTGCATGAAAGAAACCATATAGGAAGACATAACGTAAAACACCCAGTATTTCTGTGAGTGTCATGTTGTCATCTTAGCAAAAGTACCAAGTTCCACACTGAAAGATTTTTCCGGCAACCAGGTATATATGTAGATGATCTTATAGAGGAGATCTAAATATTGAAAGGTAAAAAATATATACAAGAGAATCACTTCAATTTCTTTTTACGTACCGTTCCTAAAATACTATGATACCGACAAATATGTTCCATGGCTCTGGTATTATTATAACAGTATAAATGGCAGGAACTTAAACTACAGGCTGATCTGTACTAATATATGCTCTGTCACTGCAAAAGTCAAGTGTTTAGTTTGGCCAGAATATTAACAAAACACTAATCTCTCAAAAATATATGATTTATTCTTTTAAAAAAAATTCCAAATTGAAAATAAATGGCAATTTTCCTAAGTATATCCATCACCTCTTCCCACCTGCTTCTTAATCGAAGACATGCGACAAACAGGGGATTTTAAAGGCTGTGGGAAGGAGAGCCTTTGTTCTCAGTAGCCACACCCCCTCATTCACAGCACCCTCCCAAGCTCCCTCACCCCAGCTAATGGGTTGACTGGTAAATTTGGGACGTAATTTCCCTTCATACTTGGAAGAAGAAAGATAACGAAGTATGTTAATGGTGATTGGAGTAATGATACTCATACCTAATCCCTACATAACAACTGATTCTTACTCTAACGAGAAACCTATCTGGTGACGTTGTTTGCTTTGTCTTTATTCCAAATATTGAATCATATTTGCTTTTCTTGTGGTTTGATTTGTGCTCTTGCTTTCCTCTGGTATAAGAAGCCAGGATTTATTTTGGATAATAAATAGCCTTTGTCATGATTTAGCTTCTGGCGGAAATGAAGATGGAGAAGGATTTCTTTCCTGTTGGGAGAGAAATCGCTGGAATTGTGTTAGATGGTAAGTTTCCAGATGTAAATACCTGTATCTACTTTCTAAGGTAGAAGAATTACATGGCAGCCAATTGGGAACTGGCACACAAAATCACACACTCGCCATCAAATAGGAAATGTAATTATACAGAAAGGTTTTCCTTTTTAAATTAAAAAGAAAAATAGAACTTAACTGGTGTTTTATAATTGAAGAGCGTATTATCCTTCAGTAAATATTTAGGGATTATGTATTGCAATCTATCAGCAGTCATACTGAATAGAATGACCAATATTGTTTACAAACCAGCATAAATTCCTTCTGTACATTGGCCTTTGGCCCAAACTCACATAATAGTAACTACATGGACAGTACATTTTAAAGTTGGTGTGAAATTGAGCATTTAAAAGTTAAACAGTTTGCTCATCTAAAAATGGGTTCTGCCCTGGCTGGGGTGGCTCAGTGGTTGAGCATTGACCTATGAACCAGGAGGTCAGGGTTCGATTCCAGGTCAGGGCACATGCCCGGGTTGCAGGCTCGATCCCGAGTAGGGGGCGTACAGGAGGCAGCTGATCAGTAATTCTCTCTCATCATTGATGTTTCTATCTTTCTCTCCCTCTCCCTTCCTCACTGAAATCAATAAAAATATATTTTAAAATAAATAAATTAATTAATTAATAAAAATGGGTTCTGGGGAGAAATAACCAGTAAGATTTTATGATTGCCTTAAGTCAAAAAATTGTTTATTTAGTAAATAATGGTCTTAACATGCAGTACAGTAAGCTAAGAACTTGAAATAATTTGTTTCTAAATAGACCAACCATTCATACTCACGGCTAACGGGTAGTTCATGATCAGTGAGTATATGGTTGCTCTTTCCGCATGTGCGTGAGTGAGCATGGAATACAGTGGGCTAGGCTATTTGAGTTTTGCCTGTAATTTTAACCCAGAATATATTTGATACTTTCTCAGTGTAATCTTCTCCCAGCTAAATCATCATTTCATTCCCTCTCCTTTCTTCTACTCACACTGTAGGAAAATAAAAATAAGAATTATAATGGCCAGAAGACGAGTAATCATTTATGTATTCATTTATTCCATATTTAATGAGCACTTGCTAAGTGCTTGATATCTGAAGATGAATAAGATAGAGTCCCTACCCTCCAAGGGTTCATAATCTGGCCCTGGCCTGGGTGCTCAGTGGTTAGTGCATTGGCCTGTGCACCAGGTTCCGCCCCCCCCAACTCTCTCACATCATCTCTCTCTCTCTCTCTTTCTATCTCTCTCTCTCTCTCTTGCCCCCTCACCCCCCTCACTTCCACTCTCTCTAAAATATCAATGGGGGAAATATCCTCTAATATTTTTCTGGATTGCCAAAAACGAAGTGTGCACAGTGTAGGGGAGGGACAGCTGGGCACCCGCGGGGCGCTGTGGAGGTCTGAGGACAGGAGCCGGCCCAGCGAGAAGAAACAGAAGCTCCTTGGAGTGAGCGGGCAGCGAGGGCGGCCAGGAGTCGCTCAGGGAGGGGTGCCCCGAGCGAGGCACAGCAAGTGCTGTCATGCGTGTAGGGACTCAGGAAAAGAAAGGAATGGCGGTCCGGTGTTGGCTAAGACACTTGGCACAGAAACTCTTTGTCAAGAGCACACTTCCAACAGCAGAGTAAAGACAGTGACCCCGATGCTCCAGTGACGACACGGACACCCTGCTTTCCCCTGGACAAATGAGGCGGGCTGGCGGGTGGCTCAGTTGGTTGAGCAGGGTCCCATGCACCTAAAGGTGGCAGGTGCAATGCCCAGTCAGGGCGCAGACCAAGGTTTCGGGTTCGAGCCCCAGTTGGGGTGGGTACAGGAGACAACTGATGGATGTTTCTCTCACATCAATGTGTGGTTTTTTTTTTCTCTCCCTCTGCCTCTCTCTCTAACATCAATAGACACCCCCTCAGATGAGGATTAAAAAGAAAGGGGGGGACGAGGCATGAGGGTAGGCAAGGGCCAGACCATGCAGGCCTCCTGTGTCAGCCGGGTGGTGAGGGAGGGATTGGAGCAGCCGCCAAGTGAGGTAGCTCGCAGGCACCCGGCCTTGGGGTATGGCAGCAGGGCTGGCTGGGTTGTAGACCAATAGCCATGAGACGATGGAGTCCAGAACCGGGGCATCGGTGGTAAAGGTGAAGAAGACGTACATGTGCAAGAAATACTGAGGCAGTAAAGTCAGCATGGCTCAATAACTGCCTGGAACAGAGGCATTGAAAACAGGCAGGAGCCAGGAGTGACTCACAGCATTCTGGCTAAGCTGTGAACTGGTGCCACCAGTTGATAAGGGGAGAGGATTTCATTAGGAGGAAGACCGAGAGGTCAGATTTATGATTGTTGAGTTCAGGTACCTGAGTGACATTCCCTGGAGATACCTAGTGAGCAGTATTGCGATTTGAGCTCAAAGGTGAGAGTGCAGGCAGAGCATGTATGTGAGAGTTGTCAGCACGTAGGTTCTGTTTGAAATAATAACTCTCCCGGGCGGTGGCAGCAATGGAGAAGGGACATGTGCATAAGCATGGAACCCTTGGGATGTGAACTCAGGGACAGTCCAAAGCAGCGTGAAGGAAGCCAGGGAAAAGGACCGGAGTGGTCCCCGGAGGAGGGGCAGGAGCGGAAAGCAGAGAAAAGTGCCGCGGACCAGCAGGCGCAGCTACGGCCGGAGGACGGCCAGAGGGAGCCACGAACAGGCCCAGGAGGGCCGGCGTGGGACTGAGACCGAGTTCCCCGGGGGCCGTTACAGGACAGGCCCGCCAGCATCCACCGCAGACGTCAGATTCCCGCCTCGTTCTTGGCCTCGGCCACTTTCTCACCTGAGGCTGGAAGAACGTCTGCCCGGGATGCTCTGGGGATGAAGTGTGAATCGCGACAATGCTGCGCGTCAGCGGCCATTCAGTGGCATTTAGTGTTTTCCTCCCTGTCCTCTTATAACAGGGGTGGGCAAACTTTTTGACTCGAGGGCCACCATGGGTTCTTAAACTGGACCGGAGGGCCGGAACAAAAGCATGGATGGAGTGTTTGTGGGAACTAATATAAATTCAAAGTAAAGGAGCGGAGGGGAGAGCAAGAGAACCGGATAGAACAGCCGGATCCGGCCCGCGGGCCGTAGTTTGCCCACGGCTGTCTTATAACTATCTGGACAAAAATATTCTAAAGCATTGACGGACGGGCGGCTCTTTGTCTACATGTGCTGAAAAATGTAATTGTCATTTCTGTATAGTCCCCAAAAGTTTCTTGGCACCGGTTGGAATTTACTTCCATAATTCCAAGTCCAAGTAATTTAATATGTGATCTCACCACAGTTTCCCGGGTGTGCCTGCGATTCTGCAACTGAAATAATGATGGGGAATTGGGCCAGGAGGGGTGGAGGCCCTGTCACCATCATAGGAGCTGTGACGTGGACTGTTTTCCTTTATTCCTTGGTCCTAAAGAGAGAGACATTCTTCTCTGTGCTGTCAACAGCCACATGGCCCAGATTTTGTAGAAAATTTTGTAAAGAATCTGTTCTTTTAAAAAAACTTACTGGTTGAGTTGAGAGAGAGAGAGCAACATTAATTTGTTGTGCCACTTACGGATGCATTCGTTGGTTGGATCTCGTTTGTGCCCTGACCAAGAATCAAACCCCAAACCTCGGCATGCTGGGAGGATGCTCTAACCGGTGAGCCACCTGGCCAGGATGAGAATCCAAATTTGAAGTGTTCTATCCAACAGTCTCTATAGACCATCAAAATGTCCTACACGTTCTTGGCCTTTTCTCTGAGTTAGTAACTTTTTATAAACCCATGGATCGTTTTATTGTAATAGTTAAATAAGAATTATACTTAATAACCTCATAATATTAATTATTAACTTTCTCTGTGCTTTAGTTGGAAGTAAGGTGTCATTCTTCCGACCTGATGATGAAGTAGTCGGTAAGTTGTCTATTTTACTATTATCTCTTCTTCTCTCTGTACAATTGTTGTTTATTGTGACCTTGCTTCATATACAAGAACTTCCCTGATTTTTGGAATTTGCCCTCAAAAGTCCATGGATGAAGAGAATTGGGAGTTTGGTCTCAATAGCAGAACATTGAAAAGTTGTCCGTGTTTGGCTGTAGAACAATATTAGAGATAAAAAGAAGGCCATAGTTGTTACTGTGCTTGGCGCAGCCCTTGGCTGACAAGACCTCAGTCTAGGGCCAGACCAAAAGCTCTGGAGAAAGGTCATAGGTCATCTGCATGACCAACCTGGCTCTATGGAAGCTCCCCCTGCACCTCAACTTGAATTGTATGGGACCTCTCCCTTACTACTCTTGTAAAACTAGAATTTACTGGTAACATTTCATTTACTGTTTTTTTTAAACCCATAGTTAATACTATTTTGCACACAAACACACACACTTTACATATATCCTAGACCCGTGGTCGACAAACTGCGGCTCGCGAGCCACATGCGGCTCTTTGGCCCCTTGAGTGTGGCTCTTCCACAAAATACCACGGCCTGGGCGAGTCTATGTTGAAGAAGTGGCGTTAGAGGAAGTTTAAGTTTAAAAAATTTGGCTCTCCAAAGAAATTTCAATCGTTGCCCTGTTGATATTTGGCTCTGTTGACTAATGAGTTTGCCGACCACTGTTAGACCATCACACAGACATAAAGTATGACTTTAGTACTAGTCTTTAAAGTTACCATTTCTCCAAAGAAAATATTCATAGAAAGATATTCATGTAAACTTAGAAAATGGTTAACTTTCTGGCAGGCTTGAGGCTTTAAGAATAGATTTGTCGGAATGTTTTTGTTAGCTTCTTACGATACTGCCTTTGACATGTATTTTCTTGAAGAATTAATTGTTTTCTGTCTTATCTTTTTTATCTGGCCAAGAGGTCAGTGACACTGAATTACTCAGTATTCTTTTTTTTTTTTTTTTAATATATATTTTATTGATTTTTTACAGAGAGGAAGGGAGAGGGATAGAGAGAAACATCAATGAGAGAGAAACATCGATCAGCTGCCTCCTGCACACCCCCTACTGGGGATGTGCCCGCAACCAAGGTACATGCCCTTGACCGGAATCGAACCCGGGACCTTTCAGTCCGCAGGCTGACGCTCTATCCACTGAGCCAAACCGGTTTTGGCATCAGTATTCTTTTTGTAAGAGACCCAAAGTAAACCAGACGAGCTGAAGGAGAAGTGGGATTTCATTGGGAGCACTGAAGTATCTATAGAACGATTATATAATTCTAATAAATATAAACACAGACATACTGCATGAAGCACTGAAGTATCTTCTCCACCTTTTCGGACCTCACGGACCACCAGGGGTCCAGGACCCCCGGCTGGGGACCGCTGTTCCACCCAGCTGTGCATCAGGGACAATGTCAATGAGGGACCGAGGCGCCCCAGGACTGACCTGCCTATAGCAGATCAGCCACGGTCCTTCCCACCCCAAAGGGGAAAGGAAGGGAGAAAAGGAAGTACCCCCCTTCCCCCTTCCTGAAGTCTTTCTCTTCCCGACGCTGGCGATCCCTGGCGTCCCCCTCAGAACTCACTGCACGAAAGTGAGAGACTCCTGGCCTCCGGTCAGTACTGAAGTCGTTGGTTCGGAGATTGTTTCCCTGAAGGGTCGCCGTTTGCCTTTCAGGAATCTTACCGCTGGATTCCGAAGACCCGGGCCTTGGCGAAGCTGTGCGGGTGCACGAGCACTACCTGGGTAGGTGGCAGTTCAGGCTGGGCGTTCAGTGACTCGCCCTCTGCCGGTGTGCGCGGTGACACTGTCATTTCCTTGTGTCCGTTGTGAGTGCGCATAGGCAGTCCTGTGGGCTGGTCTTTGTAACTTAGAGCCATAAAATGTATACTCATACGGAACAGTACAGAGACCTTGAAGTTTCATTCACACAGCTCCTGGTTAGAGGCTTGAAAAGAAGTTTCTCTCTCTAAAATCGTATTCCTAGTAAAAAACGTTTTGATTTTTCATGCTTGGTTACTCATTGAAGTTGGAAATGTTAATTTAAAGTTTATGTTAGCCCTGGCCAGCTAGCTCAGTTGGTTAGAGCACCATCCCCATACGCCAAAGTCGCAGGTTCGGTCTCCACGAAGGGCACATACAAGAACCAACCAACGCATGCATACATGAGTGGAACAACCAATCGATGTCTCTCTCGAAAATCAATAAGTAAAATTATTTTTTAAATCTAGAAAATCCATGTAGAGTCTGAGACAGGAAAGAACCAAGAACACTTGTCTGTGGTTTCTATTGCTAATATATTTTGAGAAGTGTTCAGTCTAAGTGAAATGTTAATTTTTAATTTTTCTTACAGTAATTACTTGAATATTTAAATCATAATAAATATAAACACAGACATACTGCATGAAGCCATCGTGAAATGTTGCAGCATCTCCTTAGCGATCAGGGAAAAGCAAATTCAAACCACTTAGAGCTGTCCTTATGTACCCACAGGATCGACAGTGTTACAAACTCTGTCCGTTCCAGGGGTCAGCAAGGGTGTGCGGCCATGGGACCTCTTATGCACATAAAAGTGTAAATTGGTACAAGTGCATTAGAAAATGATTCAGCATTATCTAACAACGCCATTTCAGAGCCGTTGAGATCTTAAATATAATTTTATTACTGCTAGTATTTTTCAAGGACCACTTGTTGGATTTTTTTTTTAAATATATTTTATTGATATTTTACAGAGAGGAAGGGAGAGGGATAGAGAGCTAGAAACATCGATCAGCTGCCTCCTGCACACCCCCCACTGGGGATGTGCCCGCAACCAAGGTACATGCCCTTGACCGGAATCGAACCGGGGACCCTTCAGTCCGCAGGCCGATGCTCTATCCACTGAGCCAAACCGGCACTTGTTGGATTTTTTAATGAAAATGGTAATCCCAATTATTAAGATGGAACGTGTTCCCCCAAATTCCACATAAGTAAGTTGTATGTAAATTAAACAGGCACTATTAGAGGAACCTAGGTGCCCCCAAGATGGCCTGTCTCTATATCTGCCCTGGAATGTCTGACATTCAAACTGTTAGCAACATGGTCTCAGATAGATTAATTACAGTCATGCACCACTTAACAACGGGGTACAGCCTGAGAAGTGAGGCATTAGGCAAGTTCACTGTCACGTGAGCATCCTAGACCAGCCGTGGGCAAACTACGGCCCGCGGGCCGGATCCGGCTGTTCTATCCGGTTCTCTTGCTCTCCCCTCCGCTCCTTTACTTTGAATTTATATTAGTTCACACAAACACTCCATCCATGCTTTTGTTCCGGCCCTCCGGTCCAGTTTAAGAACCCATGGTGGCCCTCGAGTCAAAAAGTTTGCCCACCCCTGTTTAGAGGCTCTCACACACCTAGACGCATAGCCTCCTCCGCACCTGGGCCGTATGGTAGGTGCAGCCACCGCTCCGGGGCCGCAGGCCCACAGCGCATTACTTTACACAACGTGAGATGACATCCAGCACAAGATAAAATGATGCCGTCAAGAGACATGGGAAGACGAGGTGTGTGAGGCTGCTGCAGGTATACATGGCATACTATTTACAGCAATTTTTTTATGCGTAGAAAGAGCTCACTCTAAAATAACAATAAAATATGGTAAATACCTAAACCAGTAACATAGTTGTTTGTTATCATTATCTGGTATGGTGTACTGTACATATTGTATGTGCTATACTTTTTCTTCTATCTTTTGGAATTTAAATGCAGGGCAGGAATCTGGGTCTGTCAAAATCTGGCTGAAAGGATGCACACTCATCCTTTTAGCCAGATTTAAGCCACATACCACATAATGCACCCATTTAAAGTAGAGGAGTCTGTGGTTTTTAATATATTTAAAGAGGTATTCAACCCTCACTGCAGTCTAATTTTTTTTTAATCCTCACCTGAGGATATTTTTTCCATGGATTTTTAGAGAGGTAGAGGTTGAGAGAGAGAGAGAGAGAGAGACATCGACGTGAGAGAGTCCCATCAATTGGTTGCCTCCCACACGAACCTCCTACTGAGGCCAAAAATCAAACCGAGGTATATGCCCTTGACTGGGAATCGAACCTGAGACCCTTAGGTCCGTGTGTCAGTGCTCTAACCACTAAGCAACCAGCCATGGCTATGCTGTACTTTTATGTAACTGGCAGTGTGCTAGGTGTGTTTACACCAGAATCACCACAAATGTGAGGAATGGGTTTTGTAAGAGGTCACTACGCAATAGGAATTTTTCAGCTCCATTATAATTTTATGTGATCCCACCGTCATATATGTGACCATTGGTGACAAACATCGTTATGTAGCACATGATTAATTACATGCTAATTAGCTTATGTTTTGCTGTTTTAATGCCTTGCCTGTCTGTTGTAACACTTTCAACATGTACTAGTGTACGTGGATGTTCGGCTTCCCCACTAGATGGCACTAGTTGTTGGTAGAAGCAATGAGGACTGCTGCCATTACAGGAAAAGTCCTTGTAAGAGCTGGCAGGGACTGTGAACAGCGTTATAAAATTGGTCTCCAGGTAAAGTGAGGAAGGGTTGATTGCACTGTGGAAAGATCCCATTCAGTGTACAGAATAAAGACAAAACAAAAAGTAAGTAATGACACACGAGGAGCAGCTTGACGGTCAGCTCCATAGCGCTCGGGCTGGGTTGCTCACTTGGGTGGGGTGTCGCCTAACCAATGCCAAGGTTGCAGGTTCGATCCCCGGGTCAGGGCACATTCAAGAACCAACCAAGAATGCAACAATAAGTGGGACAACAAATCCATGTTTCTGTCTCTCTCTCAAAATCAATAAATTTAAATGTTTTTAAATTAAAAATAAATTGTATTAGAAATTTGCATTTTGTTCCCAATGCAGTGGAAAGCCATGGATGACTTCTAAGCAGAGAAGTGTTACGATGTTATTTATGTTTCTAAAAGATCATTCTGATACGTTTCTATTTTTCAAAGACACTTAAAAAGATTGAAAAGAGAAGCCATAAAGTTGAAAATAATATTTATAATGCATAAATAAATAATGCATTTAGAATACATAAAAAATTCCTATAATCAATAAGAAAAAGACAATACAAAGAAAAACGGATAAAACACTTGAACAAATGGCCAGGAAACAGGGAAAGATGCTCAGCTTCATCAGTATTGGGGAGAAGCAAATTAAAATCAGAGGAAGAAACCTCCGCACCCACTTGATGGTAGAAATGTACGCTAATGCCAAGGCCCCGAGGAGGGTGACAGCACACGACTCATTACATACTAATTAGCTTAGTGTGCTCTGCTGTTTTAACGCCTTTTCACAGTACCAGCAATCCCTTCTCACTTTCCCTAACCCACAGCTGGGGACAGGAAACTCACAGGCCCTTTGGGCAGGTGAGGTGAAGTCGCAGGTGACACCCGGGACCTGAGGATCCTGTTCCTCAGTACACAGCCTAGACCAGGCGTCCTCAAACTACGGCCCGCGGGCCACATGCGGCCCACCGAGGACATCGATCCGGCCCGCCGGGTGCCGCTGCCTGTCCTGCTTAGCAGCCGACACGTCCCGGGCCCACAGTGCGCATAGGAATTTGTTCATAGTTTTTTTTTTAAACTGTAGTCCGGCCCTCCAACGGTCTGAGGGACAGTGAGCTGGCCCCCTGTTTAAAAAGTTTGAGCCAAAACCGGTTTGGCTCAGTGGATAGAGCGTCAGCCTGCGGACTGAAGGGTCCCGGGTTCGATTCCAGTCAAGGGCATGTACCTGGGTTGCGGGCACATCCCCAGTGGGAGGTGTGCAGGAGGCAGCTGATCAATGTTTCTCTCTCATCGATGTTTCTAACTCTATCCCTCTTCCTTCCTCTCTGTAAAAAATCAATAAAATATATTTTAAAAAAAAAAAGTTTGAGGACCCCTGGACTAGAGGAAATGTGTGCGCCCGTGTAACGCTATCTTTTCCACAAGAGCACTGTTTACAGTGCCCCCAACTGGAAACCACAGCTGTTCCTCACCTGGAGAACAGATAACCAAAAGCAGGAGTGGGTTAAAAACAATGCTGAGCATTAAAAGCAAGACAGAAAATAATACATGTGGATATGATTGCATCTAGATAAAGTTTAAAACCAGACAGCACTAAGGTACATTATTTAGGAATAAATACTGGAGTACTAAACTATGGAAGCAAGTAGGAAATTCAGTTAGGATGGTGGTGACCTCTGATGTCAATCACGTCCCAGTTTGACAAAAGAGGAGTGGTGACTCTGGTGGGAGGTGAGCTGTGGTGAGGGGCTTACGCTTGGGCGGGAATGGAGGCAGGAAAACGGCGCCGTCGGAGTGGCGGCTAGGACCAGGGCCCTGGTGGAATGGTGGCCCAGGGGATGCCCAGGTCCAGGAGCCAAGACCAACGGGACTTGTTGACGGATTGTTTCCTGTTCTTTGTGGCAGTTCACAAGCCAGAAAACGTGACGTGGACAGAAGCCGCGGGCACCGTTCGGGACGGAGTGCGCGCCTACACAGCTCTGCACTACCTTTCTTGCCTGTCCCCCGGAAAGTGGGTGCTGATCATGGATGGAGCAAGTGTAGGTGCTGATAGTTTGCTTGGAAACAGGCCAAAGCACAGCAAACGTAGGCAACGGGCCATCTATTCACTAATATAAGTCTCTGCCAGTAGCTTACTCACTGATTTTTACATTTTTTACCGAATTCCTATTTTGTGAAAATAAGCAGCTTTTATCCATAAGAGATAAAAGTTAGACTTGATGTGTTTCTTACTTTGAATGTGCTAGTAATTACAAAAGCAAACACATTTTTTCATGCCAGTTACACAAAGCCTGAAATAGCTCATGAAGTCTTTGAAGCCATACCTCAGAACTCCCTACCAATTTCATATCATATTCCTCACATTTACACTTATGTTAACAAGGTGTTGCATTTATAGATGCAAATAAGTGCTAATTTAAACATTTTACATGCATCATCAAAAAAATAATTCTACACTAAAAGCAAATACATAAAAATCCTATATAATAAGTAATATGCAAATGGACCACCACTCCAACACACAAGATGGCCACCCCCATGTGGCCACAAGATGGCCGGCAGGAGAGGGCAGTTGTGGGCGATCAGGCCAGCAGGGGAGGGCAGTTGGGAGGAACCAGGCCTGCAGGGGAGGGCAGTTAGGGGTGACCGGGCTGGCAGAGGAGAGCAGTTGGGGGCCACCAGGCCTTCAGGAGAGGGGAGGACAGTTGGGGGGAACCCAGGCCTGCAGGGGAGGGCAGTTGGGAGTGACCAGGCCAACAGGGGAGAGCAGTTAGGGGCAACTAGGCCTGCAGGGGAGGGCAGTTAGAAGCAATCAGGCCTGCAGGGGAGGGCAGTTAGGGGCGACCAGGCTGGCAAAGGAGGGCAGTTAGGGGTGACTGGGCCAGCAGGGGAGGGCAATTGGTCTGGCAGGGGAGCAGTTAGGCATCAATCAGGCTGGCAGGGGAGTGGTTAGGGGGTGATCAGGCTGGCAGGCAGAAGCGGTTAGGGGCAATCAGGCAGGCAGGCAGGCAGGCATGTGGTTGGGAGCCAGCTGTCCTGGATTGTGAGATGGATGTCCGACTGCCTGGTGGGATTGGGCCTAAACCGGCAGTCGGACATCCCTCAAGGGGTCCCAGATTGGAGAGGGTGCAGGCTGGGCTGAGGGACACGCCCCCTGTGCACGAATTTTGTGCACCAGGCCTCTAGTATATTATAATCTGCCCTGGCTGGGTGGCTCAGTTGGTTGGAACATCTTCCCATACACTGAAATGTTGTGCGTTTGATTCCTGGTTAGGGCACATACCTAGATTTCAGGTTCGATCCCCAGTCAGGGGCGTACAGGAGGCAACTGGTGGATATTTCTCTCATCCATGTTTCTCTCTCTCTTTCTCTCTTTTCCTTCCTCCTTACCTCTCTCTTCTCCCTCTCTTTCTCTAAAATCAATAAAAATGTATCCTTCAGGTAAGGATTAAAACATATATGTATACATATAAATTCTAAAAATGTTACAAAACCTGGGTGATTTCATAGTTTTCCATTTGGCTGTTGCTGAGATGTTTTTCTTTGAAAAAAGCCAGAACTGTCTGCAGCAGTGGCTTCAGCCTTGTGTTAACATCGGGACAGCAGTATTTCCTGGAACTTGCCACACAGGTCAGCAAAAGACAGGATGGAGCGTTTGAAGTGCCTTGATCTTCCCAGAGTGGTCACTGGACTTGCATAAGTCCCTTAAAGGCCCTTTTTCTCATTCCAAGGCTGCTTTCTAACTCAGCCTCCGTCCTTGAAAGCATTTGCTCTGGTTAGACTGGGTGAGAGCATGTGGCCCAAGCGGCTCTCTACCACCCCTTCTGAGGAAGAAAGTCAATCAGATGTTCAATCCTACTAAACTTGTCCGTATTTTTTTTCTTTTGCTGTCAGGTAACATTTAAAAATAGACCACTAACGTCTGACACTTTATTGGACAGCCTATAAAATAATTTAGAGGTGGCCTCCGCCCTGTGTCTGTGAGCCTCCTGTGTATTTCTCACGCAGGCACTTGGGACAATAGCTATTCAGTTAGCACACCACAGAGGAGCCAAAGTGATTTCCACAGCGTGCAGCCCGGAAGACAAGCAGTACCTCGAAGGACTCAGGCCTGCTCTCGGTGGGTAAACCTACACAACAAAGACTTTAACACAAAACTTTGAAGGCATAGCACCTTTTAAAATGCACTTGGTATCTGTGCTAAGTCTAAGCTTACTTAAGTAATAGTTTTAATGAATTATTTTGTTTTTTAAACCTACATTTTTCAATATTTTTTTCTTCTTTGTCCCATTGTTATCAACTTAGCCAAGTTGGAATGAGGTGAACTTTGAAACAATTTAGAAATACCTGGTGCCTCTTTGGTTTTAGTCAATAAATCAGTGTATTTTGCATCACTTGGTATGTTTCTCAGCCTATCTTACCCAGTGGTTTACCTCTAAAATTGTCTGTTTTCTGTGATATTCTAAGAAGGAGATGGCCACTTATACAGAAGCACACATCAGATACAGTTTATGATGAATAGGACATGGAGGAGACTCGGAGCCCTTGAAAAGAGTGAACGTATCTGGACAGCAAGTGGAGAAAGGAAATAGACTGAAAAAGGAAAGGAGAAAGATAGGAATGGAATTTAATAGATTGGAGTTACAGGATGAACATTAGAGTTTAACAGATGAAGAGAAAGGATGAGCGGAGTGTAACTGAGGGCAGGCAGGCAGGAAAGCAGTGGTTGTTGGGTATTAGCAAAGATAACATCACTAAGTCCACAACAACCCTATGGCCAACTGGGGAACAGCAAGTAGGGAAGGTGTGGGGGGTTTCTATGATTGAGAAAGATTAATCAGCCTCTAACAGAGAAGTATCACGTCACCCAAATAGATTTTTGTACTTTTTAGCTCTAAACTCTATCAAATCTGAACATACTTAAAAATCACTTAATCTTTCAGTCCATGTCTTAATGTATATGTATCTCTGGTTTTATAGGTTCTCAGTTCTAGCAATATATTCTTAGGTACAGAGAACAGTCTCCTGTGTAAATAGACTAGCCTTGGGACACGCTAGCCACAAAATGCTTATATTTTATTTTATTGAATATGCCAGTCCCTTCATTTAAATTGATCCTTACCAATATCAGGTTAGATGAGAAAAAAGGACAATTTGGATTCGGTAATTGTTTGAACCAGTTAATTCATTTCAGAGAACAGATGTTTGCTTTCTCTTCTCCTCTGACGTGCTGCCCACACCAAGAGCAGTACAGTAGCCTGGCTTCCTGTCCTTTACAGCCCGAGTGATCGACGTGTCCAGTGGGAAAGGCCATGTTGCTGAAAGCTGTTTAGAAGAAACAGGTGGCCTGGGAGTGGACATTGTCCTGGATGCTGGAGGTAGGTGCCTTACTGAATCCGTAGTCTGTGTAACTGTAGTACGATGGCTAAATTTTAGGAAAAACACAACAGCCTTAGCTGGTGTGGCTCTGTGGATAGAGCACTGGCCTGCACACTGAAGGGTTCCAGGTTCAATTCTGGTCAAGGGCACATACCCAGGTTGCAGGCTCGATCCTCAGTTTGGGGCGTGCAGAAGGCAGCCAACGAATGATTCTCTTTCATCATTGATGTTTCTATCTCTCTCCTTCTCCTGTCCTCTCTGAAATCAATAAAAAAAAAAAAAGTATTTTTAAAAAATACATATTTTCCCCAGGAAATAGTTTTTAACATGTTTTTTTAAATTGCTGTTTAGTTTTGGGTTTCTTTTAACCTTTCATATTCAAATTGGCCCTTCTTCATTTTATCCCATCGTAAACTCTGTCTGGAAGAGAGAGCATGCTTGCCTTTTAAAGTATAGACACTGGAGTTGCAGTATCCCTAAAGAATCTGCAACCATGATCTCTTCCACGGTCCCCACATGATACACATTAGTTTAGTCTCAGCCAGCGGCTTTTCAGTCACGTTTGCTATATCCGGCCTTCTGCTGGATGGGCAACAGACCGTCTCTATTGGGAAAACGAAGAGAATTCTGTTCCACTTTCACCCTCCTTGCACTTCGGTTGTTTAGCACCTAATTTGTACCGTCAGGTAGCGCATCTCACCTAAAGGATAGGCTTTACAATCGGCAAAGGCATTCTGCTTACACTTCATTAGAATTTACCCTCTACCGTGAGAATCATAGGTGAATACAGCTACATGTAGTCATCATATGTGTTTCTTTTTGCCAGATTTTCAGGATTTTAAATTAACTACAAACAAATCTTCCCGTGGAAGCGAATGTATACTTCGTTAGCTTTTCAAGTTGACATTTCAATAATTATGTCCAAGTCTGACCATCTTGAGTCTATGCATTCCTTCATCAGAGGTCAACTTTTCCCAAAGTATCAAGCAACTGATGTTACGGTTAAAACTGTCAGACTTAGTTACCTGCTGCATTACCTTGCCTGGTTCCCAAAGGAAAAAAGATTTTCTTTGTCGTCCTTTTACTTTTTGTTGTTGTTTTTTTGTTAATCCCCACCTGAGGATATTTTCCCATTGATTTTTAGAGAGTGGAAGGGAGGAGGAGAGACACAGAGAGAGAAACATTGATGTGAGAGAGGCACACCGGTTGGTTGCCTCCCACACACACGCCTGGTTGGGGGTCTGCAACGGGGATCTGCAACTGAGGTACACACCAGTGCTCTATCCACTGAGCCAAACCAGCCAGGGCTGAAAAACACTTTTATCTTTAGTTATTTCACTTATAATGAAATCGGAAGTTTATGACCAGTTTTAATGCAAAAGTATATTTTTAAGGTGTCTGAATACATTGTGTTGACTTTTTCTTAAAAAAATGCTTCCTCATTCCTACATTAAGAAGTAAAGAGAACTTGTTTGAAGAATAAATTTTTATCAGATGACTAAAATATATATTTCTCTACTCTCTCTTTTTAAAACTACTCCCTTATAAGTGAGACTATATAGTACAGATGATGAACCAGCTGTAAAGTTACAACTACCACATAAGCATGATATCCTCACGCTTCTGGGTATCGGAGGCCACTGGGTAACGACAGAAGAGAACCTGCAGGTATGACTAGAAACAGTAAAGCAGGACTATTCCGCCCAAAGGGTACAGTTAACAAGGAATAATGCCCAAGTCTTTTGCTAAATTTGTGTAAATTCTGAATTATACCCTATTTTTTAAAGAAAGGTAGTTTTTACACTTTAGCTACATGTTGGCCAAAATGTTGAAATAGTGCCTAGTAGAGGAGTTCATTTAACTTATTTAGTAGTTTGGAGGCAGTGACTTCTGAATTTAAAACTATTTCAAATAGGATTTTTTTAAAAAATATATTTTATTGATTTTTTTACAGAGAGGAAGGGAGAGGGATAGAGAGTCAGAAACATCGAGGAGAGAGAAACATCGATCAGCTGCCTCCTGCACACCCCCCACTGGGGATGTGCCCGCAACCAAGGTACATGCCCTTGACCGGAATCGAACCTGGGACCCTTGAGTCCGCAGGCCGACACTCTATCCACCGAGCCAAACCGGTTAGGGCACAAATAGGATTTTTTTAAAAATATATTTCATTGATTTTTTACAGAGAGGAAGGGAGAGGGATAGAGAGTTAGAAACATCAATGAGAGAGAGACATCGATCAGCTGCCTCCTGCACACCCCCCACTGGGGATGTGCCCGCAACCAAGGTATATACCCTTGACCAGAATCGAACCTGGGACCCTTCAGTCCGCAGGCCGATGCTCTATCTACTGAGCCAAACCGGTTAGGGCAAATAGGATTTTTTTAATCCTCACCCAAGGATATGTTTTTTTTATTGATTGAGAGAGAGAGGAAGGGAAAGAGAGAAACATTGATGTGAAAGAGAAACATCAATCGGTTGCCTCCCTTATGTGTCTTGACTGGGAATCTAACCTGCACCCTTTTGGTGTATGGGCCAATGCTCCAATCAACCAAGCCAGAGTAAGGATTTTTTCTTAGTAACAAACATTGGCATATACTTAGCAGAAAATTTCTATACAAAATTATCACAATTTCCTAACTGTTCTAATTGGAATATACTGTGTGATGTGATGTGATGTGATGTGTGTGTGTGTGTGTGTGTGTGTGTGTGTGTGTGTGAATATATGTATGTGTTGGAAGCCACCCGTTGTCCTCACTAGCAGAGAGGTGTGGACAAGGAACCCGGAAGGCTGGCCAACCTTGAGGCTCTGAAAGGTCAGAGCCAACCACCCACTGTCTAGTTGAGACAATGATAGCTAAAGCAACCTCCAGCTTTTAATCGTATGTAAATCCTTGCTGATTGGCTATTACTGGAATTGCCTGCCTAGAGCTATGGGTGGATCCCATAGTCTTAATAAAAGGGATCGCTAGGCCCACGGGGGAGTCCTTCCCCTTGAGTTGGGCTCCCGCCTGGCCCCCAATATCTCCAAATTTATACTTTCTAGTCTCTCTCATTTGTGTGTGGCCTCCTCCAGAGCCCGAACCCTGAACCTGAACCCTGAACCACGTGGGACGTGAAAGGGGTTCACTACATATGTGTGTGTGTGTGTGTGTGTATGTATGTATATGTATACTGTACTATATATATATATATACAGTATACATATATGTGTACTAGAGGCCCGGTCCACAAAATTCGTGCACTGGGGTGGGTCCTTCAGCCCAGCCTGCACCCTCTCACAATCCAGGACTCCTCAGGGATGTCTGCCTAAGCCGGCAGCCAGACATCCCTCTCACAGTCCAGGACCCCTCGCTCCTTACCACCCGCCTCCTCGCTGCTCCTTACTGCTCGGCTCGCTGCTCCTTAGCGCTGCCGTGGAGGCGGGAGAGGCTCCCGCCACCGCCGCTGTGCTTGCCAGCCGTGAGCCCGGCTTCTAGCTGAGCAGCAGTCCCCCTGTGGGAGCGCACTGACCACCAGGGGGGAGCTCCTATTGAGCATCTGCCCCCTGGTGATCAGTGCGCATCATAGCAACCAGTCGTTCTGCCATTCAATTGATTTGCATATTAGGCTTTTATTATATAGGATAGGATATACACTGTCTCCCAAAAGTACATTTCTTAACAGAATTGAAATTAAATATTTTTATCATGGTTGATATGCAAATACCATAATTTTCATATACCAGTCTTCATGATTTTCTGACATCCTCAGGAAAATGACTGGGAAGTAGCAGCCAGAAATCTCTCTCTCACACACACACACACACACACACACACACACACACACACACTACTACTCCATCATCAGGATTCTGGTTTGCCCTTGCAGTTCCATCATTTTGGAGAATGAAATGCGAAAGAAAACATGACTCACATATTGTTACTAAGTTTGTGTGCTGGTTATTTATGATCTGGGTATTATTTAATTGGTGTAGAATTTTTCTGGCTAAGATACCAGTCCTCTTTCTGCTGTTAACCTCAGTGCTGATCAGTCTTTGTGCATTCTGTCCAAGCTGGATCCTCCAGACAGCCACTGCCTCTTCCTCAAGGGAGCAACGGTGGCTTTCCTCAATGACGAAGTTTGGAATTTGTCCAACGTACAACAAGGAAAATACCTTTATATCCTTTTTTTCTACTGACTTGAGTTTCTGGCTTGGAATTTACCTTGCATTATCATAATGAAGTTCTTTAATAATGGTAATAATAAATAATAGCAGCTAACTTTCATTGATCATGCCAAACCATGTTCCACAGGCTGTGTAGGTATTAATTTACTTAGATATTAAAACCACTCTCTGAGGTGTGAATAGTAGTATTATCATTCCTAGTTCGCAGGTGAAGGAACTGAACTGTAGAAAGGTTAATTATACAAGCCCAGGGATTCAGCTAGCAAGTGGCCGGACTGGAATCGTACCCAGGCAGCCTTGCGTGTTTCTGAATGGGAGAGGAGCTGTGGTTCCGTGGGAGAGTTCGTTCTGGTTTGGCCCTGGCGTTGTGGAAATTCCACGTCACCTTCTTTTTTTATATATATATTTTATTGATTTTTTTACAGAGAGGAAGAGAGAGGGATAGAGAGCTAGAAACATCGATCAGCTGCCTCCTGCACACCCTCCACTGGGGATGTGCGAGCAACCAAGGTACATGCCCTTGACTGGAATCGAACCTGGGCCCTTTCAGTCCGCAGGCCGACGCTCTATCCACCGAGCCAAACCGGCCAGGGCGAGAGGCGGCCCTCTTGCACCTATGGTGGTTCCGTTGTGCAGAACCTTTCAGAACACATATCTCAGTTAAAGCGTTTGTGGGGCGTTTTTAAGATTACCAATGCTAGGAAATCTTCATCAACTGAAGATGGGTTTGATTTTTAAAGTGGAAGTTACTCGGAGACAAACCTGGTAAAGGAAGCCAAATCATTCTAGTTTGAGTAAAAGTGATGGAAAGTTTTCATGAGAATATGAAAGCGGTTCCAAAAGCAAGGTCCAGACCTCTTCAGAGCAAGGTGAACTTACAAATAAGCCCTTTATTTCTAAGATGACTGTCCTAAAGGCAGCTGCGCTTGGTAAATCTTTAAGAAATTGGGTAAAAAATGAGTTCTCGCAGCTTAATAGCGTCCTTGTGCGTGAAGAAAGAGCCCCATGCTTGCCTCCGCTGGCTCTCTTATCGGCGTGGATTAAGGGTGTAGTTCCATGAGCGCTGTGTCCACAGGCAGCCTCCCTAGGAGCCGGTCAGCGGGCGCAGAGCCTTCCGTTAGGGTCTCATTAGGGTGCTGTGTTGTTGGCCACATGGCTTGCCGCCCCCAGGGGGCCGCCATCTTCACTTGTCCTAGGTTATGGACACTGTGTAGACAGACTTTTTAAAGAAATTAAACTATTTCTGATGAAATATTTTACTATTACATTTAGAAAATAAACTTAATCTTTAACTTTCTAGAAGAATTTTGTTGGAATTTCAATTTAAAGCAACTTCAATGTCCAATTACATTATAGGAATCAAGAATACCATTACGTATTAACAATAGAGGAACAACATGTATTAAAGCAATAGCATATTTTGAATATTACATGTCAGAATATAGGATGGCTGCTTTGCCTATGTTACTGAATTCTCTCAGCTGCCCTCCCTTCCCCACCAGAGGTGATTTTTAACCCACTTAACAAACCCCTGGACCATGCTAACACATAACATGTTTAAATGAAATGATGGTAAATTTTCAAAAATCAAAAATACACATGACACGCAAATACTCTCTCTCATGCACACTGTTGGCAATTCCATTAACAGAAGTGGAAAGAGAACTTAGAGTATGAATAAGTCAATCCATATTCTTTAGGTCCTTTAAAAAAATCTTTAACATGTCTTACGGTCATATTTTTTAATTTACATTTTCTGCAGTCCTGGATCAGACTTTAGTCTCACTTACACAAGCCTCTCCCAGGTGTTGCTGCTTGTGATTTAACATCGAGTTCTCCTTCCACTTATGGTCATAAATAGCTCTCCAGGACTAGCAATGACATAGACTCTCAATTCTGTATTCGAATTTTAACTAAATGACTAGATTTCTTAAAATTTTCGTTTTCTGACTCTCTCAGTTGCATATGTCACACAGACACAGTTTATTAACTTTCCTGCACACAAATGTGGAGTCCATAGCCACTTCGTAAGTAAATGTGCGCCACGGTAAGTGGTGTTTTTAACGAAGTCACAGAAGTGGCGCTGAAGTGAAACCCGGGCACGATTTCATGACATCTTTTTGGGAAAACACCTCGTCATTCCTGAGGACAGGCAGCAGGCTTGCCCTTCATCACTTGTTTTTAGGAGTTTAGACTCTGTCATGTTACCACCACTCTCATATCATTTCCCATTCCCCCCCCCCCCATTTTTTAGAGAAATTTGACAGTTTACAGAATTTCTGTAACCATTTTTTAATTTTGAGAGTATGGAAGTTAAAAAAAAAAGTGGACTGCTAGCCTCTTTGGCTGATTGAATGCTTTTCTTTAAACCTGTCTCTCACATTGCCGCCTTAACTGTTCTTCCAGCTACGTGTCTTAAAAGATGTGATGGAGAAGTTAGCAGCCGGTGTTTTTAGGTACGCTGAATACCAAATCATGGTTCTTGTTCGTTTTCCTGTTCGCAAGGGGATAAGGCTGGCATTTTTGTTTCAGCTTTCACAGCACACCTATTGCCTCCGTATTTTAGTATTTTGTTTAAATAGCTGCTCCTTAACATTTCTCTTTAAAACAAAACAAAACATTTTCTTATTGATTTCAGAGAGGAAGGGAGAGGGAGAGAGAAACATCCATGAGAGAGAATCATTGATCGCTGCCTCCTGCACGCCCCCTGCTGGGGATCAAGCCCGCAAGCAGGCAGGTGCCCTGACGGGGATCGAACCCGGGACCCCTCCGCCCCCAGGCCGACACTCTGTCCACTGAGCCAGATTGGGGGGGGGGGGGCCTACCATTTCTCAAAGCTGTATGTTGTGGCACAGCAGTAAGGGCTCCCAGAGACACAAGTGGCTCCCGAGTTTTCCTCTCTGCATTCCACACCTACCCCATCGCCCCCCAAAGCAGCCTGAGATACAGCTTGAGAAGAGGGCAAGTTAAACACTTTTTTCCTCTATTTACTACGAAGAGGGAGCTGTTTTCCTCTTTAAGATTAGCCACTTCGCTCCCGGCCGGTGTGGCTCAGGTGGCTGTCGTCCTGTGCCCCCAGGGGTCTGGGGTTCCATTCCCTGCCAGGGCGCGTGCCCAGGCTGGGGGCTCGGCCGCTGGGGCGTGCAGGCGGCAGCCCACCCATGTTTCTCGCTCACATCAGTGTTTCTGTCTCCCTCCCCCCCCCCCCCTCTCTCTCTCTGAAGTCAATAAAAACCTAGTTTAAAAAAACTAACCACTTTGGATGGTGGACATACTAACGTCCAAAGGAACAATGGAAGTGCCGTTTTCAGCCCCACCCTGTGCTCCGCTGATCCGTACCTCCTTCCCCCTCAGGCCTCGTTTGGAGGAGCCCATCCCGCTGCACGACGCCAAGGTCTCCATGGAAGTCGTCCAGAAAAACCGAGGAAGAAAAAAGCAAGTTGTTCAGTTTTAATTCTCTTTCCCAGATCTCGGTTGAATGAACCCATTCCAGTATTTGAAGCCAGTTTCCTTGGAAATTGCTCAGAAAAGTCAAGGAGGATAAATAAGTTGTTCCATTGTTAAGCATGTTTTCCTGCCGAGACAAGATGGTAATTTATTTCCAATGCCCGGAAAGTATTTGAAAAGTTACTGTACAAACAGCCAAGACCAGCCCGTAATTAACACCTAAAGGGAATGTTCTGCAAGTCGTCTTAGTTCCCGTTTTTATCCATCTGCCTCCGTTGTCACCTTCTTTCCATGAACAAAACTAGTGTCGCCTAAAGCCAGCTGCCTGTGGGTGAGCTGTTAGGCGCCGCAGTCCCGGCTGGCAGACCGAGGCTCCGTCCTGCAACCTTCGGCCTCCCTGCCGTCTGCGAGGGCCCGGCCCTCCGGCCCTGGCGTCCGTGCGTGACGGTTTCCTCGGGCGGCCACCCACCGCGCAGGGAGCGAGGGCGGGCGGGCGAGCCGGGCGGGCGGGCGGTCTGCGGGAGGGGCACCCAGGCCCTCTCGCCGGCTGCGGTCACCTCCGCCCTCAGCTTAGCGTTTCCTTCCCCCCGGGCGGCGGCCGGGCTCGGCACCCCTCGCCGTCCACAGGGGAGTGCAGCCGGGACCCGCTCCAGCCACTCCACCCGGCGACCGGACCGCGACCGCAGCAGCGCCAGGGGGCGTCCGGCACCACCAGGCCCGGCAGCGGCGTCCGCCGGCGCGCGCAGCGGGGGCGAGGCGGCCCAGGGCGCACGCGCGCGCCACGGGGGCGGGGCCACGCCGGGGCGGGGCCGGCGCGCGCGGGAAGCGACTGTGGTGGCCGCTCGGTCCTGTGCGGCCGCCGCGCGTCATGGCCTTGTCGGTGCCAGGCTACTCGCCCAGTTTCAAAAAGCCGCCCGAGACCTTGCGGCTGCGACGGAAAAGGGCCCGGAGCCTGGGGGCCGAGCTCTCAGCCGGGGGGCGGCCCGAGCCGGCGCCCCGCCGTGCCGCTCTGGCGGCCGGGCTGCCCCTGCGCCCCTACCCGGCGGCGGGCAGAGGCGGCGGCCCGGGCGCGCCCGGCAGGAACCCCTTCGCCCGCCTGGACAACCGGCCGCGGGCCGCCGCGGAGCCTCACGACGGGCCGCCCCAGGCGCCGGGCCCGGTGAGTGGGGGCCTGCAAGCGAGGGCTGTCTGGGCGCGGGCGGGGGCCTCGCCGGGTGTGCGGGCGCTCCGCGAAGGGCCTGGGTGGCGGCGTTTGGGCAGCAGCCCTGTGGGGCTGGAGGTGAAAAGCCCTCGAACAGCCCACAGGGGGCCCTGGCTCAGCGTGTGCCAGTGCGTCTCACCCCAAACCGAAGCCTGGGGAGCCGTCCGGTGGAGCTGGCCCGGCACTGTTGGATGCCCGGACCCCTCCGTCCAAGGCCGACTCCCGAGACGAGCTGCCGGCGGCCCTGGTTGGGCGGTGGGCCCCGCACTGGCTTGGGGAGCGTGCGCCAGCGAGCTCTGCGCACGCTTAGCGCGGCCGCGTCGGGACAATGACACCCGCACTTCCTCGCCTCAGTTTCCAGGTCCCCATCAGGAGCACGACTCGCTGCGGGCAGAGAAGCCTCAAAGAGCAGCCCTGGCCGAACCACTCCAGGTAGCGCCTCTCAGATGCCATTGGGTGTGCGTCCTGGTGCAAACGTCTCGCAGGCCCCGCATCGCGGGTGGCATGGCGGGTGGAGGGGCGCGGGTGGGCCCCTTGGCCCCTAACACTCCTCCTGCGGATGCCACCGCTGCGCGTGAGCTTAGCCTGCCGCTGAGTCTTCATCCCCGCCGGACCCCACAGGATGTGGTACCACTGGGGCTGGCTGACACCCCCCCCCCACTCCTCCACACCCACATGCGCATGCACATGCACACGCACACACATGCACACGCACGCCCCCTTCCATTCCCCAGATACTTCTGCTGTGATGGTGCCACCAGGGCACAGAGGTCCTAACGACAGCGAGCTAGCCCCCAGTACCAGTCTCCCTTCCTGGTAAAGCAATGGCCTTCACTGGCTCCACTGGAAATGTTCCCCTTTCCCTGCTATGTGCCTGCGATGTCACCTGAAAAAAGTCATTGTAATGTGGAGAATATCGTCAAATACGTTCTCATAGCCCCACCTAAGTTACCTGCAAGGGCCGCGTAGCCCTGGTTGCGGAGTTTGAGTGGCTTAAAGGGTGTTCGTGACATACTTGGAAGATGTCTGCTTTGACAGCAACATTAGTAATAGCTTTTATTTCTTTAATTGGGATCATGAAAAGAACATGTCTTTTTGTAGATTTTTTTCCCAATGATTTTTAGAGAGAGGAAGTGATAGGGATAGAGAGAGAGAAATACTGATGAGAAAGAAATTTCATCAATTGGCTGCTTCCTGCTCGCCCCCCACTGGGGATGGAGCCCACTCCCAGGCCTATCCCCTGACTGGGAATTGAACCAGCGACCTCCTGATTCACAGGTGAACGCTCAGCCACGAGCCAACGGCTGGGCTGCACATGCCCTTTATAACTACACTGTATAGAACTGTCTGCACTAAAAAGTGAAATCTGTATCTCTGCCACCACCACCTCCAAAAAATTCCCACTTCCCAGAGGTAACGCCTGTTCACAGGCTTTTTCATGGTCTGTAGTATATTATCTGCTATTTATTACACATTTTCTTAAATTTTGACATTTCAACCTTGCTAAGGTTTCTTCCTTGCTACTCTACTAATTTTTGTGTTCTTTGTGTTCTAAAAGCCTTCACACACATCATTCTCCACACCTGATAGGCCAGCCGCAGCCAGCACAGAGTTCCCCGCGGACTGGAGCCTTAAAACCCGCCTCCTCTTCACCTCCTCTCAACCCTTTGCCTGGGCAGATCATCTGAGGGCACAGGAAGAGGCTCAGGGTGTCGTCCAGCATTGCAGAGCAACCGAAGTTACTCTGCCTCAAAGGATACAGGTAACTCTGAAAGAAAACAGCTGTTTTAAAGTAATACATTCAGTGTACGTTTTACTTCTCTGCAAAAATACCGCAGATATTTCCTTCTAGTACGTTTTTCTTTTGACATAAAGACTTGGAAATTTTGTATTGCCAAAATGGTGCTTTTATAATAGTTTTAATCAGACTCGGTGACTGCCCATTAAATTTAGAGACCTGTCCTGAGAAACAGTCTGCGTTGCAGGGAGGCATTATTTGAACTAAACCGTTCTTTTCTAGGGCTTTTGAGAAAGAAAATGTAAGGAAAATTAATGGAAAGCAGTTGAGGAATAGGGTTACTGAGGCAGACTGGTATTTTACTCGTTTTCTCACTAATGGACACTGTTTTAAAGGCACTAACTCTTGCTACTTGAATGATGATGTCCTGTGAATTTACTCGAGTTGATGAATCCTAGAATGTTTTTAGAGAAATGCGGTAGTGTTACTTTGAAGCAGCTCATCAACTTAAACTGGGATAAAAAGGATTACCTAAAGAGGCCCTGGTACATCGTTTTTAATAAATTGGTAAGGGTGATTTGGGATTCGAGTTACCAGTTTTTACTTGCTACTATCTTTTGTTGTTGTTGTTGTTAATCCTCACCTGAGGATATTTTTCCATTGATTTTTAAAGAGAGTAGAGAGGGAGAGACAGAGAGAAAAACACGGATATGAGACAGACACATTGATTGATTGACTCCCACACAGGGATCAACCCTGCAACCACGATTGCGCCCTTGCCCAGCATCAAACGCGGGACCCTTCAGCTCTATCCAGTGATCCAAACTGGCCAGGGCACTGGCTACTTCTTAAACAGTGCTGGGGGCGGGGCGGCTGGATGTTTTATTACCTACATGCCTGTCCGCACGCACGCACGCACGCACACGCACAGTCCCTGCCCTCCTGATAAAAAGACAGTCATTTTTCTCAAGGATGGTAGAGACAGGGAACGTTCCGAACCATCTCTGTTTAAGTGCTCCTTGTAATACGTGGCTGGATAGACTATAATTGCTGGCAAGAAAGGTTCTCCCAAATAGGAGTAAACTGCATTTTAGCCCCTGTGACAGTTATTAACCCTTTACCATAGGAAGCAGTGAAGGTAAGTGTTTGGTATATTCCGTGTCTTTTTAGTGAAAGTTTATCTTTCTGTGGCTCAAACCTGTGCGCTGCCTGGATTTCAGGACCCCAAGCTCTGCACTGAGCTGCGATGTGCTTTCCAGCAGAGCCTTATCTACTGGCTCCACCCCGCCTTTCCCTGGCTCTCCCTGTTCCCTCGAATTGGAGCTGACCGGAAAATGTCTGCAAAGACAAGCCCGTGGTCGAATGATGAATCCCTACAGCACATTTTAATGAGTGACTGGTAAGATTTGTAGAAACTTGTGTGACCCAATAGTGAATTTTCACTTTAGCGGTATTCTCTTCTTCTTTTATTTATGATGTGGGAATATTTAGTGGTAGGAAGATTGCTATTCCTCCTGAATGATTTCATTGGAACTGTTAATAACCAACATTTAAATGGTTTACTTTTTAGCTCTTATTCACTCTTTATGCAATTGTGAAATTCATTTAAATGTTTGGTAAATACACATAAACATAATTCTTTTTTTTTTTTTAATATATTTTACTGATTTTTTAAAGAGAGGAAGGGAGAGGGATAGAGAGTTAGAAACATCAATGAGAGAGAAACATTGATCAGCTGCCTCCTGCACACCTCCCACTGGGGATGTGCCTGCAACCAAGGTACATGCCCTTGACCGGAATCGAACCTGGGACCTTTCAGTCCGCAGGCCGACGCTCTATCCACTGAGCCAAACCGGTTAGAGCTAAACATAATGCTTTAAGATTCTTGTCAGTGACTGCTTCCATTCTCAGCAGAAGCTGCACAAAGATAATTATCAACAAGTTACCAATTAAATTTTATTTAACGAAAAAAATGGTTAGTGTTTAAATGGTAAACACTGTTTAAATATGTAGAAGTTATCAGTGAGTCTCCTGACCAGTTTCAGTTATTTAAAAGCCAACTTGTATGTAACGGCAAAAATGAAAACCATTATCTGTAATATTTATGTTGTGTTTCAAATCAGGGTGAATATCCAGCTGAGTTACCCACTATTACATTTTAGATGTGGGACTAAATGTTTAAAGAGAATTTTTTGCTTCGTAGGTCTGTGAGCTTCACTTCTTTATATCACCTCCTGAAGACAAAACTGTGCCCCTATTTCTACGTCTGTACCTATCAATTCACTGTCCTGTTTCGTGCAGCAGGACTAGCAGGAAATGATGTAATCACGGCTCTCATATCGCCTACAACCAGAGGTATCAGAGAAGCTATGAAAAATGAAGGTAAAATTACAGTGTAAAGTAAGAATACCACACTACATAGTAAACTCTTCCTGCAAGTTAAAAATATCTTCGTCAGGTCAATTGTCTTTTATTAGTTTTAGCTATATTATTTTTTAAATATATTTTTATTGATTTCAGAGAGGGAGAGAGAGAGAAACATCAATGATGAGAGAATCATTGATCGGCTGCTTCCTACACACCCACCACTGGGAAAATGAGCCCATAACCCGAGTATGTGCCCTGACCAGGAATTGAACCGTGACTTCCTGGTTCATAGGTTGACTGACGCTCAACTACTGCACCACACTGGCTGGGCTTAATTATATTAAGAAATGTTTCCTTCTGATTCTTTTTATAGCATTTGTTTAAGCTGTTCCTTTAAGTTAGTGATCTTCCTTTCACGGATCTCTAAACACATACTGGGTTGGAAAGTCCCTATCTGAATATACGCTTCTTAAAATTCCTTATAGTACAAATTACCTACCACTTTTAACAACAGTTTTCAAACTGGGTCAACCCATGAGTGGACATAAAATATTTTTGCTGGGTTTAATCAGCATTTTTAAAAAATGAAATAGAGTAGTATATACTTTATGAAAGAATACCACATGTGGTAAGAATGTATTGTTTCCCGAACCTTTTGTTTCAAGGAGATATGGGTATGTATGGGTGTGTTATGGGCTGCTAGTACAAGGTAATACTGAATGTAGACTAATTGAAAAATAAAATAAAGCTTGAAAGCTACTGCCTTAATAATCAGATATAAAGACTCACATTTTCAAATTTTGGACTCTCTAAAAGTAAGGCATACCTGTTAAATTCTTTTAAATTACTAGTATAGTAAAGAAAACGCAGTTATATTTTTCTTTTCTCGTGTAGGTATTGAATTTTCTCTGCCGTTAGTAAAAGCAAGTGGCCATGAGAAGAAGAAAGCATCTGGGACAAGCTTGGGACACGGGGAGTATGTGATTAAAATAACCTTTACATCATCCGGTGGCTGTCCACTCGGTGCAGTAGTGTTGTAGAGGAAACAGCTTTATGAAAAGGGAAATCTAACTATAGCCATTTTTTAGGGAGCAAGCAATCAGTGATGAGGATGAAGAAGAAAGTTTTTCCTGGCTGGAAGAGATGGGTGTGCAAGATAAAATTAAAAAGCCAGACATACTCTCTGTCAAGCTGTATCCTTTCATTTGCTGTTAACTAGAATTGATTTTCATTGAATTAAGTTAGTGAGCAATGGAATATTGACTGGCAGTTTTATTTGACCATAATGTTTGGTTTTAATATGTTTTTATTGATTTTAGAGAGAGAGGAAGGGAAAGAGAGAGAGAAACATCCACCAGCTGCCTCCTGCACTCCCCCCACTGAAAATCGATCCCGCCACCTGGGCAAGTGCCCAGACCAGTAATCCAACTGGTGACCTTCTGGTTCATGGGTTGATGCTCAACTTCTGAACCACACTAGCCTGTCTGACCATAATCTTAAATTATCTTAAGATCACACTAAAATTAACTCACCGTCATGACACTAAGTAACAAAACCCTAATACCAATAAACTAAGAAGCTATATTTTAAAAAGATCAAACATTCTGTTTTGTTGAAGTTTGTGGGGGGAACAGAATATATTTTTTGACTAGTGAAGAAAGTTTTGTTAGGTGTCAATTTCTAGCAAATTCAGGGTAAAGTCAGGTCATTTTGATTTAAACAGGTGCCTTCTAGTTGCAGTGAAGACGTGATAACGAGCATTTCCAGTTTGGAATTGGGAAGGGGCCCCAGGTGATTGAGAATCAAGATAACTGCTTTTCCCGTTGACTGGGATTCGTACTTGAAATTTCCTTGATTGTCATCTTCAGGCGGAAAGAGAAACGGGAGGTACAAATGGATCACAGACCTGAGTCTGTTGTGTTGGTGAAGGGAACAAACACCTTTACGTTGCTAAATTTTTTGATCAACTGTAAGAGCTTAATTGCTACTTCAGGTCCACAGGCAGGACTTCCACCGACTCTCCTATCCCCGGTAGCTTTCCGGGGTGCCACAATGCAGATGCTTAAGGTAATAAGGGGTTGGAGGGTAATTCTACACTAATCTTCATGACCTAGCTTCTTTTTAAAAAATAACTTGGTTTTTCAGTAAGGTTGATCTACAATATTAGATTAATTTCAGTTGTGCAGTACAGTGATTAGACATTCCTGTGACTTAGGAAGTGGTCACCACGGTAAGTCCAGTGCTCGTCTGACACCGTACAGTATTACAGACTTACTGTCTCCCATGCTGTACCTCACATCCCGTGATTTTGTAAGTGGCAAATTGTACATCTTGATCCCTTCCCCTCTTTGACCCGTCTCCCCCCTCCCATCTTACAACCGTCAGTTTATTCTGTTTGTTTTGTTTCTTCGTTTTTTCAAATTCACATAAATCAGATGGTATTTGTCTCACTTATTTTATTAGCATAATACACTCAAGGTTCACCCATGTTGTCGTAAATGGCAAGATTTCACTTTTTTTTTTTTTTTTTAAACATATTTTATTGATATTTCACAGAGAGGAAGGGAGAGGGATAGAGAGCTAGAAACATCGATGAGAGAGAAACATCGATCAGCTGCCTCCCGCACACCTCCCACTGGGGATGTGCCCGCAACCAAGGTACATGCCCTTGACCGGAATCGAACCTGGGACCTTTCAGTCCGCAGGCCGACGCTCTATCCACTGAGCCAAACCGGTTTCGGCTTCACTTTTTTTATGGCTAATTCCCTTGTATGTGTGTACCACATCTTTCACCATTCGTCTATTGATGGACACTTAGGTTACTTTCCTATCTTTGCTATTGTTAATGTTGCAGTGAACATAGGGATACACATGTCATTTTGAATTACTGTTTTGGTTCCTTAGATAGATAAATATCTAGAAGTGGAATCACTGGATCCTATCTTTGTCTCTTGTGACAGCCTTTGTTTTAGAAGTCTTTTTGCCTGATACAAGTATTGCTACCTCAGCTTTTTTTTCTTTTCATTTCCCTTTGAATGAAGTATCTTTTCCATCCCTTTACTCAGTCTGTGTCTTTCTATCTTAAGTGGCCCTCTTGTAGGTAGCATATGTATGAGTCTTGTTTTAGTATCCATTCAGATTGGAGCATTTAATCCATTACATTTAAAATAATTATTGATAGGTATAGTTATTGCCATTTTATTCATATTTTTTCTTCCTCTTAAAGCAATCCTTTAACATTTCTTGTAATACTGGTTGGTAGTCATGAACTCCTTTAGCTTTTCCTTGTCTGTTTCCTTATCTGATCTTCAATTCTGAAAGAAAGCTTTGCTGGGTAAAGTAGTCCTGGTGGTAGGTCCTTGTTTTTCATCACTTTGAATAGTTCATGCCCATCACTCCTGGCCTGCAAAGTTTCTGTTGGTAAGTCAGCAGACAGTCTTACGGGAGCTCCCTTGCAGGTAGCCGATGCTTTTCTCTTGCTGCTGTTAAGATTCTCTGGCTTTAGCCCTTGGTGTTTTAATTACGATGTGTCTTGGTGTGGGCCCTGTGTCTCTGGTGCCTTTTGTGCCGCTGCCCCAGCGCTGGAGCTCAGAACAAGTGAATCTGTCAGCGAGGACATATATGTGCGGGCCCTTTAAGAGTAACACCTGGGACTGCAGCAGTGCCTGTCTCACTCAGCCACATGTGCTGGTTTCCACAGCCTGCAGTTACCTGGACCTCTGCCTGGCCTAGAGCCCTGCCGGGGCTGCTGGAGGGCTGGACGCCTTCCTCCTCATCCGTCCTGGTTTTCATCCCCCCCACGTGGATTTACCAGCCCATTCTGCATCTTCAGTTGTCCTCCCAGTCTCAATGTGGCTGCTTTCTTATGTCCTTAGCGGTAGGACTTGTTCAGCTAGGTTTCAGGTGGTTCTGAATGATGGTGGTTTTAGAGTTTTATTGCAATTTTGATGTGGTCATGGGAGGGGGTGAACAATGTTCACCTACAACTCTTGCTATTTTGACTGGAAATAAGTAACCTAGCTTCTTAAAAAGTACTTTTTCTTTTTTGATAGGATAAATTTTTGACTTGTTTTATTAGCATTTTTATGTTCCTTTTTTGTTTTTTCTCCCAGTAAAAAATTATTTGATGTAGTTATATCAAAGGAGTTACGTGAAAATATATGAATTATATGAAAATAATTTTTCTTACCAAGTATAAAACTGGCAACAAAAACATTTTGGTGTCAATCTTATTTGCCGTAAAGAAAAGTTGTCTCATTTCTTTTTCTTTCTTTTTTTTAAGAGAGAAAGAAACATCATTTGGTTGCCTCCCGCACGTGGCCCGACTGGGGATCAAACTCAACCTGGGTATGTGCCCTGACCAGGCGTCAAATCACCAACTTTTTGTTGTTCTGGACGACGCTCCAACCGAGCCTCAGTGGCCAGGACGCTTGTCTCAAGAGACAAGAATATTGAGTTATCTCAAAAACTGGATCATGAATAAGTGCAAAGAATAACTGTACAGGTAGACCTCATTTTATTGCACTTCACAGATGTTGCGTTTTTTACAAATTGAAAGCAAGACCCTCCACCAGCAAAAAGTTTACAACTCGCTTTCATGTGTACGCCCTTTATTGCAGTGGTCTGGAACCCAACCCACAAGATCTGCAAGGGGTGACTGTATAGCCATATTGTTGAAAATTACACATATAAACAAATATATACTGAATGCTAGTAGCAGTGGAATCAATTTATTTGTTTTACCAATATTCTATATTGAAAGTGTATTACTAAATCAGAGGGAATACCATATGAAAAAATTGTATTTTCTAGAATCTACTTAAACTGACACTCATAATTTGGAATAGATACTGGAGACAGAATTTACTAAACACTTTTATTCTTATACACTCTTTTCATGTCTTCTGAACTACTTTTGTTCCATAACTCAGAGAGAGGACAATCCTAATGAAAAGTTAGTGAACACATTGTTAGCTGGGGACAAAAGCTTGAGAGATGAGGACCATAAATTTTTTCCCCTTCAATTTTTTGGAAGGCACGAAGTGTGAATGTGAAGAAGCAGGATGTTTCTGGATACAAAGATCAGTTCAGCTTGGAGATCACAGGTCCTGTCATGCCTCATTCTCTACATTCCGTGACCATGCTACTCCGATCTTCCCAGAGCGGGTCATTTTCTGCAGGACTGTATACCCACGAGCCAACCGCTGTGTTCAACATCTGCCCACCAGTGGATCGAGTGCTGGGAAAGGTAAGTGGAGATTACAGTTTCCTCAAAGTAGGTGAAGGATGTGATTTATAATGAGCCAAACTGTTTCAAGTTACTAAACTGTATTTACTACTTATTTTCAATTATAATTACTGAGAGGAAGGGATAATGTATCCATGTAAGTTATTGTAAGTTTTGTGATTTCAAGCTATTGTACTTAGCAATGACTTAAAAACTACCCCCACCAAAAAAAAAAAAAAAAAAAAAGGCAAGTTAGTATGAGGATTGAACAAATGGCCTTTAATTTTTGACGTTTTTAGGTTTTATTTAGAAGTCAACTTCTGTTGATAATGAATAGTACGAAGGTATTGGTGTCCAAGTTCCCATGGTAACTATTAAAAACTGTTCAAAAGGCTGGTGTGCTCTCACTGACTGATATACCAATTCCCACAGGAGACTGTTCGTGAGGAGCTTGCTAACTGTGGGTTGCACCCTAAGACTCTGGACCAACTTAGCCAAACACCAGTACTGGGGAAGTCATCCTTACGGAATGTGGAAATGAGGGACTACATTTATAATTGGAGATCCTGACCACCAAAGTAAGCCTAAAAGGAATCTTTGAGGAAAAAAAGCCTCTGGCAAGGAAATTCAAGATTTTTATACCTTTGGCTTTAAATTTCATTTTGGAAGTTAAAGGAATATTCAAACGTTTATAAACATTAACCGTCAATATTACATGCATGTGTTGAGATTTTAGATCAACATTCTCGTTTTACTATTTTTTTATAAGATATTCAGATATGAAAAACTCGGGTAATTTGAATGAGAACTAGATCCCTATAACCTAATTATAAACTGAATAGAAAATTCAATCAATGTCAAGTGCTTCCTTTCAAATGGAAAATTGAGGCTAAATTAGTATCACTTAATGACATCTGGCCAAAACTGGAACCAAGGATTATGAGCAGGTTCTAGCTTATAAAGGTAGACACCAAATTTATAGTTTTAGTTACTTTCTTTACAATTCTCTCCAATATATATGCATGTTAATTCAGGTCAGGGTATTTTGTATTCCACATAGAATAGTGTATTAAGAGTTTAAAGTACGCTCATCCATCATGGCAAAGTAGTATTTAATGTGTGTGTGTCTAGTTCAAATTTTAAATAAAAGTACTTAGAAATCGTAAGCATTGGGTAAAGAAACAATAGTATTTAGTGAAGAAGTATGTGTTCACTTTATATTCCAGAAAATAAAACACCACATTTATTCCAGAGAAGTTTATATTTCGGGCCTTAAGCTTTTGAAAATAAAGTATAGAGACAGCATATGAATACCACTGTAATACACATGAAATATTCTATCAGACCCTAAAAATTAACATAAACTTAAACTCTCTCAGTCAACAAAATAGTGGCTGGGTGCCAATTTTATTAGATAAGTTGGTTACAGCATTTTAATTATCATTTTACGTCTATCTAGGTGTAGCTGAAATTCAAAATGCACATCAAAGTAAAACTATATCACAACTCAATGCCATACTAAATGAACTTGGCCTCTGCAGTAGAATTCTAGTCAGACTTCATTTTGACTCCCTTCTCATGGCCCAAGTGGCTTTGACGGGAACGCAGGACTTAGTGCTGATCATCACACAACATACCACTTTCTTTTTATAACTTCTACAAAATTTTAAGGGGAGATGGTGGCTTCAGCCCTGTGGAACAGATCTTGCTTGATTACATCGATAACACTGGCCCCAGTATCTGTCCAGCAGAACCCATTGTGAACTAGTACAAGGTGCACAGCCCTTCACTGAATACAGGCAAGTGTTACAGCAGCCTAGCCATAAGGAAGGGGAGTTACATCAGAGTACAAAATACAGTATAAAAGCGTAATTTAACATTCCACACTGAAGATTACGGATGCCTTCAAACAATCGTTTGGATGTTAGCCACTTAAACAAATACATCACTAAGGTAAACAATATAAACATACCAAAACCCTGTATGGTTAAATACAATTTCCATGGTACAAAAATCAAAGCCGGGAGATGTTTGTACAGATTGCTTTTTACACAATGTTTTAAATTGCCAAATATTTACAACATGAAAGAGGAGATACATTTTGATGCGGAGTAAAATTATCTGAAATGATTAATATAAAACCTCAATCTATCTACGGGAGGCACTCCTGAAGCAAGTGGCATTAGCCATGAGGTCCTTTGGTAAAAGGCCCATTGCTTGAAGAACCACAGTAGCTGCTGTGGCTTTAGCATGCTTCTTATTAGGGCTGGCAAAGCTGGGCTGGTAAGCGCTTCCATTTATCAATACCTATTCAAGAAAAACATACAATTGGGCTGGTAAGGGCTTCCATTTCTCAATACCTATTCAAGAAAAACATACAATAAGAACAGCATCAAACTTTAATATCTATTAGCTTTTTATTTTTTCACTAAATGCTAGAAAACTAACTTAAAACATAAAACCCATACCATGTAAGTCAAATTAACCTCAACCCAGAAGAAGCAAATCATTTGGGAAGAGACAGCAAATTAAAAGCAAGTCTCCAAATTGAAAAAAGCCTGATAGTTCTAAGTTAATTCCCCATTTCCTACTAGAATATGGCAACAAATAGTTCACAAGATTTTGCCCACATCTTTCCCTTCCAACATATTTTTAAAATAAGGTTTTTAAAAGTCGTATTAAGAGGCATACTTGTATGTTTAAAACCCCCTCCTCTCTACCTATACATATACACACTCCCAGCCCACAAACAATACATCAATCCTGTGATCATATACTTATCCCTCACCCGCTAACACTGTCTTCAAATTAATAAATGTATACAATTAATGCAGAAATTCATATTTACCCTAAAGAGAAAATGCTTGCGATGATCAGGGCCACTATCATGGATCAAGAGAAATTCAGGTGGTTGCCACCTTCTCTTATTACAGATTTCCATCAAGGCAGACACAGGATGTTTGCCTGCAGAGAAAAAAATGACCAGTTATTAATTACCTGCACAATCTGTGGCCACCAATTATGAACGGGAAGTAGGGATGAGTGAGGAGAATGCCGTGTCCCCTCACCTGACAGGTCTTTCATCGCAGCGGAGAAGTTCCCAGCCCGCTTCTGTGCCCTTTCTCCCACAGCCACAAGACCTAAAAAAAAGAAAAAAAAGTTCATGGAATAAACTTCAAAAGAAATCTTCAACACATCCCCCTTACCCTTGTTTCTAGATCAATCTGGACTTCTATTTGCTGTATTTCAACATAGAAATATACATATTCATACACCCTGGTACTGGAAATTATATAAAATGTTCAGAAAACAAGCATTCAGTATGTGCATACACATAGAATTAAGTGCCGTAACTATCGACAACTCCAGATCTGTTGCTCTGTAAGTTTAAACAGTAGTGGCTATTTATTGCAACTGATTTCTAAAGGCTGCCCATTCTTAAAAGATGATGCTCAGTAAGAGATATGTTCCTCAAAAGATGAGGATTTTAGGTCACACACAAGTAAAAAAAGTAAGAAATGCTGTCTGATAAATGGGTGCATTTCCCACCCCCCCGACCCCCAGCAACGAAGCCCTTTCTGACTCATCAAATGTGAGGTGTTCTCGAAAGACGAACACAACTGCGTAACTCCCTTTCCAAAGTAGCTCAGCCATGTCACCATGCAAACCAATGTCCTCCCAACTTCTGATTCTGCTAGTGTCTCCCAAACCCAACCCATGAATGTTGCTCCCTGAAATTATGCAATGCATCCAACCTGTTTTCTTCCAATAAACCACCTTTTTGTGACAACAGATAATCTATTCAGCTTGTACAAGCAATAAAAGTCAATGTGACATAACTAGCAAAATGCCCTTTCCTAACTTAAAGCTTGAATTAATGCTACACCACAGGATGACTGTCATCTTATTTCCATGCTTTTTGATGATCATTATTACAATATATTCCCACCAGTTTGAAATAAAATGGCAACAAGATATTCTACATGGATGGCAATGTAGAAAATCTGATGCAAAACAACAACAAAAATTTAGTTGGAGCTATTCAGTTTCCATGGTCTTTAAGAAAGAATCGTGTAATTGCATTGATCTCAATGAAATCTCTATTTGAATACAAAGATAAGGAAAATAAATTTGAGTTTTAAAAATCAGACTTAAATACGCTTCAATCATCACACTGAGTTGGCATTCCCATGGGTTATACTTAGGTGCCCAAACTCAGGGCATCATGAAAAAGTAGCACCATGGCAGGCAGCTGATCCGCTATTCCCCAACCCAAAAGAACTGAATTACTGAGCTTGAAAAGAGGGTTTATAAGGCGGAGACTAAACAGCACTTTAATAGGAAATAAAAAAAATACGGGGGATAAAATATCTAAGAAAAAAAAATCCTAGAAAAAAAGATAAGAATATATTCCGTCAAAACAAAATGGCCGCTTTATAAATACAAAATCTAGTTAAAATTTTAATCATAGATATTCAAAGTTCCATAATTTTTAGCAACGAACATTAACACAGGTTGCCTTTTTAAAGCTAAAATTAGTGTTTCCTCCTATAATCATATAAGCTGTTGGGAATGGGTTAAACTCCCGCCGCCCCCAACGAACAGCTGTATAAGCAGAGTTCCTGCAGGTCAGGATCAGACATCAAAAGAACGTAGATACTGTAATGAAAACTGAAATGTTCAAGGGGGTATAATAAACTTTCCCCCCAAACTTGTTACCTTTTCGGTCGGTCTTGAAATCAACTAGGATGGGTTCCTTATTTCCTTCTTTGTTTTTTCCTAATCCTTCTCCTTCTCTCCAGCCCATTTTTCTCATCAAAACGGCTCCCATTCCTCCAGTTACTGGGGCTGCTCTTAAGAATTGATCCTGTCCAAAGAAAGAAAGGTAAAATGTCCCAATTTTACAGTTAGAATTTGACTGTAAACTCAGTGTAACTTTTTAAAAAAGAAATCTTATTTTACTTCTAGATCTGTTATAGCAGTTACATTTAAGTGCTTCTTATACATACTGTAGTGTGTATGTTCTAATTTTTCCACATTAACATAATAGTATTTTGAAAGTCACGTAAGGCATATATATGGCAGTTTTAAAACAGTGGCCCTCGTGCCCCCTCCAAAAAACAATTAGAACACTCCTGTTTTCGTCCACTATTTACGTTCACTGGTATCTCTTCTTAGCTTGCAAAATAAAAAGAAGGCAATGTTAAAACAGTCATTAATTGTCCCAGGTGTACCTAGTTAATAAATAAAGCCCAGAAGTCATTTTAGAAATAGTTCGGACACTGAAGAAGCATACTGTTATCACCCATTTTATTTCCCCATTCTACCATGGAGCAAGTGTAAATATTTTACATAGAAAAACCCTATGAAGCAAAAGAATAGCTCTATAAAATCAATGAACACAGTAAGTAATGGAAGACAATCACATAAAATAACCTGTTATTATACCAAACTGACTTTGAATTCCTTTAAAACCTAGCTTGATGTTAAAAGACTTAAAAAACTCCTTAAACGTTTACATACCTAGGCCTCGGTAGCAGCAGTGTTGTGAATAGTAGGGCTGGCACTGACCGGGGCAAGAAGACAGCTACAAGGATTTGGCCCTGAAACAAGTTTCCATACAGAGGGGTGAAAGTTCACAGGTTATTCTGTGAACAGTCATCTCTCTTGTATCCAACCCACTGAACCATAATTTCCATCAAAGCAGCAAACCACTTAATGTCATAAGATGCACAAGTATATACATTAGCATGATCAAGTCAATTATTGTCACACATTAAGAAATATGTGATGCCTCTGAGGCGTCCATGTACATATAACAAACTACTACTAAATTCTACTGTTGGTCTTTTTTTTGTGTGTGTGATATCTCCAAATCATTCTTTATTTCCCCTTGTTATTAAATTTTAAATTTACATTCTCCAGCAAATATATAGATGTCATTAACTTATCAATAGAGGGGATCCAAATTTTTGGTAAATCTAGAAATAGTATTCATTAATCACATTCCTATATTGACAAGTTAATACCAGATTTGTTCCATCTTGTTTTCTGACAGTATGTAAACTGTATATTCTTCTCCCCAGCTTTTTAATTACATGCTAGGGAGAAAGCATGCCAATGATTTGTGTGACAGACATTAAGTTCAACAAGGTGCTCTGATGGAAGGAGGCGGCTGTGGAGGTAAAAACATACCCCTGGTTCAGTTCCTTATTTGGTGCAGGCCATGCAGTGTTGATGTATTGAGAGAAAAGTTAGCTGATGCTTGGATATCAACTGCCTTGTTGCTACACACCTAGAATGGCTTTTACTTACTTCCAGGTTCATCGGCCCCTCTTTTCCAGGAAACACTCCTAAAAAAAAGGGCAACTGTGCAGAGTACATACGAATACCCAAATAACCCAGGTTTCCAATTCTGTTTCCATTCTCTGATATATTCATGTTTCTTTACCCCGGAATATATATAGTTAACAAAAAAGCTCATTAATGAGACTACAATAGTAAACAATATTCATCAGATCATGTCCAAATGATACCACCTCAAAAAATAAAGGTTGTTTTAATAACAATTCTTAAATTTTTACTTAAAAAAACAAAACAAAACAAAACAACACAAACTCTCCTTTATCTGCTAAGAATATATTGATTCACTGCAACAGAATCCAAAGGAGTGAGGAAGTGCTGGCACTCCCAGCGGCTTTCACCAGGAGGGCGCTGGGCTGTGGCAAGGCAAGGAAAGCCAAAGAGGACCTGGGAACCTTTCCTAAAACAAGCAGCCGGGGAGAGCGTTCAGTCTCCTGTTGCCTAGTAACGCTGTCACCTGTTCTGCCTCCTTTTTATAAATAAAACATTCCTTCCTGGATGTTAGTAGCAAATATTCTTTAAGTAACATACAAATAGTTTTCCTGAAAGCATTGCTTTCTTCAGTTATTTAAAAATTTGGTCAAATGAACACAGCTTTAAGGTATGAGAATTTATCAAAATGATTTAAATTGATACAATATTTATTTAAAAATCTATCAACTGCCTACAAAACTGGAAATTTTTTAAAAATTAAGGGAAAGTTTACAGGGTATTGAATCTATAAAAGATTCACTTTTTATAAATTAACACAATGTTTAGAAGTATGTTTAGAAGCATTATAGATCAGCACTTTCATTATACATAAATATTAAACTAAATTTTACAATGGAATCACATTCAAAAGTTTCTAACTAGTAATGTACACGACTAATTATTATGTGCCTAAAACATTCATAAAAGTTTCAAGTCTCACTTCCTGAAATACGGAGTATTCAGCTTTAGGATTAAGTAGTTTTAAATTAAACTGTTAAATAGGTGTACTTTTGTAATTCTTCCCAAAGAGATGAAAGCCGTTTTTCAAATACTACACAAATCACTTCACATTTGAAATGTAATATTAGTCCAAAATTAATTAAATCTTAAAAATTCTGATAGATTCACGTCTTTTCCCAATACCAAACCCCTAAGTAAACTACATAAGTTGTAATTTTTTAATGAATCTGTGTACTCAAATATACACATATTAAGAGTGCTTATTCCCCACCCCCCCAAATGGCAGGCAAAGTGAAACTGTTTTATATTAATTTGTTAATAAGAGGATCACCAGAGATAATGCAATCAAAATTGAAATGTTATGAAATTAAAAGTTCCAAAACAACCACAATCCCATGTTTTCAGAAATCCGCTCATTCACTGACTCATGGCGACTCTCCACAGGCACCTATCACATTACCACCCCGAGGCAGGAATAAGGACTTGTCTTCTCAGGTGACCCTTATAGACTGAATTCCACGTAATTACTTGCCCACGATCACAAAAGGAGTCAGGAGCACAGCAGGGTAAAGAAACCTTCCCAATCCATTAGACCGCGCAGCCTCCCAGTGTCAGCGCCGCTGCGCCGCCCGTACTCCTGAAACAAATCACCACCACCCATCCAAGCAAGCCACCTCCCTTCACCAGCACACAGTTCTCCAGAAAGCCCTTCGTCTCCATCTAAGACTCCCCCAACAATGAGGCAGCCGTAGGTGGAGTTCACAGGTCTCACTGCAGGAATCTGAAACCAGGAGCACCTACATCTTCACAGCACGAGGCGTCCGTCCTCTCCCTTGAATTTACGTCTCATATGTCCAGTTTTTTCCTTGAGGTCAGTGGTTCTCAAATGGAGCCTGTGGACCACCAAAGGCCACCAGGGCCCAAATGGTGGTCCACAGAGAGTCTTCTCCATCCCCACCCCACCCCGTTCACCCTTCAGCAACGCCCACCCCACGCTCCAGCCATCCTCCCCCAGCCTTCCAGTCCCATGGCAAAATCACCACATGCAGTGCTAATACTGGGGCCTCCCAACCACTTGCTGTAACCAACAGCTGACAACCACGGGGACCTGGGCCTGAAGATCACAGGGGGGGGGGTGGGATGGGGACCACGGGAGCTTAAGGAGGTGCAGGCACTAAGGAAGGGAAAGAGGGCAGAGGAATAGAGGAATGGAAATGAGGGTGGTAGAGGGCTCTTGGGGGCAGTGATCCACCAAAAATGAACCTGTAATAAAGTATCCCCGGATGAGAAAGCATTTGAGAACCACCGCTTTGAAATCATTAGATTAGCAGTCCAACAGGAACGGTGGCATATTCAGAACAGCACCTGAGACACATTGTGAGCATTCAAACACAGTTTAAAGAGACCACCCGCCCCGAAGACCAGCAGCACAAGAACAAAAATGACCTCAGGATATAAACCATGGCTCCTGAGCCCTATTTATGCATTGACCACTGTGTCATGAATCCGGTCCATCCTCAGTGTCCACCCTGGAGTACACACACAGCAAATTTACTCAGGAACTTTGATTGGAGTCATTGGCCTCTTAATGCATCTTTAATAAAACACTTGCTAAGAAATTTTAGCTTTCTACTTGTGTGCATTATGTCGTGTACCTTTTTAATCCAGGCTTGGGCACCAGTATTGGCCAACTGTTCTTGTGTCAGGACCTGCACTCCCGTACTTCCTGTGAACTGGCCAGGAATAGAGTTCAGCTGAGCCCAGGCATCGATCTGAAGAAAAGAAGATGACTCAATTAACTAATTAAAATTACTCAGGTGGTTAAAATGCCACTGGAATTAACAATTTCATTCACTAAAAGGAATGGTTTGTTTAGTTCCTAAAATGCTGTATTACTGGCTTAGATACTCCGTTTTTAAGACCATAGAGTGGTTTTACACGCATTTAAAATTGTTTTCCAGCTCTCGCCTGTTTTGCTCAGTGGGTAGAGCGCCGGCCCTCGGACTGAAGGGTCCCAGGTTCTCTTCAGGTCAAGGACACATCCTCAGTTGCATGCTTGCTCCCACCACCCCCACTCTGATCAGGGCGCATGCAGGAGACAACCCATCAATATGTCTCTCTCCCCCTCGATCCCACTGTCTTTAAAAAAAAAAAAATTTTTTTTCTTCAACATTTCAAAGCAGCAGCAGTTTAATAACATTCAGTGAATCCTATTAACAACACAGTATCATCAAGCAATGTATTTCCTATCTGTATGAACATGTACTTGCAGATAGAAAGGTAGAAGGAAAAGGTGTCCACTGTTAAAATCATGGGACTCTGGACCCTGGCTGACTGGGTTGGATGCCACCCTCTTCACTTACTAGTTTTGTGACCTTGGCCATCAGTTAACCACTCTTGAGCTCAGTTTGCGTCACTGGAAAGCAGGAACTCATAATACTACATCTCACAGACCTATTATGGCCAATGTGCTACCTTTATAAACCAGATTATAAACTCAGCAGGAATTTTCTTCTATTTTATTTGCTCAAGAAACAGTTCCTGTCATATATTACCAATAAACATTTATTGAATGAAGGACCAGGACACAAATCACTATCATTTAAAATAACCTAATGAGGCCATGGTCATCCTATATAATAAAAGGCTAATGTGCAAATAGACTGAACGGTGGAATGACCGATCACTATGATGCGCACTGACCACCAGGGGGCAGATGCTCAAAACAGGAACTGCCCCCTGGTGGTCAGTGTGCTCCCACAGGAGGAGCTCAGCCAGAAGCTGGGCTCTATGGCTGGGGAGCACAGCAATGGTGGCGGGAGCCTCTCCCGTCTCCGCGGCAACGCTAAGGAACCCTGGGGGATGTCCGCCTGCCAGCTTCATGGGGAGCGGGCCTAAGCCGGCAGGTGGACATCCCCTGCATCTGGGCTGAGGGACACCCCCCGCCACCGGCCTCAGTGCACGAATGTCGTGCACAGGGTCTCTAGTTTAAAATTAACTAAGGAGGCCGTGGCTCAGTGGTTGGAGCATTGGCCTGCACACCAGAAGGTCTCGGGTCCAATGCCAGATCAAGGGCACATACCTGGATTGCAGGTCCGATCCCGATCCCCACCCCCACCCCCACCCCCACCCCCTTGAGGCTCAGGTGAAAGACAAGCAACCAGTGTGTCTTTGCTTTTCTCTCTCTCCTTACCCCTTACCTTCCCCCTCCCTTCCACTCTCCCTAGAATCAATGGGGAAAAACTTCACTCCTCCAGTGAAGATTTTAAAAATTAAAATGATTTTTCCTTTGGATTTTTAAGATTAGAACCTACATTTCAACAGCATGCCACTGATTTTGCTTATGTCACAACAATCTAGTTAGTAAAAATCTTACTTAGATATTAAACTGCTACATACCCGTTCCTGAGCTCGATTTAACATGCTCATGGCTTCAAGGTCAAATGCATTCTCACTGAGTCTTTTCTGAGCAAGTGCCCGCTCACTCATTGCTGTAGAGATGTCCACAGGCTAAGAAAGAAAACATAATTACCTCAAATTACGATAGAATCCCTAAATTCAGAAAAGTGCTCATAGGTTTAGTTGCTATATATCAAAAACAAAATAATAGTCTTATATACATATTAACAGTCTTGTAAAGTAGACAGAAGACTCAAAAAGGTAAAGTAACCTTGGGAAGTTGACAAGGAGTATTTCAGGTAAGTTACAATGAATGTATCAGAGGAAGCAAAATCTGACTGCTTGTTTTCTATATCAAATTACAATCATAGAAAATTCCATGAAAAACTTAATCTCCAACCTTCACTAATAAAAGTATTTGCAGTAAAATGAGAACTTTTTCAACTATTTTGTATTACTAGCAGTTTTCATTTTAAACTGCTTAGCAGCATAACCTTCAGAAGCAATAAACAAGGTTCCTGAATGAGCGAGCAGAAAAGCACTATCGTGGCAATGACCTTTCCTCTGCTCCTGTGCAGATCTCTTCACCTGGCAGTTCCGTCTTAAGAACTAACTTTTATCCAAATACTCATTATGTAAATAAATGGACCTCTTTTCGCTTTATGTACATTCATGACCAGATAAAATATTTCGGGGGGAGGTACACATAAAACACTTAAAGTTGAGACATGTTTGAAAAGTCTCAAGTCCTTTTCCAAGTTCATAGTCTACCTGTAAAAACCTTATGCTAAGCAAGTGACAATGATTTAACTTTAAAAACATTTTCATAATGTCCAGGAAAATTCTTCAAGGTAATCTTTAGGGCAAATTCCCAATTTGTCAGGTTTATGGAAGGCTCAACCACAGAAGGAAAAAACCATCAAGTGAGTAAGTATCTGATGTTTTTTGTTCTAATATTAAGAGTGCAGGTGGATCTGTATCAACTAACCAGTTATTAATACTTTTTTTCTTCTAACACAACATAATCCATTAATATTTCCTAGTTATTTCACCCAAGAAAATTCATTTTTGGAAAATGCAGTGTGTCAGGGATGGCTTCCCTATATTAATGTACAAAGAATAATTATTAAGTACTGCATGAGTATGATAGAAAAGTAAGTTCACAGCTAAGGATCTGTTTAAAAAGCTAAGTAAAGGCTACCTGTAATTTCATTGTATATTGCGTATAAGACTTCTTTCAAAATAAGACCTATATCTAAGAGAAGGGTGTATGACTAAGAGAGAATAATTCTACCTCATGCATAAGGATTACTAACCTTTCTTTTCCTAACTTCAGAGCGCTTTAATCACCCTATCATTCCTAGTTCACTAATATTTCTTTAACAAAATTAAGGACTTTCTTACAAAGTAGCACAACGTATAGATTCTTGTACATTATCTTAAAATGAAAGCATAATTAAACTGAATTCATTCTATATTTACTAAACTATTTATAGACCTCATAAATGAAGATCTTAATTTCTTAGTCAACTTAATAAATTACCCACACTAATTAGAATTATTTTGGGGGCCTGTAAGAAGTCAGACTAACAAGCTACAAAACTTTTTATATTTTCACTTTTTATTTCTATTAGAATTCTGACTGCTGGGACTTTCTGGTCAGAATTTATATTCCTTCGGCCTACCTCAGTGTTTCCTAAAACTCTAGGGATTATTGATGGAATTTTAAAAGGTCCACAGAATATACCTTCAGTATTGTTCACTACCCTTGTCAGAATTACTTTGGGTCTCATAGCTGTCTAGGTATGTTAGTAATAGGGTTTCATTCTAAAAGCCTAAACTCAGGGGATAGTGGGGGCAATCTACCTACCAACCAGCCATTCCCAATCCCTGACCCCACCTCCAGCTATAAACCAGCCACACACACACACAGTAATTAATGTGGCTCTGAAAACTCCAACTCTTCTAGAACAAAATTAATCCTTCCCAACGGGAAACCAAGTGAATCTACCTCTCTCTGAATTCATCCTCCTGAAGACATTCTATATCTTCACACTTTTTTCTCTTTAAGCCTTTATTGTGGAAACAGGTAACCTAATGCTTCATCACTTATCCCCAGGATGCAACTTCTTTCACATCTCAGTAATATGTTATGTCAAATTCACATCACATTCTGAAGAGAACTTTAACATAGCAACCTTGGATGCTTAATACAAATTTCCGTAAGAGAAAATTACAACCAGTTTTCTGCTGAGGTAATATCATTTCATTTATTCTTCAACAGGCTTAGCAAGTTAGCTGTAAGATCATGTCAAAACTTTATTAAATAATAATTTGACTATTCATTTCATATCTTTTTAAATGTGAAGAAATATATTCAGAATGAATCTGGGGTATCTTACCCTCTTAAAGGACCTTAAGAGTTTGCATCAAAAAGCACATTTCCCACGTTTCCAGGTAATGCAGGATATACAATAATGCATGAAAGGCAATTATATAATCCACAAAGCATTGATATTCATGGGCTAGGCCAAACATTTCATGTCAGTATAAAATCACAGCTACCCTTTACATGAGCAACGTCCAATGGAACTTCCTAGTGACAGCTAATGGCACTTGAAATGTGGCCAGTGCAGTGAGGCAACTTGACTTCTCAGTGGCTAATGGCTTCTGTACTGGAGTACACATACACAGACAGTATGGAGTAACCTACATTATACAGTGAAGCCTTAGAGCCTCACCATCTTTTAATGTTGCTCAGAAACAGGAATGTGTGAAAGGTACCAAAATGATACCAAAAGGCCTTATAAAAACCAAGGAAAAAACTTAAATCCTATAGAACACTTTATCAGGATGTCGTCAGCAAGCCGTGTTTCAATAGATACACTATAGACTTTCAACCTAATGTATGAAGTGTAATTATCTAAAGCATAATTATACTTCTGTAATAACATTCCAGACATTATAATGAGGAAAATATTTAATTTCCTCTTCCCCAGGACTTGTTCTAAAATATGAAATCTACTTAAGTGTTCTGAATAACCCCCTTCTCGCATTAATGCAAACCCATTCAGGTTATTTTGTTTCACTGACAACAGGTTACGTCTTCTGTAACCTGAAAGGGCGGTGGGGGAGCACCCCGCCTTTCCCCTGAGGACGGTGCTCCCCGGCTGGGGGTCTGGAGGGAGGGCAGTGCGGGCAGCGGAGTGGATCAGACCAGAGCAGGCAGAGTCGCCTCCCTGCAGCAGGGCCTGGCCTCGGGCTGCCGCACAGCTGTACTGAGACAGCCATGCTCTATCCCCACCAGTGTCCTTCCTCACTGAACCCCGCCCCCCAAAAAGGGATGAGCAATAGTAAAATATGTAACATCATTAGCACCATGTAAGATGCATTTCAGGGCCTTAAGTTATAAATGTATGTTCTCTATCTTATTGAAAAATCCTTCTAAGTTGCCCTGGCCGGACTCAGTGGTTAGCGTGGGCCTGCGCACAAAGGTCTCAGGTTCAATTCCCAGTCAAGGGCACATACCTGGGTTGTAGGTCTGATTCCTGCCACTGGTCGGGGCAATTTGGGAGGCAACTAATCGATGTGTGTCTCTCTCACACATCAATGTTTCTCTCTTCCCTCCCACCACCACCCCTTAAACAAAAAACAAACTTTTAAGTCAATTTATTTCCCCCTTTTGTTAATCTGCTTACATAGATAGAACAAATATACTAAGTGTTTCTTAAAAAGACAATGAAAGGATATAAAATGAAAATTATTTTCTACACAGGTAATTGCAGGTATCTCGAAGACAGCATAAAAGAAAAATTTTAATTATAGTGGAACTGTAAGAAAAACATGATCTATATATAAAACGTGATTTTAAAATATTCAGCAAAAGTACAGAAGTTCAGTTATAAAAGAAAATGACAACTACAGAAACAAAAGCCGCACTATTAAATCGAGAACCTTTCAGTTGTTAGATGTGTCTGATTAGTTTTAAAAGGTGAATTATGGATGTTTTTATCAAATAAAATAATTTCGTGCAATGCTTAGGTTTAACTTATACATTTAAACTGAATGAATTATAACAGAAAAACAACCTACTGGCTTAAGGAAATTCAGAGGTAATTCCGCCCAAGGAGAGAATGAACAACACGGCTGTCTTTACATTGCAGGACGCTAGGAACTATGTGCTCCATTTCCAATGGAAATTTTCATCTTGCCTCAAGAACTTAAACTAAAAATTTTATCAATCTAGAGCTTCTAAACACAGAGATTTGTAGCTCCACGGGGATGTGGAAATATTCCTCAGTAATAAAAACCAAGCCCCCAGCCTAAGACAAAACAGTTACCTGCACATGGAGTATCACTAGACCCTAAGGGAGGGCAACTTCCGGACCTCTAAAGTATCTGTGCTTGATAGCAAACCCAAGGAAGTTTTGTCAGAGATTACATTTAAATCTTCTACCCAGTAAGTCTTTGCTAGCTTTATTACCAAGAATTAATGGCCCTGAGGACCATTTTTTAAATATTAGTTTTCCAACATTTTTTCTGTTCATTGTTTATCAACCAGATTCACACAAATATGGTCAAAATCCTGTAGTCATTCTTTACTGTCGATGATGCTGGTTGGCTACGTCCTACGATGATGATTTGGCAGTAGAGCACACACAATGTGATGAGTTGACAATCCATAAGAAATGGATTTGTTGATCCATCCACGTCTATCCAGTTATGTCAAAGAGCAAGACAATGGAAGGGATTAAGGATTATAGCAAAGCTAAGACCAAATCTGTGACCTTTGCCTAAGACTTTACACCCGACAGGGAATGGAGAGCGCTGATGCTCTCATAAAATGTCACTAATAGTATTCCACAAACACTGGTATATAGAACATCAACCTTAAAAACAGTATATTTCTAAGACACAGCTAAATAACTAGAACTAAACATTTTATATGAACATTTCCTCTAGGTGTTTTATATTGCTACAGAGACCTGAGGGGGATGAGGGGGTGGAGGGGGAGGAGAGATCCTGTCCCTTTTCCTAAAATTTTGGGATTGTTTTGCTTAAAATTAAAGTTTACCTATATATTGTTTGAGCCTAATCTTCTAAGAAGCTAGCTTAGAGTTCTAATATCAAAAAGTTGTGTACATCCTCCCGAAGGAAAAATCGGCTCTATTTATGTGGCTTTAGGAACAGAAGCTTTTCCCCTCCTGCTTTAATAAAACACTCCTTTATACTTATTATAAAATCTGAATACCCACCTTTCCCCCTGAAATTTCTTTGAAATAATTATTCTCAACTTTTAATTAATCTCTGACAACCATGATGCCAAGACTAAAGCACCCGCCCCCCCCCCATCAGTGTTAAGACTAAACTTGGCTGAGCACTAAATTTCTAATATAAATACCTAAGTAGATGTACATAGAAACTCTCGAAAAGAAATGTTCAGCAGCATTCACTCAGCACTTGAGTAGTTATAGTCACTATCTTCTCAGAAACCCCCCTTGGAATTTTGTAGTATTTCTAGGGCTTCATTCTATCAGAAAATATTTCTCACATCATCACCCTACAAAGTTTTTTCCAACTCTGTTAAATGCGTAATCTGTAAGAAATTACTAAAAGCATATGAATCATAATTTCTAAGTCTGTTTAGCCCTCTTACCATGAGTGATATTCAACTACTACAAAGTTTAAGTTAGTTGCAAATATCAGTTACCCCTTTCCCTGTTAAGATGTGCAGGTACCCGGATTTGGGGATTAGCAACTGGCCAATCCGGTGGTTTCAATAAAATACTATCCACACCAGCTACCCCAACCTCACTGGTGATATCCAACCCAGCCACCCCAACCTCACTGGCGATGGCCTAACTTGCTTCCGTTTTTGAGCCCCATGTGACATTGGTCATCACTGGTGGCTGTAAGTTATACCGGCTAGTTATCCTGTCCAGTCAGCCTCGCTGTACCTAACTTTTCTCCTGTAAAACGCTCCAGGTCAAACCCCCCACGAACACAGTGAAAATGTCACCTGTGAATAGCTCAGGGGAAAACGTTTCTGATTTGGGTTCTGTTCACTTTCTGATTTCTAATACTAGCGGTGTTTAGTGGAAGATGACCATAAGGGCGATAAACAGAACCTGAGGTGGAGAGTACAGGTCTCTAACCTGCATCTCCCAGAACTGCAAGGAAGGGAGTGGGGCAGAAGTCTCACACTGTAAGGGCATCGGCATCTAACCCAGTCCTTGGACAATGTCTGGGCTTTGGAAACAAAGGCAGGAGGTGATGACTAGTCTATGGTATTTTTAAAACTCCCACCCGCCCCTAGTAAGTCTCCACCCTCCCGTATCCCCCAAGCGTGATTTTGCACAACAAGTTAAATAAAAGTAAACTGTTTATTAAAAGATACAGCAAAGGTACAGATACAGAGATACATACAAAGGTACATATATATATATATATTTACATATATATACAGTCTTGCTGTTTTCCTGTGCACTATATTTAGCAGCACATTATTTAAATCAGGTGGCATTTTAACGGGGTTGTTTTGACACTTGGCGTTATTACTGCATCATGACAAGATACAACTATAGCCTCGTGAAAATTCCAAGGTGTGCATTCCACTTCTCCAACTTTCATTAGAAGCAAAAAGGGAAAGGAGAAGGGAACGGAGCACACCAGGCTGAGCATTAGGTTAAACACAAGAATTCCAGAGGGCCGCGGGAGCACAGGGAAGGGAAAAGGGTAAAATTAAAGGCTGTCTGACAACCCAGAGGAACAGGAAGGAACCATCATTTAAGGGCAATAGGCTATGTATTCGAGACGCTCCCGTCAGCCTGCAATGACCTTTTCCAATCCACTTCTTGTGTTGAACCTGAGGATCTGCCTCTGTCCGCTCAAGCCCTCCACCCGGTACGTCTGCTACCACCAAAATCTAGAGCTATAAAGCCTTGAAGCAAAACGGGAAGCTAAGTAGTTGTACCGGGGGCTGCCTTCCCACAAGTGCAAGGAGGGCCCAATGTTGGGAAGGGATGTGACCACACTGTTCTCTGCAATTCGATGCTTTTCACTTTGTGGCTTGGTTCCACAAAGTGAATTGCATCGAGTTACTGTCAAATGAGAAGCTGCGGGTTGTTTCATCTGTCGTTTAACCCGGCCCTGCCGTTTACCCCGGCCCTAAGAAGAGTGAAACAGAATCCAAATCAGATATAAAGTAACAATGAAATGGCAGATTCAGGTATAACAAAAGAAAAACACATAATATTCCTCTTACTCACCTCAGAGGGCAGGTTGCTGCTGAAAACATTATCGTCGTCTTTGTTTTCTTCCCCGTTTTTATCCACAGGAACCCACTCTCCGTACACGCTGTCCGCTTCCTTCTTCCGGTGCTGAGATCCAGACGACACAGGGAACTCTTTTGTTAACGTGACCTGGCTTTTTGGAGGAGTGGGCTTGGCTGCAGCGATCTGAAAAAGTCAAGTTTCTTAATTACCGTTCAACAGTCTCAAAATGACTTCGTTCTTTACTTCTCAGAATTTAATTCAAAAGTTAAGCTAAAGTCCATTGGAGTCTTATTTACTTAAATATTTAAAAGTTCCATAAGTTCTGCTGTTTTAATCATTCCATAAACACTAATACTCACATTCAGGTTGAAAAAAATGGGTTTGGGTTCACTGAGTTTAAAGGGATGATGATAAAAAGGAGGTTCTTCTTCCTCTTCGTCCGAAACATGAGGCTTATTCACTATTACATCATCATCTTCTTTACTCTGTGCAATCTGTTTGCATTTCTTAAAAAGTAAAAACAAACAAGGTAAATCTTACACTTTAGGTAAAATATAAAATGTTCTTTCTTAAAAGAATGAAAACCACATAAAATCAACTTTTCAAAACTAAAACAAGATTAATGATGGGTCATAGATAGGAAACTTGGCTTGTTAGTATTATTTACACACACTCTAGCTGGTCAGTCAGTCCACAACATTTATTGAGCACCTACTATGTGCAGAGCACTGTACTGGGCACTGTCCAGGGGATACAAAAAAGTAGAAGACATGGTCCCTGCTCCCGAGGAGCTTACAATCTAGTGTAGGAGACAGAATACACACACATGAAGTAACTGAGGAACGCTTTTACAGAGCAACACAAGCAACAAGTGCAAACTGATAAAATGCCAACTGAGTACATAAGTGCCGAGAGAACAGAAGTGGAGGGGAGAAGAGGACCAGGCAGGATGTGATGATCAAAGAACAGTCCTTGAGGGGTTCAAAGCCAGATTTTCATAGCTGAGCACAAGGACTGGCAGGGAAAGGAAAAGAAGCTGGTCCTAGCCAGGTGGTGGCAAAAAAAAAAAAAAGTGAGAAGAAACTTATTAGGAGGGACAAGAGGGCTAAGGAGGAGGATAAAAACAGGGAAACACTGTGTTCATAGGTTTCGGGTAAGGAGTTGGGGTTTGATAAGCAAACAATAAAAGCCTTTACTAGGTCCTTCAATTAAAAAAAAAGTTGTAATTCGTGTTGTAGTAAATCTAAACGATGAAACAGATTAAGAAACTTTATGATCCCCAAAGGTCCGGTAAAATGGAACACTGCAATTGGGTTGGATGGTAGTATCTCTCCATAAATGTCTTGCAGGTTGAGTCTCTAAAGGACTAGAACTCAAGATTGGAAAGTAAGGCATGATGGAGAGGGGTGTCATGGATGAGGTCTGACACATAAAGCAAAGTCAATTCCTTCCTGTCCGAAGGAACAGACCCCATTGCCTGGCTTTATAAAAAGGTCAGAGTAAATCTGGGTGGACTTGTCTCTTTACAAGCAGAATGTCACATCCATTATCAATTGAAAATATTACAATAGGATAAAAAGCTCATTTAGCCAAAAACAGAGTATGCTACGCTTGTAACCCAGGGGAACAGAATATATTGACAGTGGCAGGCTGGCATAAGGCTAGCCGATAGCAAGTTTCAATATATGAAACGGTGTGGTATTTCTGGATCCTAGCAGCAATATTTCAGCATCCTCCCCCCGCCCCGAAAACAAACAAAATAATATTAATAAAACAAAGCCAAAAACAAGCCTCATTTGAAAAGATCAAATTCTTAAGAACAAAAATAAGTGTGTTTAAAATATATGTTACTGCCAAAACCCGAACCGCAAGGAAGAACTGATAATGGCCGGCCATTATCACCAATGGCTGGTACCAAACAGCCAAAACCCGAAATGATGATGCGAAAGAAGTTCCTTTCAGGCAATGGCCAGCTATTCTCATTAATTTCCAAGCTCCGGTGGCAAAAGATCATTTCTGAAGATTGTCTGTGTCTTTGCGTATATGCAGTACACTCGTGGCGATCAGTGAACACGTCGTGAATGGAAACGAAACTGTAGGCGAGCTTCTGCGTGTTGCTCACTCAACACCTCCTCCATTCAAACGAACCGTCCCACTCCTCAGTCAGTTTGGCTTCTAAAACTGGAAAGCAAAAGTAATGGGAAGTAACTTTTAGCTAGCGGAGCTTAGCCAGCCCGGATAATGGCCTGCTAAACAGAGCTTCTGCCGCTGCCACACCTGTATTTCGGGTTTTGGCCACTCGGTGCCAGCCATTATCAGTTCAGCCCACAATTCGGGTTTTGGCACGCTCCAGAGTAACATCACTGGAATAATCCACTTAAGAATTGAAACAAATTCTGTCTGGCTTACCTCCGTTAGTTCTTCTATAGTAGCTCCTCCGGACTTCTTAGCAACTTTCTCTTCTATGGACGGTGGCGGCGCGGGCTTTAGGTTTGGCGGCAAAGGAACACCAGCCTTAGCACACATGGCAGCCGCGTTGGCTTTGGCTATTTCAAGTAACTGAGCCTTATCTGTAAGAGGAAAAACAGAAGCAGCCGTTTTCCCAAAAGGCTAGTGTTTTGTATTATCTAACGTTCTATATGCTAACAAACTGAATACATCAACTTTCTGCCCTAACTTACAACAGTGATCAAATCACTCTTTGACTCCAAGTTTCTAAGAGAATGCCTATTTAAATTAAGTCGAGCCTGACTGGTGTGGCCCAGTGGTTGAGCATCAGCCTATGAACCAGGAAGTCACGGTTCAATTCCAGGTCAGGGCACATGTCCAGGTTGCCAGCTCGAACCCCAGTAGACATGCAGGAGGCAGCTGATCAATGATTCTCATCACCGATGTTTCTCTCTCTCTCTCTCTCTCTCTCTCTCTCTTCCTTCCTCTCTGAAATCAATAAAAAAATATTTTTTTAAAAAACAATTAGGTCCACTTTTAGGTTCCCATGCCAATACCATAGAAAATACTAAATGTAACTACAACCACCTTGCCACATACCTGCCAGAAGATCCATACCTGCCCAAACCTACTTTAAGTTTTCCAAAATTTCATGCCCTTAAAATTACTTTCCTTTTCCCCTGCCAGTGTGGCTCAGTTGACTGTCATTCCGTCTACCAAAAGGCTGCAGGTCCAATTCCTGACCAGGGCACATGCCTGTGTTTCAGGCTTGGTCCCAGTAAGGGGTGTGCAAGAGACAGCCTATCAATGCTTTGCTCTCCCTCTTAAAAAGAAATCTTTAAAAATTTATTTTTCTTCAAATATCTGCCATTTTAAACCACTTATAAACCACCTGATCCCAATTCAAGTGTCACCATTTCTAACCAGTCTTCAGTCAGATTTCACATTCCTCTCCACCGCGCTTTCCAGGTGCCTCACCTCACCGGTACTTACAGCAATCGTAACAGGCTGCTCTCTTGGGCAGTTTCACTATTTGGCAAAAGAGACACACATGTATTTTATCCATGTCTCCTCTACTAACTTGTAATCGCTTCGGAATTAAATATTATTCCTCTACTTGGAATAAAAAAAGAACTCAAAACTTTTTGTTGAACTGAATGCATTCTCCTCTATTGTTCTGTTAGGGTCTTTTTGTTGTTGCTAATCCTCATCCGAGGATATTTTTCTGTTGATCTTTTAGAGAGAGTGGGAAAGACAGAAATATTGATGTGAGAGAAACACATCAAGTGGCTGCCTCCTGCACGTGCCCCAACCAGGGCCTGGGTAGGGGAGAAGCCTGCAACCAAGGTATATGCATGCCCTAGACCAGAATCAAACCCAGGACCCTCGGTCCACAGGCCGATGCTCTATCCACTGAGCCACACCATCTAGGCGTCTTTTTCTTTAGACAACACTAACTTGGAAATGTCCAACTACTGGGATAATAATTATGCATTATTTCTGTAGGTAGTCATGCATTTTCCCACAAGCTTTAACCATCTATGTGCACTTCTTAAAATCAGGGACACTAGAGCACTTTTTTTCTTAAGGAAGACTATTAAATTCGCTTCAATATCACTTTATTTTACCCAGGTAAATAACTCCCCACATACAAAATTCCCTATGCACTTCCACTACCCATTATACCATTAGAATTTCCTACACAAACATTTAAGGGTCCGATATTGCCATTTTAAGACATGTAACTGACCTAAGAAGAAATACTGTAACCGCAGGCTTATTTGTAAAGATTGATGTTGAAACACATCCAATAACAATCTGAGCATATACCAGCCTTGTACTTAACTGGACTTCTACTTCCATTTCTGGTTACGGGTTCAAGCAAAGTAGAACGTTCAAGTATGGGACCACCTTGGTTCTACCATCCTCCAAAGGAGGTCTTTGAACTCAAACTACACGAGTACTTATCCCTACATTTCCTAACCACAAGCTTAGCTAATTAAAAAAACTTAAAGAGAAATAGTAACCCTAAACCAATAACCCAAAATATTCCATTTGACTCAAAGAGCAGGAAAAACTCAGATTTAAACCATTACGTTTTCAAATAACTTACTCAAATCTGTCAGACGTTTAGGTGATCTGCCTCTTTCCGAAGATCGGGATCGTTTACGTCGGAGGGGAGATCTGCTAAACCTTCTTCTCAAGGGTGTTCGTGATCGCCGTAACCTGACTGGTGATATACTGAAGCTTCGTCTTCTTACCACAGACCTTGATCTTCTCCGTCTGCTAGGAGTTCGGCTCCGTCTGCTAGGAGTTCGGCTCCGTCGGCTAGGGGTTCGGCTCCGTCGGCTAGGGGTTCGGCTCCGTCGGCTTGGGGTGCGGCTCCTTCGGCTTGGAGTGCGGCTCCGTCGGCTTGGGGAAATGCTAAAGCTCCTTCTCCCCACAGATCTAGATCTTCTTCGACGACTCGGAGTGTGACTCCGACTCCGCCGACTTGGGGTTCGACTCCGAGCTCTCACTGTTTTCCGATTATCCCTGGAGCTTGATCTTTTTCTTTTTCTTTCCCTGGACTTGGATCTGTGCTTCGGAGACCTTTTGCGCTTCTCTTTAGATACAGATCGCCTTCCTCTAGACTTAGATCTTGACCTGCTGCTCCTCCTTCTGCGTCTTGAACGTGACCTTGAACGTGTTTGAGAGCGACGAGACTTGGACTTAGATGATCTCTTCCTTGCCCTAGAACGAGATTCACTGGTACGCTTGCGTGATTTGTGTTCTGAAGACTTGGACCGCTTACTTCGAGATCTTAATGAAGAGTCTCTTTTCTTTTCTTTCTCACCTTTATCACGATTCTTTTTCTTGCTTTTTTCATGTGTGTCCTTAACTTTCACAAAAATCTCATAATCGTCTTTTTCCTCTGAAGAGGACTCTGAAGCTCTTTCTGGTATACTAATTACCACTGGACTGGCAGCAGATTTGTCACGTTCTTCACTTGCAAGTAAAGGTCCTTCAATACCAGCTCTGAGGCTTGTAAGACGTTCCATGTCCTTAGGAAGTAACGGTCTCACTAAATCTGCTTCGTTAAGATCTTCAATATTGGCAGGAAATCCAGATTCAGACACTGTCTCTTGAGTAGGGGGTGGTACCTCTTTCTCTTCACTACTTTCCTTAGGGCTGAGAGCGACTGCTAATGTCTGGTCACTCCCTTTTACAGGTAATGGTCCTTCTGTGTCATTGCTAATGAAGTTATTAGATGGCAGGTCAAGATGAATGTCTTTAGCAGGCAAAGGTCCCTCTATGTCAGCCTCACTACCACCACTGGGGCTGGTGGAAATGACCATGTCGTGTTCACTATCTTGAGTAGTTAAAGATACTTCAACATCATATTTACTAACTGAACTGAGAGCAGATACCGGGGCAAATTCAATACCCTTACTAGTTCCCAATGTATCAGGTTCAACAGCAAAAGGACCAGCAGAAGATAGAGTTCCTGCTACATCAGCCTCACCAACACTAGGGCAGGTATCCAATACTGTGCATTGTTTAGTCTCACTGATGGCCAAAATTCTCTCCTCACCAGTTTCACCAACAGCACCAGGGCTGGCAGTGGACATTGTGCTATGTTCCATCTCTTTAGCAATTAAATGATTATTTATATCAAGGTCTCTATTTATACCATGTTCACTTTCGTAAGAGTCATTCTTCAGGTGCTCTTCAGCTTGTGGCTCTTCATCTGAGTTCATGGAAACCTCCTGCATACCAATCTCTGGAGTAAGATCTTGATACGTAGATATTAAATTCATTCCTGTTATAACACCAGACTTCAGCAACACAGATGGAGACTCTAAAACCATCTCAGTTGGTATTATTTGAGTCTGCTCTGAGACAGCGACAGCAGGCTCTGCAACTGTCACTGTAGATTCTTGGACAGCAACAGGTGGTTCTGAATTACTGTTAGGCTGAACTGACACTGCTGGTTCCAGGACAGGTACAGCAGGCTCCGGGGCAGAAACAACTGGCACAGGAATGGTAACGTGCTCTGGCTCAACCAAGGCCACGGGCCCGGGGACAGCCTCAGGTGATGGCTCCAGTACAGCCATGGCCAGTGGCCCAGGGACAGTCACAGCCAGGGGCTCCGGGACCTCAGCTGAGAGATCTCCGACAGCCTCGGCTGGGGGCTCTGGGACAGCCTCGGCTAGGGGCTCAGGGACGGCCACAGCTGGGGACTCCGGGACAGCCACAGCTGGGGGCTCTGGGGCAGCCACGGAGGGTAGCTCTGAGATGGCCATGGCTGACAGCTCTAGAGCGCTCTGTGATGGCTCTGGAATAGTTACTGCAGGCTCCAGGAGGGACACAGATACCTCTGAGGCAACATGTCCTGGAGCTCTCATGGAATCAAAGGTTTCTGCTGTCTCTGACATGATAGAAGGCTCTGATGTCAACATAGCTGGTTCAGCTGCCATCATGGTAGTTTCAGAGACCATGTAAGTCCCTGGTCTCTCTGGAACTTCATGCTCTTCTGTTATTGCAGCAGTCTCCATGGGTGTTGATGCAACCGCAGACTCTGGCTCCAGTGGTGGCTCTGGAACAGTCACGGCAGCCTCTGATGCTAACATTGAAGGCTCTGATGCTGACACTGAATAATTAGCAGGCACTACCGAAGGCTCCGAAATCTCACTTTGACTCACAGGAGGTTCAGGCAGGGATACAGACTCTTCAGGAGGTAATGTTGGCACCTCAGTAGGCCAAGTATTTTCAGCTGTTAATGCTGACTGCTCAGTGGGCAATGCTGTGCCCTCCGGTGGTTCCTCGGGAGGCAATGGGGGTGTCATTGGTGGCTCTTCAGGTGGCAACGGTGGCATTGTTGGAGGCTCTTCAGGAGGCAAGGGTGGCACCATATATGCCTCTGTATATGTATCAGTATAAGAATCGGTGTAAGAATCAGCTGCCATAGACATCATTGAACGATCAGCAGTATAAGATGACATCATAGTTCGGTCAGCTGCAGAATACGATGACATCATAGACCGGTCGGCAGCAGAGTAAGATGACATCATAGACCGGTCAGCCATCATTGATCGGTCAGCCATCATAGAGCGCTCATAGGCTGACATCATAGAGCGCTCGTAAGCTGACATCATGGAGCGCTCGGCCATAGGGGACATCATAGAGCGCTCATAGGCTGACATCATAGAGCGTTCATAGGCCGACATCATGGAGCGCTCAGCCATAGGGGACATCATAGACCGCTCATAAGACATCATAGAGCGTTCATAAGATGACATCATAGAACGTTCTGCAGCATAGGACATCATCATAGAACGTCTAGATGCTAACATCAGGGGTCTAGGTGCTAACCTGTAAGGTCTGGGAACGGCCCTATAGGACCTGGGTGCTATCCTATAAGGTCTAGGTGACATCCTATAGGGATCAGGAGTTAGTCTGTAGGGATCATGGCCTAATCTATAAGGGTCTTGCCCTAATCTATAGGCATCATGACCTAGCCTATAAGGGTCATGACCTAACCTATAGGGATCCTGAGCTAACCTGTAAGGATCCTGAGCTAACCTGTAGGGATCAGGAGATTTTGAACCCAGCATAGAAGAATCTTGGGTACTAGATGCTAACATCTGGGCATCCATGGTACCAGACGCTAACATCTGCGCGTCCATGGTGCCGGAAGCTAACATTTGAGAGTCCATAGTGCCAGATGCTAACATCTGAGAATCCATAGAGCTAGTTGCTAACATCTGGGAGTCCATGGTGCTGGTTGCTAACATCTGGGAGTCCATGGAGCTGGTTGCTAACATCTGGGAGTCCATGGAGCTGGTTGCTAACATCTGGGAGTCCATGGAACTGGACGCTAGCATCTGGGAGTCCATGGAGCTGGACGCTAGCATCTGGGAGTCCATGGAGCTGGTTGCTAACATTTGGGAGTCCATGGAGCTGGACGCTAGCATCTGAGAGTCCATGGAGCTGGACGCTAGCATCTGGGAGTCCATGGAGCTGGATGCTAGCATCTGGGAGTCCATGGAGCTGGACGCTAGCATCTGGGAGTCCATGGTGTTGGATGCTAGCATCTGGGAGTCCATGGTGTTGGACGCTAGCATTTGGGAGTCCATGGTGTTGGACGCTAACATATGGGTCTCCATGGTGTTAGAAGCTAACATATGGGATTCTTGGGCCATCAAGGGATCCACTCCTACTGTTATAGAAGTCTCCCCCACTAATGTAGTAGGCAGCTCCTGTGCTACCGTATTATAGGATTCCAGCGCTGTCGTCGAGGGCACCTCCAGGGACTGCGACACGGTCATCGTTGACAGCTCCGTTGTCACCACAGACTGAACAGAGATCTCCAGCGCCACAGTTGCCGCAGGCTGCCCAGGCAACTCTGGCGCCCCAGGCTGCCCTGGCAACTCCAGAACCCCTGTTGCCAGAGGCTGCCCCAAAAGCTCCAGTGCTCCAGCTGCCCCAGACTGCCCCGAGAACTCCAGCGCCCCAGCTGCCATGAGCTGCCCCGGCAACTCCAGTGCCCCAGCTGCCACAGGCTGCCCAGACAACTCCAGTGCCCTAGTTGCCGAAGGCAGCCCTGGCAACTCGGACACCCCCGCCACCGAAGGCTGCCCCGGCAACTCCAGCGCTGTCGTTGCCACTGGTTGCCCTGGCAACTCCAGCACCATCGCTGCCTCAGGCTGCCCCAGCAACGTTGCTGTTGTCACCTCAGGCTGCCCAGGATGTTCCATCGCTGTCATCCCCACAGGCTGCTCCAACTCTGTCGTCGTCGCAGGTTGCTCGGTCAACTCCATTGCTACTGTTACCGCAGGCTGCACTGGCAACTCCTGTGCCATCACAGGCGGCTCTGGTACCTCCTGTGTTGGCTCCAACCCCATGGATGGTGCTGGAAGCCCTGGCAATTCCTGCGACAACTGAGGCACTGATATCACCGAGGGCCCCGGCAACTCAGACACTGCTGTCGCAGGGGGCCCTAGCAACTCAGGCACTGGGGTAGAAGGGGGCCCTGGCAACTCTGGCACCGGGGTAGCAGAGGGCCCAGGTAACTCCAGCCCGGGAGTCACAGGGGGCCCCTGCAACTCCGGCATGGACGTCGCAGGTGGCCCCGGCAACTGCATCGCTGAGGCCACCGACGACTCCGGCAGCTCCAACGCTGTGGGCTTGGGTAGCTCCAGCAACTCCTGGGGTCTTGTCATGGCTGAATCTGCAGTCTCCGATGGTACTTCTGCAGGCTGCTCTGGCAATCTCAGGTCTTCGGTTTCAGAAGACTCTGGAATATCCATTGCTGTCGATGTGCTTGGCTCAGGGTGTACCTCAACAGGTGTCTGTGATGATGCCACAAGGGTTTCTGATGGCTCTAGCACTTTTGCTACTGGAGGCTCCAATATGGTCTTTGATGGCTCTGGAGATGTGCACTCCAGAGGTTTCAGCACAGACTTCATCGGATACTCCACTGACATTGTGACAACTGGCTCAGGTGACTTCAGCACTGCTGTGGTAGTAGACACCGGTGCTGTTGAAAAAGAATCCAGAATCTTTGTCATGGGTGGTTCCAGCGCTAGGGCCACAGACTGCTCTGACTGCACATAGGTTACTGATGTAGATGCAACGGACAGTTCTGCGGGCTTTGCAGCCGGCTTCAGAGTTTCCAGGGTGTGTGGCTGCGACACCTCCATTGCTGCTACAGGAGGCTCCAGCACCACTGCCGGCGTTTCAGTGCCCTCAGACAGCCCAAAGGCTCTTCCAGGGTGCTCCGGTGCCACTGCTGAAGGCTCGGAATCCAACTTCAAAAAGGAATCTGATTCTAAATACATGTTCTCTTCAGGGTGTGATTTCGGCTTGGGCTCAGATTCTTCTGGCTGCCTTTTGTACTTTTTCTCCTTTTCTTTCTTCTTTTTCTTCTTCTTATTTTTGTGCTTTTTATGCTTCTTTGACTTTTTGGTGGGGACTTCCTCGGTAGGGTCCGTTTGCACAGACACACACCTGCTTTTCCTGGAGGCCTCCTTCAAGTCTGAAACTGAGAAATTCATCTTTACTTGTCAAACATTCCTCACAGTAGCTTTAGGTCAATCATATAAGCCAAGATTTACATTCCATGATAAGACACCACAGTATAACACTTCTTGTTAAGTAAAAAGATACCAAATAAACTATTTTTCATAAGCCAATTATCTGAAGACTGACACTTTTCCAATACTTCTACAACTAAAGATTGGGTGAAAAATTAAGTTCTTAGCTTATGCCCTGGCTGGGTGGCTCAGTTGGTTGGAGCATGGTCCCGCACACCAAAAGGTTGTGAATTCAATTCCTGGTCAGGGCACATACTTTGGTTATGGGTGTGATCCCCAGTTGGGGCACATATGGGAGGCAAACCACCAACAGATATTTTTCTCTCTCTCCCCCTCCCCACTTAGCTTCTCTAAAAACATCAATGAAAACATATCCTTGGGGAAGGATTAAAATAATTTTTTTAAGTTCGTAGTTTATAACAAAAAGCTTTAGAATTAAAATGTTTCAGTTAAATTAATTTAAAACAAATATTTTCTGCAGCTCTCAAATTATAGCAAATTACACTTATAGATGAATCTTTCATATTATCAATTGTGAGAATGTCTATAAAAAACACCCACGTGGAATTTTCATGCTTATGTGAATTCCCCATGGGTTTGTATTAAAATTTTTGTTTTCTCCTATTTAAAAAAAATAGTTAAGTAATTGTTTTTTTTTTTTTGTAACCCTATTTATATAGAAAGTAACATGGCACTGGATCTGGAACCAGCTGATTGCTTTCAAATCCTGAATCAATCCACCACTAACTAGCTGAATGGACTAGGCCAAAGTACTAACACTGTGGCCTAGAATAAAGGATGAGGGAGTGAAAACATACAAAGTACATAGAACAATGCCTGGTGCGAGTAAGCCCTCAGTGAATTCTGGTGATTGCTCTTATATACTTAAGTCCGAATAACAGTGAATTCTGGTGATTGCCCTTATATACTTAAGTCTGAATAACAGTGAATTCTGGTGATTGCTCTTATATACTTAAGTCTGAATAACAAATGGAAAGTATCAATATGGAACTTGAATTTATTTTAATCACACCTGTTACACCCTAATAAAAATAATATCCTTTCCCACAATAATCTTCTATAATTGCTAACAATTTTAATGTTTCGCCAAAAAACATACTCATAATAAAATCATTTTGGAAACAAATTTCTTACAGCCCTTAACACGTAACTTAAGAATATTTCAAAATCCTCAGGTGAGGATTGACAAAAAAAAAATAGAACATTCTGCCCAGCCAGCGTGACTCAGTGGCTGAGCATCAACCTATGAACAAGAGGTCACGGTTCAATTCCCAGTCAGGGCATATGCCTGGGTTGCGGGCTCGATCCCCAGTGGGAGGCATGCAGGAGGCAGCCGATCAATGATTTTCTCATCATTGACGTTTTCTCCCTCTCTTTTCCTCTCTGAAACAAAAATATTTTTTTTAAGAAAGAGTATTTCAATTTATCTGAAGAGAAGTAGTTTATATTCCACTTACAACCAGATGGGATTTACTCTAATGCCAGTATCAAATTGGATAAATCTTAGTGATCCCAGAAAAAGCTGATTATAAACTTAGTCCATTAAGGTTACGGAAAAAATAAAACATATAACAAGACCTATTCCAAAACAAAACTAATCAGTTTTTATCAATTGTTTATTATGCAGCAAATTGTTCGGTAGCTAAGTTATACTTCAATCCAGAAAAAGTTGCTAGGCCCTAGCTGGTTTGGCTCAGGGGATATAACGTCGCCTGTGGACTGAAGGGTCCCAGGTTCGATTCTGGTCATGGGCACATGCCCAGGTTTTGGGCCCGATCCCCAGTATGGGGCGTGCAGGAGGCAGCCGAACAATGATTCTCTCTCATCATTGATGTTTCTATCTCTTCCTCTTCCTTCCTCTCTGAAATCAATAAAAATACGTTAAAAGAAAAAGTTACTAGACCCATGAATCTAAGTATGACTAAAGTCTCTGCTTTTTAACCATATCCTATACCCAAAATAAAAATTTTAATTAAAAAAAATTTTAAATGAGCCCAGCTTGGCTCAGTGGATAGAGTGTCGGCCTGCGGACTGAAGAGTCACGGGTTTGATTCCGGTCAAGGGCATACGCCTGGGTTGCGAGGCATGAAGGAGGCAGCCAGTCAATGATTCTCATCACTGATGTTTCTCTCTCTCTCCCTCTCCCTTCCTCTCTAAAATCAATAAAAATGTATTTTTTTAAAAAGACTATCCTATTCCTAAAAAACAAAAAACTCTAAAAGTTAAAATGAAAAAATCCTATCTCATTTTCTAAAACTAAATGAAGATATTGTAATTTTTGTAGTTGATTATAACTTTCATTTCTGAAGTTTTCATTTCTAAGCATCAATTATTTAACCAATTCCAAAAATGCTATATATCCAAGCAATGATTCCTTTGCATTCACTGCACTTCTAAGAGGGATAGATGCAAAAACAAGGCAATCTCTACACTAGGTTTTTAAATAAAACCTCCCAGGGTTTTAGTCATTACAAATGTGGTCCAGGCTCCTGTCCCTTCCAAAATGGACATTTACACAATTGTTCAATGAAAACCTGCTTTCAAAATCCTGGGACTAAGGCATAAGACTAAATCAAAGTCGTATCCCACCCCCAAAGCAAACCAGTGCTTCATTACTCATATTTCAGAGTCAAACATTTTCAGTAAGCCAATTAAACTAAAACTTAAATTTACTGACGTTTTAGGTCTACTGAACGTTAGATCTACTGTTAAACCATTAAAAAAGTCTTCAGGTTTTTCAGACAGCCGATTATCTCCAACTTACCTGGCTTACAGCGGAGTTCTGTATCTAAGACCCCAGAAAGGACTTCCTCTATCTTCTGAACTATCTCCTCATTGGGCAGGCTCCTGGCAGAGGCAGCCGCTTCACCTGCCTGGTTTCCTTCAATAGGTGTGTTTGTTTCACCATTGAGCTGGCCTTCACTCCTTCCACTTGACAAGAAAGTTTATCAAAATTCATTAATATTTTTTATCATTCCATAGAACAAATTAATACTTGTAATTCAATTATTAAAATAACCTCACATTAACACATTTCACAATTTTTGTATTACTTTCGGATGGTATTTCCTACCAGTAGTACTTCTTTAACACTTCCTACTTATAGTTGGTACATTTTTGTTTTCACATAATTAAAGTTCTTGGGATCATGAAAGTGAAGAAAAAAATCTTTAAAACAGGTTTCTAAGCTTCTTTTTTCAAAAAAATGAAATGCTCCCAGAAATATAAACTGAATTAGATTTTAGTTACCTGCATATTTATCTCAGGAGAGAAAAGTCATTAAAATCACAATCAAAAATCCCCCCAAATATATATGACAACATTATAATAGAAGCTACAGCCACCATAAAGCCACACCTGTCCATGGATCACAATCATCAAAAATAACAACAAGGAACATAAAGTGAACCACAGAAACATCAAGTAAAAAGGGTAACGTATAGCCTCTGGTCAGTTAATAAAATGCCCAAAAGTTTTATAAGAAAAATATATTAGCCCAGCCAGTGGTTGAGACTCAAACTATGAGTTATAGTTCGATTCCTGGTCAGGACACATGCCTAGGTTGCAGGCTAGATCCCCAGCAGGGGGCTTGCGGGATGGACAAGGCAGCCTATCAATAATTCTCTCATCACTGATGTTTCTTTTTAACTCTCCCTCCCTGAAATCAATTATTTTAAAAACAGCCAAACCGGTTTGGCTCAGTGGATAGAGCGTCGGCCTGCGGACTGAAGGGTCCCGGGTTCGATTCCAGTCAAGGGCATGTACATTAGTTGCGGGCACATCCCCAGTGGGAGGCGTGCAAGAGGCAGCTGATCGATGTTTCTAGCTCTCTATCCCTCTTCCTTCCTCTCTGTAAAATATCAATAAAATATATTTTAAAAAAAGGAAGCTATTGTTTAAAAAAAATTATTTTAAAAACATATTTAAGAGAAAAATATATATAATTTTTACCCAGTCATAAAAAATCCTAGTAATTATCTGTAATACTACCAACAATAAAAAATATAAAATCCCAGTATTAAATTTCTGGAGATCAAAAAATTTCACATAAAAGAAGTAACAATTCACTTATACCAACAATGAATGGATGGCTTAATATATTTTCAATTCACAGCACCAAAAGAATTCCTTTAGTTGAGGTAAAATTGTGTGTGTGTTTATGTGTGTGTGCATAACATATATAAACATTTCAGGTGTACAACATTATAATTTAACATCTGTATTCACTACGTGAATCAAAGTGATCATCACAATTCTAGTTACCATTCATCACCTTACAATTGACCCCTTTCACCCAACCCCTCACAACCACCAATCTGTCTGCTCTCTGTATTGAGTTTGTTTTGTTTTTTTACATAGAAAAATCTTAACAGACATAAGGACAGGCCATTTATCCAGTCATTTTTACTATTTTTGTGTAGATTTGCAAAATTGTTTTTGAGAAATAATTTCAACATGTTCAACTTAACCTAAATTTTAGCTACAAAACAGAATTATGCTCCACTACCTGATAAAAGTCTGAAATTCCAAAAAAATAAATCAGCAAAGTTAACTAATTGTTATTAAGAAAATTTGGTTTTCTACCCACAATGAATCCCATAATAAAAAAACAAGGTTCTACACTTTTAAACTCACTTAATCCTAACAAAACTCTAAAATCAGCACTGTCACTCTGCTTTTTAAATGAGGAATTCGAGGCCCAGAGAAGACAAGAAACCTAGCTGAAGGTCACACAGCTCTCAAGAAGTGAAGCAGGTATTTAAAGCCGGAGCTCATACTCCAATCCACTATCTATTTTAACAGCTTATCTTAACTAATTTTAGACCAATAATATATTACATGTTACTTGAGAAGCTAATATTCCTCTAGTAATAAATTGCGTTGTCTAACATTCTTTTTTACTTTCTTCAGGAGCTCTTTATTTTGCACTTTTCCTAGGCACTTACACAGACATAATTACCTTACTAAAAAAGCAACGAATTTAAAAATCAGAAAAGCACAAAAAAACACAAAAAAGCCTACGAGAATGTAATCATCTTAAAGCTATTAGAATGCTCACAGCAAATACCTGAGATAAAAATTTCAAACAACCTAAATATCCATCAATGCAACAAAATTCTATGGAACCATGAAAAATATCCCAAAAAATATCTACTGAGACTGTGATAAAAGACAAACTTGTTCACAATTCTTAGGTGAAAAATCAACATTAAACAAGATGATCCCATTTCACAAAACATGTACGTGCTTCTGTATGCACGGTGGGGGGGGAGAACATCAACGACTATGTAGGGGTTCTTAAATTTTTTTTCCAAAAATTTTTTACAGCCAAACTTACTTTCTAATAAAGACTGATTTCTTAAAGGCAAAAAGACATTACAATAAGCAACGCAATTACTTATTTGCATGACTATTAAAGTTTTCAAAAAATACATCTTCCCTTATCTCAAATCTTTTCTCATTACCCTAAAAACACAAGCATGTAATAACAAAATTTTAAAAAGGAACGAGTTGAATGAGCGGATATGTTTTCCAGTTAAAATAACGAGTCCTGTAAAAATAGTGGTCCTAAACAACACTAGATATGTATATCATTGCCCCAATAGCTCTTAGGTTAACTTGAGCACTTAATTTACAACTGCGTTCTCGGCTGATTTTCAAATTTACGTTATTCCTCTCGCTCTCGGCTAGTAAAAATACAACTAGCAGAAACATTTGAACTCGCAACAAATACGTTATACAACCCCAAAACACGAAGACAACCAACCAGTGAACCTGACCCGTGCTCGCTTCCTTTCTGAGTAAACAACTTTTCTTTGGAAATCTCTCCCAGTTTAAATTTTGTGGAACCAAGGATATGTCTACCAGCAATGGCAAAAGTAACGAGTTATTCAAACGGGTCCACTGGGACGAGGGCAGCAAATAAAAATGTGTATCTGCACACAAAGCCGCTGGCTACATTAAGAAATTGCTCATAATTCAAACTCTCCTTCCACCCTTACCTCGAATATTTTGTCCAAGTAGCTAATAGTACTTGGAGAGGTTTTAATTTGAATTTCTGGTCGATCAGAACGCTGCCTGGTGGAAGGCACAGGACACTAGGGCCCAAATAATCTAATTAGAGGATCCCGACCCCGCGATGGTCTAAAGCTTGCAGGACAAAGCGGATTTAAGTTTACTCAAGCATCGGCCGGCGGAGACCCTTTCCGGTCGCAGGCACCGGCCGGCGAAATCGGCGGAGGCTGCGGGGGGGGGGGGGAGGGGAAACGCGAGGCGGAGGAGGAGTCGAAGAGGAACTAGGCCGTCTCGGCGCACACCCGGGCCCACAGCCGCGGAAGGGTAGGGGGCGATCGAACAGCAGTGGGGCGAGTGTCTGTGCTCGGTTTCAGGAGAGGGAGTCGGGGTTACGGTGGAAAGGGCGAAGTTCCGCGCTGGGAAGGGAGCGGAGGGGGGGGGGGGGCGGAGGGCGGAAAATGGATCCCGGGCCCAGGCGGGGCCGTAGCGGGGCCCGAGGCGAGGAACGACGGCGACTGTGAATAAAGGTGCCCTACGCGGGGCCCTATCCGTCCCTTGGGAGCAGAAGAGACTGGAGAGCGCCTACCTGGAAAGCTCTTGTTGAATTTCCCGGAATTTACTGACCACGAAAGACCTAAAAATCTGCTCGATGTTGGTCGCCATGGCGTCCGCTCCGTTCTCTCAACTCCTCCTCGCTAGTCCTCCAGGCTCCCAGAATGCCTCGGGAGAGGGCGCAGCGGCCAATTCCGTGTGTCGCTGTTCTGATTGGCTTATGTGGGAACGTTTGGCTCCGCACGCTCCGCCTCAGGACCAATCAGAGCGCACGGCCTGGCTCTCCTCCGCTGTTTCTGAGCCGCCGGGGTAGAGCTGCTGACGTTTGCGCCGCGCACGGCTCTGTCCGCCATGTTAGTGAGTGACGCAGGCGCCATTACAGGAGATTCTCTCGAGGCGACTTTGTCAACCCCCAGCGGTGTTTAGGGGCTTAAGAGGCTCTCGCTGCTAAATGCCCGAGGTTAAATGGCATAAGGGAAGGGGCCAAGAAGGGCGACATGGTGTTCGACGGGGCCCCCAACATTCCCAGGCGGTTTCAGCAGGGACTCGTATCCGGGAAAGCACCATCAGCGCCCGCCCCTACTGTGATGCAACGCGAAGAACACGATTCCCCTCCACCTCCCATGACACCCTATGAGCGGTGGGGAGTTGGTTAAGCCATAGGCGGGAGCTCGTGAGCAACCTGCGTTCAAAGCCCGGTGCCTTCGGGTCAGGGACCAGGCCGTTCTGACTCGTTAGCCACATAACTAGCTACGTGTGGCTAGCGTTCAGGGCGCGCCCCTCCTCGGAGCCGAGGCCCTAGGGGGAGGCATGAAACGTTGGGTGGCCCTGGACGCTACAGTGCTACATCGTAAACGCGCAAGCCCGGGGGCCGCTCGGACCGCGCCCCAGAGCGCCAGGGCCCCACAGCCCAATTCCTCGCGGTAGGAGCCACGGTGCGCGCTGGCCAATGGGGAGGCGAGGCCCCTGCGGGTGGGCGGGGCCCGGGCGGCGCGCGCCGGGCTCTCACTCGGCCCACTTCCGGCGCGGCGCGCAGCGAGCGTGTGAGTGCGGCGTGCAGACCGCCCGGTGGCCCTGGTGTCGGTGCGCGAGCCCTCTCCGCCATAAGTAAAGTACACCTCTGCCGGGGCTCGCGGGGCTCTCGTATCAGGAACTGAATGAAACTCAGTGGGGAGGGGTTCGGCTGTGGGGATCGTCACCTGAATTTTAAGTGCCGTGGGTGGGGGTGGCCATCTGCCTTTTCCCTTTGAACGGAGGCTTGCTTCGGGTCTACCACTTTCCCTTTCTAAGGCGCAGGCCTTTTTGGGTTCTCACGCTGTTTCAGGTTGTCAGCCTGAGTTGCGTTTTTTTGTTGTTGTTATGCACCCATTGTCTCCGGCGGATGGGTGCACGTTTGCAGTTGCTTTCTACTCTATGTTCCTCGCCAAGGCCCTCCCAGGCTCCCCCTGGCTCGTTCGTTATGTTACTCATCTAGATAACCCAGGCCCAAGGCGGTCAGGTCCTCAAGGTGTCTAGCCAGTGGTCAGCAAACGGCGGCTCGTGAGCCACATGCGGCTCTTTGGCCCCTTGAGTGTGGCTCTTCCACAAAATAACCACGTGCGGGCGCGCACGTACAGTGTGATTCAAACTTCGTGGCCCATGCGCAGAAGTCGGTTTTCCGCGCTCCGAAGAAATTTCAATGGTTGTCCTGTTGATATTTGGCTCTGCTGACTAAGGAGTTTGCCGACCACTGGTCTAGCTAGAAAGGGAGAGAGTTTCATCCCAAACCAGGGCACTGTGGCTGAGGCCTCCTGACCACGCCTGGTGTGGACTCCCTTCCCCGCTTATTCAAACTAAATGCAAAGCTATGTTTATTTCAGATACTTCCATCCCCATGGCAAATCTGTGGTTCCCATTAAACTACAGTAGCTTTCCCCTCTCGGAAACGTTAATTCAGAAATATTTCCTTTCTCAGATTTTCAATGATTACCATCTCAGTTGTTCCAGTATCTCACGGAAAATGGCTTGTGTTGCAATCCTGGGTCCACCCCCTCTAACCCTGTGACCTTCAGCAAGTTACTTACCTAATACCTCACTTTTTTTTTTTTTAAAGTATATCTTTATTGATTTCAGAGAGGAAGGGAGGAGAGAGAAACATCAATGATAAGAGTGAATCATGGATCATCGGCCTCCTGCACGCCCCCTATGGGGTTAAGCCTGCAACCCAGGCATGTGCCCTTGACCGGAATCGAACCCGGGACCCTTCAGTCCACAGGCAGATGGCTCTATCCACTGAGCAAAACCAGCCAGGGCTAACGCCTCCCTTTCTTATCTGTACTGCAGGAGTGGGAGTAGCATCTACCTAATAGATTTATGAAGATTAATTCATCATAACCATTTGGAATACAGCATCATCAGCTTAGGTTTTTTTTCAATCCTCACCTGAGGATATTTTTCCATTGATTTTTATTTTTTTATATATATTTTATTGATATTTTACAGAGAGGAAGGGAGAGGGATAGAGAGCTAGAAACACCGATGAAAGAGAAACATCGATCAGCTGCCTCCTGCACACCCCCCACTGGGGATGTGCCCGCAACCAAGGTACATGCCCTTGACCGGAATCGAACCCGGGACCCTTCAGTCCGCAGGCCAACGCTCTATCCACTGAGCCACACCGGTTTCGGCCGATTTTTAGAGACATATCCATTAGTGCAGCTGAGCTACATGGGTGAAGCGAACCCACGATCCTTCAGTGCGCAGGCGGACGGACACTCTAACCACTGAGCCAAACCGGGCAGGGCTTAGATTTTTACTTAAATGTGTAATCCTAGCATCATGTAAGAAAGTAAAGATTGCAGTTTTCTTTTTCCTGTTATTTATTTGCTTTCTACGTAATTCAATGCCTCTGGAAATTAGTACATTAATGTGACAAATTATTTGTTTTTTGGGCTTTTTTTTTCTGTTAAAATTTATTTCTATCCCTAAAGTATTAATTTAGATAAAAGTAGGTAATAAAATATAACAGGGTAGCATTTACTGCTGCTGAATGTCAGAAATTGTGCTAATTGTTTATATAAATGTTAGTTCGTTCTTACGTAGTCTTATAAGGCAAGTTTTCTTCCATCTTTTAAGATGGGAAGAAATTGAAGTACAAATAGAGCTTATCCAAGATCCCACTGCTAGCTTCAGTTGAGAGATAGCTGTGGTGCTGAGAATCAAATGCCAGAACTAATGTGAGATGTGTTCAAATTTGATTTTTGCCATCTCTGCGAATTTTCTAACATATTGCACTAACTTCTTACGTCGGGTCAGCAAACTACGGCCCCTGTACCAGTCCTTCCTGTCACCTGTTTTTATACAGCCACTAAATAAGAATCGTTTTTACATCATTAAGTGGGTGAAAAAAGTTAAAGGAAGGCCCTAGCCGGTTTGGCTCAGTGGATAGAGCATCGGCCTGCGGACTGAAGGGTCCCAGGTTCGATTCTGGTCAAGGGCATGAACCTTGGTTGCGGGCACATCCCCAGTGGGGGGTGTGCAGGAGGAGCTGATTGATGTTTCTCTCTCATCGATGTTTCTAACTCTCTATCCCTCTCCCTTCATCTCTGTAAAAAATCAATAAAATATATTTTTTTAAAAATGAAAGGAAGAATGTTTTTACAGCGCATGAAAAGTATAAAGTTCACGTTGCCATGTCTATGCCTAAAGTTACTGACACCCAGCCATGGTTCTTTACAAACCTCTGACGGCTTCCTGCAGCCTATTTCTGTACGTTCCTGGCCATAGCCACAGTGACTGACCCATGCACTGCTGCTGGCTGCTTTCACGCAGCGGCAGAATTCCGTAGTTGTGACCGAGACTGTGGCCCTCAAAGTGTGTTGTCAAGATTTAAAAACAGTTACTTTAAATTCTGGTCTGAACATCAGGATTCATGTTTCACTGAGGCTGGATGATTGCTAGCTCTCGCTTCTAGATGTAAAGCCTACAGAAGGGTTATTGTTCACGGGAGTTTTGTTGATTTTTAATCAACGAAGGAGTAGAGTTGTCATTTCACTCCTTAACTTGGCTCCCTAGCCCGTCTGCCTCATTTTAAAAATCCTCCCCAGTATCTTAGGAATGCAGCCGTGTTTCTCAGCTGACGAATCCTAAGGTTCCACAAATGCGTCGGGGGCAGACATCATCGTAATTAGGAAAAGTGATTTCCAAAGCGTGTGCACCCTGACATGTCCCTGGTCTTCCTGCAGCCGCGTCTTCCTGCTGGGGTCCTGCTGCAGACAGCATGGCCGCCCGAGTGCTGGTCGTCGGCAGCGGGGGCCGAGAGCACGCGCTGGCCTGGAAGCTGGCACAGTCGTCTCACGTCCAGCAGGTGTTGGTCGCCCCCGGAAATGCAGGCACTGCGGGCTCCGAGAAGATTTCCAATGCCGGTAATCATGTGTTCCAGTGGGGAGTGATGGTGAATAACTGTAAATGGTAAACTGTCAAGCTACATCTGTGCTCTGTGAGGGCAGTTTCTATGCGGATCTGAATGCTTTCCTTAACCTCAAAACTTGTGGGGTGATGTGAATACTTGCCATCTATTGCAAACTTAAGGTATTCTGTTGTTTGGAGTGTAGCATTTCCTTATCTTAAATTATTTTAAACCTTATAAAGCACATCCATTAACATCACAAGTGCCTAATATAGGTTAAAGGCATTTTAATATGTTTTTGGACATGGAAAATTGAGCAGTGCCCCCCACGCACCCCCGCCGGTGTGGCTCAGTGGTTGACCTATGAACCACAAGGTCACAGTTTGATTCCAGGTCAGGGCACATTCCTGGGTTGCTGGACTTGATCCCCAGTAGGGGGCGTGCAGGAGGCAGCCAATCAACAATGATTCTCTCTCATGATTGATGTTTCTGTCTCTACCTCTCCCTTCTTCTCTGAAATCAATTTTTTTTTAAAAGTTGAGCAATGTCATTAAGTATAAGTTCTGACAATTCTAGCTCCATAATAGATCTCAAGGGTTATGTCTTCAACCAGTAAAAAATGGCCACTTCTTAGGGTACATGAGACTCTTCAGCGGCTTCCCGTCGGGCTCAGTAAAACAGCCTCCCCGACGTTCCTTACAAAGCCCTTGCGATTGGCCTCTGCCTGCCTTTCCAGCCTGATCGTTCCTATCTTTTGCGCCCTTTCGCTGCTCTGGACAGGCAGTCCTGCCGGGTCCCAAACGGAGCTGCCTTGGTCTTTGTGTTTGTTCCCACCCCTCGCATGACTGGCTCCTCTGTCCAGGTCTCAGCCTACCTGTCCCCTCTCACAGGCGCCTTTCCTAAAGTTCCAAATAAAGCATGTTCACCCCGTCTTATGTTTCCAATGGTGAACCATTGCCTGTTTATCTTTACTTTCCTGTTGTCTGCCTTCTACCCTCATCTCCTCCCTGGAACCTAAGCCTTCGCGTATGAGCCACATGAGGGCGAGGAGCTCGGCTGTCCTGTTTTGCACCACGTGCACCGTGCCTGGTCCCCTGTGTGGCACACGGTGTGTGTGGACAGCAGACCGTGACCCAGCCGGCCCCGGGCTGGGAGAAGATGGCTGCGTGCACAGGACCAAAAATCAGACGAAACGATAACTAAGGAAATGCCTGCTTCCCTGGGATCTTAGGTCGGGGTGAGATTTGGGTCTGCGTGCTCAACAACGGGCACGTTCCCTCTAGAAGCAGTTGCTGTCGTGCAGGCAGGTGACATCTAAGCCCGTCGTCCCAAGGCTGCTGCCACTTGCAGAGGCAGGTGCGGTGCGCCCCTCCCTCTTGCCGCCTTCGGCTCTGCCGAGGTCATTGGCTCTGCCCAGCCCAGGGTGTCTGCAGCCGCTCGCCCAGCGTGCGTGGTCCCCCCCTCGGCCCTGCTCACCCCCAGGACCGCTGTGTGGGCTGGCGGCACCAGCTGACGGGGTGGTCCGGATGCCGGGAAGCGGGAGCCCCCTGGAGCAGCAGCCCCGCCTGGTGCAGGTGGGCCCCTGCCGTTCCTTGGCACTGCGTCCCAGAGAAAGCTGGCCCGCCTTCCCGGGTAGACATGAACCCAGTCTCACATCGTTCACTTCTTGGTGTAAACAGCTCTTCATGCCCCGACCGGTGTGGCTCGGTGGATAGAGCGTCGGCCTGCGGACTGAAGGGTCCCGGGTTCGATTCCGGTCAGGGGCATGTACCTTGGTTGCGGGCACATCCCTGGTGGAGGGTGTGCAGGAGGCAGCTGATCGATGTTTCTCTCTCATCGATGTTTCTAGCTCTCTATCCCTCTCCCTTCCTCTCTGTAAAAAAATCATTAAATATATTAAAAATAAAATAATAAACATCTCTTCATGAGGAAACCCTCCCTGACTCGACCAGAATAGCCTCCCACTTCACCTCATACCCAGTGTGCCTACTTGGTTCACACTGGGGTTTTTTTCTCCTTAAATATTTATTACCCAGCATCCCCACAGTGGACTAAAAGCATCCTGCATGTAGGGACCCTGTTTGTGTTCACGTCTTCACCTGGTGACTAGGGCAGTAGCCAGCACAGAGTGGTCCTCAGGGCATCCTGAGTGAGTGAAACGTGAAGACCGTTTTCTGAGCACATCCTGCGACACACGTTTGTGGACTGTGCAGTCACAAACCCCGTGGTTGAGAAGGTGCTTGGGACGCTTCCTGGTCTTTCATGTCTAACGCTGCAGTGACAGCAGAGAACTCAGCCTTGTCGGTTCCTGCTGTCCCGTGAGGAAACCTGCACCAGGTGAATAGGCATGACAGCGTTCAGACTTAGCTGCAGAGGGCAGGGGCCCACAGAAGGTCTGCAGTGGGGCGGGTGTGTCTCCTCTGTCGCAGCCATCCCCGTCGGCGATCACAGCGCCCTCGCTCGGTTCTGCAAAGAGGAGAACGTGGACTTCGTGGTGGTTGGACCAGAGGCCCCTCTGGCTGCTGGTGAGTGTGTCTGTGTTTGTTGTCACTGTCCGTCCGGTGCCAAGGAGCTCGGGGAGCGTCCCGTCCAGCTCGCTTCAGAGAGGAGGGTCCTAACGAGATACAACATGGAAAAAGGCGTCCCGCCCTCTTGGAATTTACAGGTTTAGGTTGGTTTTTCCTCAGGCAGCAGAAATGTGATGAATGAGAAATCAAATTTGCAGCCACAGGGAACATTTTATATGTTTTTATATGTTCCTATTTAGCGATCCATGTATTTCAGTAGAACAAACAACTTCCGGATTTGAGTCACGTTTGTAGCGTTTTTGTTCCTATTCTGTAGACAACATGAAAATCTGGCCAACAGTGGCTCCATGGAGCTTTCATGTGACCCCCGTTCTTCTTGAGGGTGGTAGGGCCTGGCTCAGCGGAGGTGTTCTTTCCCTCGTAGGGATCGTCGGGGACCTGGCGGCGGCCGGCGTGCGGTGCTTTGGCCCCACAGCCCAAGCGGCTCAGCTCGAGTCCAGCAAAAGGTTCGCCAAAGAGTTCATGGACCGACATGGCATCCCCACCGCCCGGTGGAGAGCCTTCACCGAGCTCGAGGAGGCCCGCAGCTTCATCCTGAGGTGGGCGGCTGGCGGGAGGGCGCTTGTTCCCGACGACAGCCACGTGTTGGGGTCACTCCTACATCGCCCGTTTGATGTGAGATTGGGGGGTGGGGGGGCTCGTTCTGTTTTGGCTGCCTTTTTCCAACATCAGAAGAAAGCGGAATTCCCTGCATGTGGAGCAGACCCTGCGACCTTGCAGAAAGGTGCCTTTGTTATTTAACGCTAAATAGTTCCTGGCGGCAGAGGTGTACTAGTTGTGCAGTCATGCACTCTTTTTTTTTTTTTTTTTTTTAATATATTTTATTGATTTTTTACAGAGAGGAAGGGAGAGGGAGAGAGAGCTAGAAACATCGATGAGAGAGAAACATCGATCAGCTGCCTCCTGCACACCTCCCACTGGGGATGTGCCCGCAACCAAGGTACGTGCCCTTGACCGGAATCGAACCTGGGACCCTCCAGTCCGCAGGCCGACGCTCTATCCACTGAGCCAAACCGGTTTTGGCAGTCATGCACTCTTTTCACAGCCGAGTTGATGTACGCCGAGCATGTCACACTGGCGGCCGGCGGGCCGCATGCTTGATGTATACCGTGACAACTTCAGAAATAAAGGGTAGGATTTTAAATGAATAATTACCCAGAGTGAGGAGGCACCACTTGGTGGCCTTGTGCCACCACTTCTCCACTCTGAGGCATAAAATCAGTGTCTTTCCCAGTAGCCGGATGCCCGGGGGTGGTGAGGACTTGGTTACTTAGTGTCCTTTCCGCTCTCGCTCTCCCTCAACAGAAGAAACTACCAACAACAGTTTCTCCTGTGCCCTCGGAGGAAGGTCCATGTATGCGTGTTCATATTGCTCAGACACAGCCACATCTTCTGCTTGAATGAGTGTATGGTTCACTGCTTTGTCTCTGAAAGATGATTCCATTCCCGATTTACAGCTGCTTTATTCGTCCAAGGATTGCATCAGTCTGATCTCATAATAAGCGGAGGGGGGAAGGGAGAGGAATTATGTGTGACTGTGATCACAACCAGAAAGGACTACATAAGGAAACTGGGAAGTACAGAATGGTGTCAGTATGATCAGTAATTTCTTCTGCCTTCCTCTCGTTGCTGGAGCATATCATTACGAAATCCCAGAACAGCTTACCTTTTTGAGTTGTAAGGGTGTGTGGGTGCTGAGGGTTAACCTGTCTCCACAGTGCAGACTTCCCTGCTCTGGTCGTGAAGGCCAGCGGCCTGGCCGCCGGGAAGGGGGTGATCGTGGCAGAGAGCCGAGAAGAGGCCTGCAGAGCCGTGCAGGAGATCATGCAGGTAGGGGACTCCTGGGGACGGTTACCGTAGCCACACCGGGTAGAGCTTACAATCTTCCACTCTTAAGTTGAGAAAACTTCTCTCGCGATAAGGAGAACGTATCCAGCAAACACGCAGGTAGGTTCTTTTTCATGAGACTTTGTGTCCTGATCCACCTCTGAAAGAGTCCGCCCGCTCTGCACTGATGGCGGAACCTGGGCTCTGTCCTAGCGCCCCTTGTCTGCTCCTGAGAGGTGGGCGGTCCTCAGCCTGTAGAGCCTACAGGTGAACCCTCAGCCGCGGCGAGGACAGGAGTCCTCCCTTCGTGCTCCGCGTCTCGGAGCAGTGAAGCAATGAGTTCCTGGACTTTGCTTTCTTTGTTGATCCATCCTGGTTGCTGTAGGTCCCCTCCTTATAGAAATCTACTTTCACAGACATTCTTTAGTATAATTATTTAGTCACGTATGTAATTATCAGAAATGAAAATGAGAAGGTGAAGACATCTGTTTCCTTTACCTTTCATCTCTACCGTGCCAGCTCCGTATCACTGCCACTTTAAAAATGGGAAACTGGCCCGAACCGGTTTGGCTCAATGGATAGTGCATTGGCCTGTGGACTGAAGGGTCCCGGGTTCGATTCCGGTCAAGGGCATGTACCTTGGTTGCGGGCACATCCCCAGTAGGAGGTGTGCAGGAGGCAGCTGATTAATGTTTCCCTCTTATCGATGTTTCTAACTCTCTATCCCTCTCCCCTCCTCTCTGTAAAAAATAAGTGGAATATATTTTTTAAAAATAAATAAAAATGGGAAACTGGACACGTCCAGCACGGCCAGGGGTGAACCTGAGGTGGGGCGGTGAAGGATTAAAGGAGTCAGACAAGAGACTACAGCTGGGGCCAGGTGGATCACTGTGCCTGGATGAGGACACAGTGACCCAGCCTGGAAGCGAAGCTTTATTTCATAGGCAGAGCGCACACAGCAGAACGAGGGGAGTGGTCAGCACATTTCCAATGTTCTTGTGCGTTTCCCCTGGTCTTGGCAGCACTTGCTGCACCGCCCACGGCCCGTTAGCTACCCCGGAACAAGGGAGGGCTAGAAGGTCAAGCTTAATCGTGCCAGGAGGGCTCTGCCTCCACGCTGGGACTTGTTTGTGGCTCTGCCACAGGTCAGTCGGGGCCTGACCCTATAGCCGCTCCTACAGGAAGCATTCCTAGATCCCTTGGAGGCTGTCAGGAAGGGAAAGGGAAATGTCAATACCAGGCATTGATCTCTGGTACAAATGGTAGGAAGTAACAGCCAATTAAGTAAATGTTAAGCGCTTACAACTTGCTTTTGTACTTTTTAATCGACAATAAGGATAAAGCTTTTGGAGCAGCTGGAGAAACGATTGTCGTTGAAGAACTTCTTGAAGGAGAAGAGGTTTCAGTAAGTATGTTCATCCTCTGGACCCTCATAGAGTATTGGGAGCTAGGTTATCTGACGCCTGGGCCCCAAAACACTTGGTTTATTCCGGGTGTTTCATCTGAAAGCATAAACCCAGCAGGAACAAAGGAAGGCGTTTGTGTTTAGTATTTGGGATGCGAGTGAAAAAAGAATTTACCCTCTTTACTCATCCCCAGTTCTCAGTAAGGGACTTGGACTTATATCAAGTGTTATTTAAAGGGAGGAAAGGCCCTAATCGGTGTGGCTCAATGGATAGAACGTCGGCCTGTGGACTGAAGGGTCCCAGGTTCGATTCCGGTCAAGGGCATGTACCTGGGTTGCGGGCACATCCCCAGTAGGGGGCGTGCAGGAGGCAGCTGATCGATGTTTCTCTCTCATCGATGTTTCTAACTCTCTATCCCTCTCCCTTCCTCTCTGTAAAAAATCAATAAAAAATACACATATATTAAAAATAATAATAAAATAAATAAAGGGAGGAAAGGTTGGAATATTGTGCTCTGAGAGGAGCTTGGTTTTCACCTAACCTGATTCTTGATGTACGTAGCTTAGGGTTGTGTTTTCACTTGAAAAAGAAAGCTTCCTGTAAGAAAAGCTAGGGTTCACGCTGCCCTCGTTGATGAACTTGGTGCCTCCTGGGCGTGAGGTGAGCGGACGGTCTGTCTTCCGTGCAGTGTCTGTGCTTCACCGACGGGAGGACCGTGGCCCCCATGCCGCCCGCACAGGACCACAAGCGGCTGCTGGAGGGAGATCGCGGCCCCAACACGGGAGGCATGGGGGCCTGCTGCCCGGCCCCGCAGGTGTGTCTCGGCTCCGCGGACGCGGCGGGGGGGCTGGTCTTCTCAACGGGCTCTGAGCGGTGCTGTGCTGTTTATGGTCACTTTTAACTCTCAGGGGACACCTTTCCTACTTCGTAAGAATAAAGCTAGGTACCGACTTGATAGGGCCAGGTGGCGGGGGGGATTTTAAGGGTTTATGAATTTAAAGTGATAATTTGTCCCCTTTCATTGTCCCCTGCGGCATGGCTTACAAGGTGACTTTTTAAATATCCGTTACATTGGCCTGCTTGCTTGCTCCCCAGGTCTCTAAGGATTTGCTGCTGAAGATTAAAAATGCCATCCTCCAGCGGACAGTGGACGGCATGCAGCAGGAGGGCACGCCGTACACAGGTGCGCGCTGGGCTCTCGGGCTGCGCAGCTGCACGGGCCTCGAGTTTCCTCGGAACGGTTATTACGGCTCTTCTGTGCCTTTGAGTGTTAGAAGGCGATGTCCTCATTGTCGGTCACAAGGGAGTCTTCATGATAGATTGTCCCCTTGGAACGCAGGTGTCCTCTATGCGGGTGTGATGCTGACCAGGGATGGCCCGAAGGTTCTGGAGTTTAACTGCCGTTTCGGGGACCCGGAGTGCCAAGTGGGTAATCGTTACAGATAATACCAGGCATTGCTTTGTAGAAGATGTGAGTTGTTCTAATCCCGGAACTTACGAGCCTTGAGATAATGACCTTGGAGAAATACAGTTGACTCAGAACAACACGGGTTTGAACTGTGTGAATCCACTTAAACGCAGATTTTTTAAAATAAATACACAGTCAGCCCTCCCTGTACCTGGGTTTTGAATCTGTAGAATCAACCAACCTCAGGTCCAAACAGCACTTTCAGTGCGTGGTTGCGAGTCCGCGGATGTCGAAGCCCGGCTGTGTGCGTTGATCTTCGCCGTCTCACATAAGGGACTTGAGCATCCACAGCATTTTTCATCTGCGGCGGGGTCCTGGGGCCGATATCCTGTGGATAGCAAGGGACGACTGTCGTTAGGTTTGGGGGAGTCATAAACTGTATGTGATGTTTGAGGAGGGGTCCGGGGCCCCTCGGTCCGTGTTCATTCCATGTCCGTGGGTCAGCGGGGTGTGCGGGTTTGCCGAGAAGCCAGCGAACAGTGGGCCTGGGAACTGAAACTCCTCCCCGTTGCCGTGCGGATTGTGTTTTTGCAGGTGATCCTCCCGCTTCTCAAAAGCGATCTTTACGAAGTGATTCAGTCCACCCTGGATGGCCTGCTCTGCGCAGCTCCGCCTGTTTGGCTTGAAAACAGGGCGGCCATCACTGTTGTCATGGCAAGTCAGGGGTATCCCGGAGACTACGCCAAGGGTGTGGAGGTAACAGGTGAGCGCCAGAGGGCAGAGGCTGGCGTCTGCCGCAGCGGGCTCCCTCCCGTGCGGCTCTGCCCTTTTATCTTTATTCTCTCTGTTCCTAAGGGTGTAAACCATCAGAAACCTTCCAGGGGCTCTTCTCATGGTCACGTTGCTTGTCGGGTGTGGGTGTTCAGATTCCAGAATTAGTGTTTAAAAACTGCAATCCATCTCCCTCTCTGGGCAGGAAAGACAGATGGGCCTGGCCGTGCGCCAGGAAGATAATGGGACTCGGAGGGTCAGGAGAACATTAGTGTGACCTACACCGATGGGATCCGTGTCACACGTGTGATCTCGGAATGATCATAAATGGATCCCCCATTTGTACTGCACTCCATCGTCTCCTGGGTGGCAGAATTCCAACGCCTTCATGGCAGTGACCCTATTGGTTATTTTAGGAAGGAAGGAGGGAGGGAGGGAGGAAGGAAGGAAAGAAAGAAAGCACCTTTACCTGGATAGCTATGATAAGAGAGAGATTCCTTTACTTTCAAGTAAAAGATGTGATCAGATTTTGATTTGCATTTCGTTTGAATCAAAACAAATTACAACACTAGTCAAATGAAATGGAAAGAACTTCTCAGACTGTTCTTGGGAGAAGTGTCTGTTTACTATTATATTGCATTAATGCCTTCCTGATGGGATTCCTGTCATTAAAGTGAGATAAAGATTTTATTTCAAAGAAAACCTGTGGAGATGCCGAACGAGCTCACCCGTGCAGAATGTTTTCACTGCAGCCACTAAGCCGACTGTGCTGTCCCACAGGGGTCGCCGCGGCCCAGGCTTTAGGGCTGGAGGTGTTCCAGGCAGGCACAGCCCTGAAAGACGGCAAAGTGGTGACCAGCGGAGGGCGAGTCCTCACGGTGACCGCCATCCGGGACACGCTCGTCGCAGCCCTCGAAGGGGCCAAGCAAGGACTGGCTGCTATAAAGTTTGAGGGCGCCGTCTACAGGAAGGACATTGGTGGCCGCGCCATCGCGTTCCTCCAGCAGCCCAGGTAATGCCCTGCCGGGGACGGCAGCTCACGCGGCAGGCAGAGCGTAGACAGTCCCACTGACCCTGTGCTCGGCATCCCTTGCTCTTTTCTCCCTGGGGGACTGATCACATTTTGATTTGCATTTAGTTTGAATCAAAACAACTTACAACACTCGTCAACTGAAATGGAAAAACCTTCCCGTAGCTCCCTCTGAAAAGCCCAGTAAAATAACAGGGGTGTGAAGGGTTTTTTCACATTGTCCACTTTAAATATATACAGTCATCTCTTGTTCGTCAGGAAAGCTAACGAAAACATTCTTATTCCGTGAGTTATCATACATTTAAATGTGACTGCTGATATCATCATTCCTGGTTTTGTCAAGGAATTCAAGGTGAAACTATTGGTCATCCATTTTTGTGACTTAATTTGGTGAAACTATACACTTGGGCAGTCTTCTTTGTCACTGCATTTACATCGGTCACTGAAATGGATTTTCACCCTTATTGACTCATCTGTTGACATGTACAACAATTCTTTGTGAAAATCAATAAACTTTTCATCACAAGAGTGGGTGTTTTGCTTTCTTAACTGTATATCAGAGTTACTATTCTTTTTGAGTTCAACTATGAGAAATAAATAAGTTTTAGGACAAAATAAATGTTTAACAATTTAATTCAGACTATACTGCTACTTGTAGGCAAGTTTTTTTAAAGTTTAAATACTAGCTTTTTTGTATATAAATAAGAATATTAAAATACCATGATAAAAATATATCTTTATTTTAAAATGAGTAAATTCCATTGGAATAACCTATTTCAAGGGACTGCAATCCTTTTTTTTTTTTAATGAACTTTTTGAAAAATACGTATTTATTTCAGAGAGAGAAAAGGAGAGGGAGAGCTAGTTCGAGCCACAACCCAGGCATGTGCCCTGACCGGGAATCGAACCGAGGCCTGGTTCATGGGTTGGCGCTCAACTGAACCACAGTGGCTGGGCAGGGACTGCAATCTAAAGATGAAGGTTTTTAAACCAGTAGAATCGAATATATTCTTACCGTTGCACCTCTTTTAAAGCCTCACATATGTCTCCATGTGTCCCTGCATCCCACGAGGCCCGCGTTCTCGTTTTTGTAAGGCGCAACCACTGAGCCCACAGTGCGACTCACAAGCTTGATTTCCACACGTGCCGCTCCACCACGTAGCCCGATGCAGAAGGAGGTGCGCCAAACACCGTGATCTCGTGCTGTCTTCACAGAGTTTGTCTTGTTTCTTAGCTGTCTTCAGCTATCAGGAAACGTACAGTTCTCTTTTACCGCAATAAGAGCTGTTCCATTTAAGGATTTCTGTGTCCAGTTCTTAGAATGCTAATTTTCACTTTTTGGACTCGTTTTGACACTCCTGTCCTTCCCACACCAGCGCTGCAGAGAAAGGCTGTGGCGCACTGTCGGCATCTCCTCGTGCGAGCAGCTGACGGAGGAAATAAGCTCGGGCAGTCCTCCTGGGCAGACACGGCACGGGCTCCTCCCCTGGGGCCATTCGAAGTTTACCCTTGCGATCATTTCCCCTGACTTAGGTCATGGCCTCGCTTGGGTCTTGTTTTTCTGATTCTTTAGGGGCCTGACGTACAAGGACTCGGGGGTAGACATTGCGGCTGGAAATCTGCTGGTCCAGAGAATTAAGCCTCTAGCCAGAGCCACCTCCAGACCAGGTGAGTCCGGCCCGGTCCTTGGCTAGTGCATTAGCTTGGACCAGCCGTGGGCAAACTACGGCCCGCGGGCCGGATCCGGCTGTTCTATCCGGTTCTCTTGCTCTCCCCTCCGCTCTTTTACTTTGAATTTATATTAGTTCACACAAACACTCCATCCATGCTTTTGTTCCGGCCCTCCGGTCCAGTTTAAGAACCCATTGTGCCCCTCGAGTCAAAAAGTTTGCCCACCCCTGGCTTGGACAGACGCTCTGGGCTGGCTGGGGCTTTGGAGTTCTCAAAGGCTAAGGCTCGGAATGGATGCCCGGTTCTCTGCGTGTTGCCCTGGAAGCCAGACAGACACGTAGTTTTCTGCTTTCTTACCTCTCATTGCCCCAGCCAGTTCAGCTCAGTGGGTGGAGCGTCAGCCTACGGACTGACCAGTCCCAGGTTCGATCCCCGGCCCTGGTCAGGGTATGTGCAGGAGGCAACCCAGTCGCTGTGTCTCTCTCACATCGTTTTTTCTCTCTTTGACTCGCCCCCTCCCTTCCACTCTTTCTAAAAAAATCAGTGGAAAAATACTCTCCAGTGAGGATTAACAACAAAAAAAGGAAAACCATTTCTTGTTTATGATGTTAAACTCAATGAGATATGTCTGTCCCTCTAATATTTTTTTTAAATATATTTTATTGATTTTTTACAGAGAGGAAGGGAGAGGGATAGAGAGTTAGAAACATCGATGAGAGAGAAGCATCAATCAGCTGCCTCCTGCACACCCCCTACTGGGGATGTGCCCGCAACCAAGGCACATGCCCTTGACCGGAATCGAACCCGGGACCCTTCAGTCCGCAGGCCGACGCTCTATCCACTGAGCCAAACCGGTTTCAGCTGTCCCTCTAATATTTAATTACTTACCGATCGGGCTTTAAGCACATGCTCCTCTCGCGTGCTCTGGACAGGCATGGCGAAGTGTTCGTGTACTCACGTTCCCCTGATCTGTAGAAATGCATCGACTAATGAGTTTCCTCCCCGACAGGCTGTGATGTGGATCTTGGAGGTTTTGCTGGTCTTTTTGATTTGAAAGCAGCGGGTTTCAAAGATCCTCTCCTGGTCAGTGGAACAGATGGCGTTGGCACGAAACTGAAGGTAAGCAAGATGCCTTTGTGAATAAAGGCCTTGTGTGGAACAGAGAGAATTTACGTATTTTTCCCCTTTTGACATTCAAGCACTAAAAAGAACCACCCCAAATAACCATATAATAGGACTAAAGTATCTACATGTTTTATAACACAATGTTGAGACTCTATCTGGATGGAAGGGTTATTTATTTGAGGGGATCAAAGGGGATACTTTGGACCGAGTAACATCAGAATCTAGTGTTCTTTTGTCTTTATTGTTCAGAGCAGCTAGCCAGAAGTTGAGAGTATTTGCGCCTCCACTGCTAAAATGACGAGTTGTGCCCTGACCGGTTTGGCTCAGTGGATAGAGCGTTGGCCTGCGGACTGAAAGGTCCCAGGTTCGATTCCGGTCAAGGGCATGTACCTCGGTTGCGGGCACATCTCCAGTGGGAGGTGTGCAGGAGACAGCTGATCAGTGTTTCTCATCGATGTTTCTAACTCTCTATTCCTCTCTGTAAAAAAATCAATAAAATATATTAATAAAAAATAAATTGACAAGTTGTGATTTGGAGCTTAATCTCCCATGGGTGTTTCTGCTGTTCCGTAGATTGCCCAGCAGTGCAACCAACATGGTACCATTGGCCAAGACTTGGTGGCAATGTGTGTGAACGATATCCTGGCACAAGGGGCAGAGCCCCTCTTCTTCCTCGACTACTTTTCCTGTGGGAACCTCGACGTCGGCACAGCTGCAGCCGTTGTCGCTGGCATCGCCGAAGCATGCAGGAAAGCTGGGTGTGCCCTCCTCGGTATGAGCCCCCTTCCGTTACGTGTCCTCCGCTGTGTGTGAGCCCGTGTATAAGTGGGATCGGTACCGATACAGCAAAGGAGCGAAGACCACATATCACAAGATGAGGCCAGTAAAGTAGAGACCACGCTGCCTGGAGAGAACGTTGCCCCTGGTGTCCTGACGCCTCCCCAGGTGCTTCCTGGCTCATATTCCTGTACCGGCCGGGCCTCCCCTGTCTCCCTGGTCTTCGCCACCTTTGCATCCCATCTTTCTCGGTGGCCTCTCAGTCGGGGTGGGTCATGCCCTCGGGACTGGCCCTGCAGCACAGGCAGGTGGGTTCTGGGCTTGCTAAATCTTAACTTTTCCCACAGGAGGGAAACAAAATAAAAAGTGCCCAGGGTTTGTAGAAACGCTAGTGACCTGGTGCACGGATTCGTGCACATTGAAAGGAAATTAATTAGAAGAAATATTTTAATATCGCTATTCGCCCTTTCTCTGTAATAGAAGTGTCAACCAAATTCACAATCGACAATGACAGATCGAAACACACATATGTGATTGGCGCCAGCAAGAGCTTTATATGTGTTGTGCATGTGTGAGTCAACCTAGCCTTTTATATATTAATTAGGCCTGCTTTTTCTGATTTAGCTAAACTTTTTCTAGCCCAGTGAAACACCCCAACTTGTCTTTCAGGTACTTGTCAGCAACACAGCAGTAAATACCAATATGAAGCAGGTTATTATTGTAGATCACACAGGGAGAACAAGGGGTAAAATATTTAACTGCCACAGTGTTTGACTATATTCTGCACAGTGAGAAAACCTGAAGCCATTTTCAAGGTCCACCATTTCTTCTTTTCAGTCAGGTCAGGTTTCTAAATCTCCATTTTCCAGCCAATGAAAAGAAAATAGGATTCCACCGCGTCTCCTATCTACCTACTCCAGGACTTCTGTGAGGATCAGTTGAGATGAGGCACGGGGAAACACTTCACAGACATTTGGTTAAAGTGTAAAGTGTTTCCACCTGGCTAGAAAGCAAGTCGTGTTCCTGGGCTGAAGAAACTACAAGGAGGCTAGTCGCTAGGGAGAGGAAGCCGGGCGTTGCTACGTGATGTCATTACCCGGTGCCCACAGCCACCGTTTCCAGGCTGGGCTGGGCTGCGGGCTGCATTCTCAGCAGCGTCGGCTGCGATGTCTGGGGTGTCGCTCCAGGGTGGTGGCAGGGCCTGTGTCCCACTTGGGGGAAGCCAAGTGTTGCTCTGTGGGTGCCAGGTCCAAGGTGCCGTTTCTCTGTAAATGGCCAGTGCGCATCTCAGCAGCTCTTACGTTGAGTGTCTGCCCCCTGGTGGTCAGTGCACATCATAGTGACGGGTTGGACACTTAGCACATTAGCCTTTTATATATATAGATTACGTGAATGTCTATGAGACTTGTGCAAAATGAATCCAGGTTGACCAAGGCATAAAGCTACCTCTTGGTGTTACCATTTCTGTGGACAGGTCCATTCCAGAAGCCACCGTTGCCTTTGCAGCCATTTTTTAGGACAGCCTCCCATTTGGAGTCTGAGTGACTAGACCGTGTCTTTGCACAATGTTACCCTGCAGTGCCCTGTGGGTGCTTTTCAGGCCGGGGCATTTGGTGGTGGGCGGGCTGATTCATCACTGCCTCGGCCTGTACCGTCATCTACAACAGCGGTCACCAACCTTTCAGACCTCACGGACCTCTAGTGGGCGACCGCTGATCTGGAACACAGGTAGAGTGGCTGTAAAGATCAACTACAGGGAAAGCATGGCCGAGACCTAACTGCTAGGACGTGACGTTTTATTCACGGAGCACCGTCTCATGCAAGTGATGTGTGGGGGCTACCTCGCCCTTTCTGGAAATTGGCGCGATTTCCTCTGAGATCCTACTCGGTTAACAGTGCTGTTGGGCAGCCCACAGGGTGCATTTAAGGGATGTTTAGGATTGCCGCCACGTGTCTAATTGTAGCTGGTGTCACTACTTCCCAGACAGATGCGTAAATATTACCGTTTCCTTGTTCTTGTGTGATCTTCCCGCCAGGAGGGGAAACAGCAGAAATGCCGGACATGTATCCCCCTGGGGAGTACGACCTGGCCGGGTTCGCCTTGGGCGCCGTGGAGCGGGACCAGCAACTCCCTCGCCTGGAAAGCATCGCTGAAGGGGATGTTGTCATTGGCATAGCGTCCTCTGGTCTCCACAGCAACGGGTTCAGCCTTGTGAGGAAGATCGTAGCTAAATCTGCCCTTCAGTACTCCTCTCCAGCTCCCCACGGCTGCGGCGACCAGACCTTAGGTGAGCGCTCGTTCACTGAACTCCTGCCTGGAGACGTCTGAGCTCCATCCAGCGGGCGGCCCTCGTGGCTTCGCTGGAATAAAGGCACTGTCCTGTGGTCGTGCCTGGACCTGGTTCTAGAACTGGAGTGCCTGCACGAAGTCACGAGCATTCTCCGCTCCATTTTCATTTCGTTGTTCTAGGGTTTTTTAAGATATTTTATTGATTTCAGAGAGGGAGAGAGAGAGAGAGAAACATCAGTGATCAGAGAGAATCATTGATCAGCTGACTTCTGCACGCCCCACACTGGGGATCGGGCCCACAACCTGGGCATGTGGCCTGACTGGGAATTGAACCGTGACCTCCTGGTTCATAGGTCGATGCTCAACCCCTGAGCCACTGGCCGGGGCGTTTTGTTGTTTGTTTTATGTTTGGTTTTCTTTCTTTTTTTTTTTTTTTTTAAAGTGTTCTGTTTTTGTTTTGTTTTGTTTTGTTTTGTTTTTAAATATATTTTATTGATTCTTTACAGAGAGAAAGGGAGAGGGATAGAGAGCTAGAAACATCGATGGGAAAGAAACATCGATCAGCCGCCTCCTGCACACCTCCCACAGGGGATGTGCCCACAACCAAGGCACATGCCCTTGACCGGAATCGAACCCGGGACCTCTCAGTCCGCAGGCCGACGCTCTATCCACTGAGCCAAACCAGTCAGGGCTTATGTTTGGTTTTCTATTCACTGGCTAAGTTTTTGTCTTTTCTCTCCAATACCCAGGGGACTTACTTCTGACTCCGACCAGAATCTACAGCCACTCCCTGTTACCTGTCCTGCGTTCGGGCCACGTCAAGGCCTTTGCCCACATCACCGGTGGAGGGCTGCTGGAGAACATCCCCCGGGTCCTCCCTCCGAGATGCGGGGTGGAGTTAGGTAAGCGCGCTTAGAGACGCTTTCACTCGGAACTGTTAGGAGAAAAGATGCGCGAGGGAACTAAGGCTGGTTAGTGCACGTGTGATCACACGTGGAACGTGCTTGTCCCTGCGGTGTCGGGGCCAACAGGGCTGCCCCTTTCACCTCTCCCGCTCTTGGCCATGTGTGCAGATGGTGAAACCCTCCCGTGTAATTGTCTTGCGGCAGGTGAAGTGCTGTGAGGTCCTCCGGGGTGGGCGGTCTTAGGCTCTGTCGTGTCAGACCCGGGAACGTGCGGGGAGGGCAGGCGCAGCCCTGACTAGTCCTCTGCGGGGTGACGCCTGGACCAAGGCGTGCGGGAGGGGACAAAGCTGGGAGTCATTTGTGCTTAGAAGGGAAAGCAAGTCCCAAGTCTCTGGTCAAGCAGGTGAGTGGATGGCAGCATCCAGACGCAGGAGAAGAGTAGATTTGGAGCAGGCATTGGAATCCGTGTTTCAATCTTCGGGTGCTTACTGCAAGGAGTCTGTGGTCAGAAGTGAGGTCAGCCCTAACTGGTTTGGCTCAGTGGATAGAGCGTCGGCCTGCGGACTGAAGGGTCCCGGGTTCAATTCTAGTCAAGGGCATGTACCTTGGTTGTGGGCACATCCCCAGTAGGGGGTGTGCAGGAGGCAGCTGATCGATGTTTCTAACTCTCTATCCCTCTCCCTTCCTCTCTGTAAAAAATCAATAAAATATATTTTTAAAAAAAATTAAAAAAAAAAAAAGAAGTGAGGTCAGATTGAAGTTAAGGTGGGTGCCCGTATGCAGGTAGTCACCGCTAACGCCAAGAGAGTGGAGGGGCCAGAGGTTGGTCCTCAGGGTCTGGCCTTGGCAGCAGTAGGGTCACTGCAAGAGCTGTTGGGGGAGTGAGCTCTGTAAAGGTGTCAGCCCCCAGCAGGGACTTGAGCGTGACCCCGGTCGGCATGTCAGGTGCCGCGTACCTCTAGGGTGAGGGCCCGGATAGACCCGTACATCTCAGGGGGAGAAGAGAAACAAAGACCATGGACAGAGAGCACTGACTCAGAAACTGATTGGTTAAAGGGAAGGGGTAGTGACTTCTGCTCAGAGCAAAGTGAAGGACAGGGTGTCCCCCTGTTTTTATAGGGGAAAGAGACAGGCAGGGCACGTGGGCAAGCTGTCCGTCAGCTGTACACACTGGCTTGAGGGGTAGAAACATGCCTTTCCCCAGTGAAGGCAGACGCGCTTAGTGACCTGCGCAGGCCTGACTGGCAGCTTGAGGTGAGACATACACAGGGAGGCCGTCAAGGTCAGAAACAGGACTGGGGCGGCGAGCAGGACGGAAGGAGAAGTTGGAGCTGGTTGGTTGTGTAATTTTCCCCCCAGAGAAAGAGCTTGCGTAGCCTTGGAACAGAACAGAAAAACATGACGTGGTGGGGTTGGTGGGGTTGGGCTGATCGGGCGGGGGAGTGATGGGGCGGAGCAGCCGTGGGTGTAGGTTTTGGATGTGCTGAGCTAGCCCCTCTGCCGGAGCATGTGTGACCCTCGGAGAGTCCGAAGAGGTGGCCGTGAAGCTAGGAAACAGGCCGCGTCAGCGGGGAGCGTGGTCAGATGGGATTGCGCCCCTCCAGGAAGCGGAAGAGAGAAGCTGGGCGAGGGCGGGGCCCCCATCAGCAGCAGTACAGCGTGCAGGGGCCCATGGGTTACAGTAGTGGCTTCAGACACTCCTGGGGAGAGAGGGTTCCCAGTGAGACTAAGCAGAGCCTGAAAGACGTGCTCGTCCTCTTGAAGCCATTCAGAGCGGTGGCATGCTGATGCATGGAGCGCCGAGGCTGGCCTCACCGGGCACCTGCCAGGGCCTGCGGTGCAAGCACTGCCATCCTGGCCAGCTCTTAGACGGCTGTGTCGCTGCCTGCACAGGCGGGCGCCGGCACCCACTGGCTAAAAAGAACGTAGTGCTCGCCACCCCCGGAACTGGGGCGTTGGTGTAGCCATATTCCTAAAAGCCGTTCCCTTTCAAATTACGCAAATGTCCGTCCCAATGCGAAGGACACTCGGTCCCTGCGTCAGCCTCTGAGGGTTTCCTCCAGGCATCAGACTTTGACAACAGACTTACGTAAGGAATTCTCGGCGTCGATGGTACTTGTCGTGTTGTTCATGACACGCTTGATCATTCGTACAACAGGCTCTTAGCCTGTTGGCCTTTTTTATATAAATAGATACTTTGTAAATGTTTTGCTAAAACGTCATAGTTGGGTGTCATCTGTTTATCCTGCCATTTACTGTGCCATCAATACTAACCTGTCATAACAGCATCACTTTTAATGAGTGTCCATAAAACCTGTTCCTTTATGTCGCTGTTGACTCCTGACTGTTGATGGAACGGTGACCTTCGTCGCGGCTAAAGTAGCAGGCTGTTGGGTTCCCATGGCCGTGTGCGCACCCCCATCCTTTCTGCGAGAGCGACGGTGGGTCACCAGACAACGCTTGCCCGTTTCCAGATGCCCGGGCCTGGAGGGTCCCCACCATCTTCTTGTGGCTGCAGCGCGAAGGACGCCTCTCGGACGAGGAGATGGCCAGGACCTTTAACTGCGGGGTCGGGGCCGCCCTCGTGGTGTCGGAGGACCTGGCGGAGCAGGTGCTGAGGGACGTTCGGCAGCACCAGGAGGAGGCCTGGCTGGTCGGCAGGGTGGTGGCCCGCCCTGAAGGTAGTCGCTCCTTATTTAGCTCCTCGGCGTATAATCCTGAGTGTGCCTGTCCCACCTCTCCCGCTCTCCGTCCCCCTCCTGCTCCGGCATCGCTGTGGCACAGGTGTAGCCGGACCACAGCCACACGGTGACACCATGTACCTCTTCACTTCGGCCGCGGGGCTAGGCCTCCGTAGCAGCCGCGTAGGCACCACCCCCCGCCCGACAGCCGCGCCTTGGCCAGCGGGGTGAGAGCTGGCGAGTGAAGCGCCACTCCGGGGGGGAGGAGGGGGAGCAGTGCTGGGGCGCCGTCTGAGGGCCCCAGGCATCGAGCCCCAGCCGTCCGCCGCGGGCACCGGTTTCCTGGCACAGCCCTGTACCAGCTGCACTTCCACATCCGCACGCTGCTCCCTGGGTCACTTCCCGAGACCTTTCCCGGGCGGCGTTTTGCGGCTCGGCTCGGGCCCGGGAGTGGTGAGCGAGCACCCTGACCAGCGCTCTGCTTTCCCCGGGGGCTCGGTCACCAGCGCCAGCAGGCGGCAGCGCGGCAGAACCCACCCGGAATTCTCCACTCAGGTCCGGGCTTGGGGTCCTGTCTCCCCCACCTCTCATTCCTTCGTGGTGTAGGTTCCACATTGAGGCAGTTTCTCCAAATACCGGAAAAATGAGCCCACATCCTTCAGCTCGCGTGGCAGTAAGAAAGGCCCCCTCTTTGCCAGCGTCCCGTGTCAGCTCTGAGTGGCTTTGCTTGTTCCCATCCTCCGCGGGAGCCCCGGAGCTCCCCACTGTCGTGGATGAGCGTGGAGGGCGGGGTGGAGCCCTGGCAGGCGGGGTGTCGCCACTGGCCAGGTCCCGTCGTGTGCTACGGCCTTAGCTGAAGCGGGCAGTGTGTCCCCTGAGGAGGCTTTTAGGAACGAGTGGCATTAAGTAATACAAGCTGTTACTTTTGTCCTCGCACATCTTCTCTTCCGAACGAAATACTGCGTTCTGCAGTGTTCACAGACCCTGGCTGTCCGCACTGGTCAGTCATGGCTGTGCTTGCTTCTCTCCTGGGTGTTTGAATGAAGGTGCCCCCCGCGTGAGAGTCAGGCACCTGCTGGACGCCCTGCGGCCGAGCGGGCCCGCGCTGCAGAACGGCTCCGTGCTCCGTCCCTTCTCTGCCCCGGAAAAGGCCCGAGTGGCCGTCCTCATCTCTGGGACAGGTGAGCTGTGGCCTCCCCTTTCCTAGGGCGCTGCAGGCACGCTCTTCCCCCCCCCCAGAAACCTCCGGGGCGGGGTCACGGAGGGGTGTCATCTCTGCAGCCCCCGGGAATCTAGTCAGTCACACAGCCCAGGGGGTCCCGTCGGTGACGGACTCACTAGGTGCCAGGTGGGGGCTAGACTTCTCCGAGGGCCCACTTCGTACGTTACGTAAATGTCTAACCACTACGCTGTACCCTGAAACTGATGGGATATGGAATGTGAACTGCAAGGTAAAAGGTGTTAGGGCACATGTCTCTTTAAGAAGTGTGAGCTTGCTGTGTTTTTCTCTCCCAGGCTCGAACCTGCAGGCGCTGATAGACAGCACCCGGGAGCCGAGCAGCGCCGCCCACATCGCCGTGGTCATCTCCAACAAGGCGGCGGTGGCCGGGCTGGACCGCGCGGCGAGTGCGGGCATTCCCACCAGGGTACGGCCTCCGGGCGGGCATTCCCACCAGGGTACGGCCTCCGGGCGGGCATTCCCACCAGGGTACGGCCTCCGGGCGGGCATTCCCACCAGGGTACGGCCTCCGGCCTCGGCGTGTCCTGCCCGCGGCTGTTTACACCTGTTCCGCCCCACAGGCTGGGGCTCGGGCACGTGGCCTCTGGATCTCTGGGTTTGGGGTGGTGCTGGGCCGATCTTTCTGCTTCGTCCCGTCCACCCCCTACCTCTTTCCATCAGCGCATCTTCGCAGGGAAGTGGGCTGCGGCCTGTGGAAAGGTCGAGTGGAACTATTTGTGTCCTTCATTGAAACAGATCATGCCTCTGCTTTTCTATCCCAGGTGATTAATCACAAGTCATATAAAAGCCGTGTCGAATTTGACATGGCCATCGACCGGGTCCTCGAAGAGTTCTCCGCGGACATCGTCTGTCTGGCAGGCTTCATGCGGATCTTGTCTGGCCCCTTCGTCAGGAAGTGGAATGGTGAGCGGGAGCTGCCTGGCGCCACGTTGAGAGGCCACGTGAAAGTGGACCTCGGGCGGTGAACCGGCCAGGCGGCCCCAGTGGCGTGTTTACGCGACACGGACTGTGTGGCACGGTCACAGAGTCATTTCCTTCGCCTTAGCCCAGAGAATGCCCAGGGTGATTCAGGACCCCGCTGTCACCCGTTCCTTTGGCCTGTGTACTATCGCTTTTCTAACAGAGCGGGGCTGTTGCCTACACCACACAGACGGTGCTTCCGCTTCTGAGTCCATGTTCGGAGGGGGCCTTTTTACTTGTCTGGGAGCAAGAGAGAGTGGCTCCCGGGCGCCCCGCCCCCTCCCTCAGGGAGTGCAGGCGCTGCTGGGGTGGCAGGGAGGCCGTTGTGGCCAGAAAACAAAGTGCTGGGGTTACTGCCTTTCCCCACAGAAGTTCCCCTGCGTCCTGCTGTGCTGTGCACACGTCTGAGCAGTAAATGCACTTTCTCTCCAAGCGGGCGCACAGGCCGCGAGCAGGCGGGGCCTTCGGTGCCGGGGCGCAGGGCTGAGCCGGCATCTGGCTGCTGGGCATGCCACTGGTCCCCCTGGACACGGTGCGAGGGTTTGGTGTCTCCCTAGTGTGCGCCAGCGACACGCTGCGTTATCTTCCAAAGCCCCAGGGCCCACAGAGAGCGCCCGCCCCGGCCCTGTCCAACCTCAGTCACTGCAGGTCCCTCGGCGAGTCCTCAGCCGTGCAGGGCAGGGACCTGCCGCCCCCACCGTCCTGGGACGCGAGCCTGCGTTTCCCTTTGCCTTCTCTCTGTCCCTGATGACGAAAACACCCTCCAGAGAAATGCTGCCCCCACTCCTGTTCCCGACAGGAGAGCACGCGGTCCTGTAACAGGTCACAGGACGTTTTCCTTCTGACACTGTGCTCGCCCTCCCAGGGAGAATGCTCAACATCCACCCGTCCCTGCTGCCGTCCTTCAAGGGCGCCAATGCCCACGAGCAAGCCCTGGACGCCGGCGTCGCGGTGACGGGGTGCACCGTGCACTTTGTCGCTGTGAGTATGTCCCCACCGCGGCGTCACTGGGGTGTGGGGGTGAGTGGTACCGGCTGGAACGTCAGGTTCAAAACGTTGCTTCCTTTCCAGGAAGACGTGGATGCCGGGCGGATTATTTTACAGGAAGCCGTGCCGGTGAGGAGGGGCGACACCGTGGCCACCCTGTCCGAGAGGGTGAAGGTCGCGGAGCACAGGATCTTCCCCGCGGCCCTGCAGCTGGTGGCCAGCGGCGCCGTGCGGCTGGGCGAGGACGGCCGGCTCCGCTGGGCCCAGGAGGAGTGACGCCGCCTCCGCGGGAAGGAGGGCCGGCCCCTCGCACGGTCCCGTGGCTTTTATCACATCCTCAGCCCAGAAACTCGCCCTTTTTTAACCGATTCTGTACAGGCAAGGCTGGTGGGCGCACCCGGGACGTGGATGTGTTGCCTCCAGGGGTCTGGTAGGACCACCTGTTGACGACCTTGTTCGGGATTCAGCTGGTCACTCAGTTCTTCCGCTGTCAGCCACACAAGCCACCAAGCTCTTCGCCCCCTTCCCTCTTTTTCTGGCCAACGTCACCTCTGGGCGGCTCCCCGGGCCGGGCAGCCGGCTGGCCACGCACTTTCCTCACGTCGACTGGAGGCCACGGCCATCACGTAAACAGAGGCTCGGGCATCCCACACTCGGGTCCCTCGCTTAGGAACTGTCGGCCCTTAGGTTCTGGAGCCTTCACTCGATGTTAAGCCACACCCTGGCCTGTGAAGTTCACAGAGAAAACATCTCATGCTTTAAAGGTAGAGGCCAGTGCCGAGAGGTAAGGACACCAACGTAAGCTTCGGACGTCGGAAACAAACTCCCAGCTCGCTGTGACGCGGCCCGCCACTAAAGGGACCCTGGCTCCGGGGGCACCGCCAGTTCCATGTCTTGGCAGAGGAAGGACCAAATGTGTGTGAACATCGGACTGCCAGAAACCAAGCACACGCCTGGGACCGGCAGGGGTGCTGTGACGAGCAACAGAGCCGGCCTGACAGCCCGTCTTGGTGATGAGTGTTACTGGGACGGGTTGAATGTGTTCATAATGATGGATCCAGAGAAAAGGTCCTTTAAGCTATGACAAAGCCATAGCACAAAGAAGGGTAAAAGGTCAATGTTTTACTGGCGCAATAAACGGACATTTTATTATAGATGTCTTTGTTCGTGGGAGCAGGAGTGAAACATCAGCCCCTGAGCACTGTGTTCAGGTAGGAAGATAGGGAGACGGGGGGGGGGGGGTCCCCCATCATCAGTGAGCCCTGCAGGTTACACACAGCCGTCAGAGAGAGAGGATTCAGGTGTGAGTTCCAAATGTCCTCAAGAGGAATGTCCCTTATCTCCAAGAGCCATTTCGTCTACATGTTCCCTCTCAATTTTTTTTTTTAATATATTTTATTGATTTTATACAGAGAGGAAGGGAGAGGGATAGAGAGTTAGAATCATCGATGAGAGAGAAACATCGATCAGCTGCCTCCCGCACACCTCCCACTGGGGATGTGCCCGCAACCAAGGCACATGCCCTTGACCGGAATCGAACCCGGGACCCTTCAGTCCGCAGGCCGACGCTCTATCCACCAAGCCAAACCGGTTTCGGCTTCCCTCTCAATTTTTTACTACAGTTTTTAAATCCTTACCCAAGGATCTGTTTTTGTTGATGTGAGAGAGAAACATCAGTCGGTTGCTTCCTGTACACCTCCCCCCCACACACACACACCAGGGGTTGAACTTGCAACCTAGTATATGCCCTGACTGGGAATGGAGACTGCACCCTTTTGGCACACGGACACAATGCTCCAGCCGCCTGCGCCACCTGGTCAGGGCAATACTTTACTGCCTTTAACTGCTGCACAAACTTCTAAATAACTCAAGTACAATACAGTCGTGTTTAGCTATATACGCTTAACAATGTGCTGCTCGTCACTCATTACTTTTCTCCCTGGCACCTCTCTGTGCTGAGTGGCCAGAAATAGCCCAAATCGTGCCCCAGGGAGGGGCTGGCAAGGGCCCTACGGGCTCCACTTCCCGTGGGCACTCAGCCCGGGGCTGCCCCACAGCCAAGCGCACTCGGGTGAGCTCTGCCTGCAGGGAGCGTGCCCACGCCTTTCCCTTCTCCCACAGGGCGCCTCTCCTAGCCTCCAGGGGACCCAGGAGACTTGCAGCCAGGGGAGCAGTGGGCAGCGGCGGCTGGTCCTGGCTCACCCAGACCTTGTCCCCAAGGCCCCGTGTCTGACTTCCAGGAGCCGGAGCAGCCAGCCTGGGCCTCCTGTTGCTTCTCTGCCCTTGTTGCACTGTCCTGGGTGTGTTTTTGCTTTGGTCAATAAGTTCCTGCTTTTCTAAAAAAAAATAGGCCACACACTCTGGTCGCCGTATCTCTGGGTCGATCCTTCAGCCTTAAAGTCCTAGGCAGAGTCATCTGATTGGCCATGTTTAGGTCACCCACCTGCCCTCAGCCGGGGTCACACTGCTACTCGCCTGACAATGGGTGCCAAGCTCGGGAGCCGCCTCCCCCCACCCCTGAGACAAAGGTCTGGCCCCACAGCTGAAGTGATGTTGCAACAGCAGGGGTTCAGGAAGACACAAAACCCAGTTTCTGCCCTGGCCGGCTTAGCTCAGTGGATAGAGCGTCTGCCTGCGGACTGAAGGGTCCGGGATTCGATTATGGTTAAGGGCACGTGCCCAGGTTGTGGGCTTAATCCCCAGTAGGGGAAATGCAGGAGGCAGCCAATCGATGATTCTCATCATTGATGTTTCTATTTCTTCCTCTCCCTTTCTCTCTGAAATCAATAAAAATATATTTTTTTAAGTTTTTTTAAAATACATTTTTCTTTATTTCAGAGAGGAAGCAGGGGAGGGAGAGAGAGAAAGAGGGAAACATTAATGATGAGAGAATCATCGATCCGCTGCCTCCTGCATGCCCCCCACTGGGGATCAAGCCCAAAACCTGGGCATGTGCCCTTGGCCGGAATCGAACCTGGGACCCTTCAGTCCGCAGGCTGATGCTCCATCCACTGAGCCAAGCCGGCTAGGGCTGAAGTTGATTTCTTAACTCTCTGGACTGCTTTTGACCAATCCTTCGATGTAAACGGTGCCACCACCTCCACTGTTTAAGAGAGACCATGTGATGGCCGTTCTTTCTCAAGCCAGGCAAGCCTTCTGTTTACCACACCTAAGGCCGTTTCTCTTTCCTGGAGCCTGTTGTGAATTAACGCTTAAAAACTCGTAAGCAGAAACCATCCAAATGTCCATCAGCTACTGCATCGATAACGTGGTCTAGCCATACAATGGAGTGTTCTTTGGTCTTTAAAAGAAATGAAGTGCAGACCCACTACGACATGGACCGTGAAACGTTAGGCCAAGTGGGAGGACCCAGTGCCCTGTGGACACACCATTGATTCTGTTTACGTGGAATTCCCGGAACGGGCAAATCCCGAGACAGAGGGAGGATCGGTGTTTGTCCGGGGCTGTGGGATAGAGACATCCGGGGCCGATGACTGAAGGGTGCGGGGTTTCTGTGGGGTACTGAGAACTTCTAAAGTTGATTGTGTTGATTGTCCCCCCATGAACATTGCCTAAAGCCACTGGACTGAACTGTGCCCTTTAAATAGGTGTGTTGTGTGGCACGTGACTTCCACCTCAATAAAACTTACCCCCAAAAAAGGTACAATTCCCCTGTGACTGTGAAATTCATGGTTTTTGAAGTACATCAAGATTACATGTAATCTTATGTTATAAAATACATCAAACTTACATGATAATGTTCCACAGGCAGCATATGAAGTCACTCAGGTGAACACAGACAGGACTTCGTGCTTTGTGACAGAGTGTGTTAAACACTCTGTGGCAGTCCTAGCCCTCAGGCCCTCCGCCTGGGAACCTGGCCATTCCCATGGGTGAGCTCGTTCAAGACACCGCCTGCCGAGCCAGCTGTGCTCAGCACTGCCCTGAGAGCCGGAGGTTGTAATGTTCTGGATCTAGTTCACGTTGCAGAAAAGATTCATTAATGGAAATGTTGGTGGAACTGAAAGTCCAACTGCATTTAAGAAGTAGTTCTCGCCGAAACCGGTTTGGCTCAGTGGATAGAGCGTCGGCCTGCGGATTGAAGGGTCCCGGGTTCGATTCCGGTCAGGGGCATGTGCCTTGGCTGCGGCCACATCCCCAGTCGGGGGTGTGCAGGAGGCAGCTGATCGATGTTTCTCTCTCATCGATGTTTCTAGCTCTCTATCTCTCTCCCTTCCTCTCTGTGAAATATCAATAAAATATATATATTTAAAAAAAATAATAATAAAAATAAAAATAAAAAAAAAGAAAAGTTTATTACATTTTTAAAAAAAAAAAAAAAGAAGAAGTAGTTCTGGCCCGGGTGGCGTGGCTCAGTGGTGGAGTGCCGACCTATGAACCAGGAGATCCTGGTTTGATTACCGCTCAGGGCAGGTGCTCGGGTTTCGGGCTCAAACCCCAGTAGGAGGTGTGCAGGAGGCAGCTAATCAATGGTTCTCATCATCGACGTGTTTTTCTGTTTGTTTTTTTTTTTGTGGGTTTTTTTTGTAATAGTTTTTTTTTATTGTTTGAAGTATTACAAATAGTAGTACATATGTCTCCTTTTTTTTCCCCCCATTGGCCTCCCCCCGGCCTCCCCTACCCCCCAATCATTGATGTTTCTAACTCTCCCTCTTCCTTCCTCTCGCTCTAAAACAATTTTTTTAAAAAGGCATAAAAATGCTAACTCCGAGCCCACCTGTACTCACGTCAATGAACGCCTGGCCCCAGGGGAGATCTTAGTCTTGCAGTGAGGCTCACGCCCCCCCAAATGCAAACACCACTGTGGTGTGATGGCCCTGAAGGAGGAGCAACCCAAAGCCAGGCCCGCGGGACAGGGTGCAACAATAATCATAAAAGGAGTCGCTTTAAAATGGAGCTGCCCCCCCACCCCCGTCCCCCAGAGGCTGCCTGGCAGTCTCATGCCTCCAACCTTCGGGGGTGAAAACGGCAAACTGACCTTTGCTCTGGGCCTGAAGCACCACTGAGCGCCAAGGGACTGCTTGCAAGGATAACAAGAAAGCAGATGAGCCTGAGGACTGAGGATGGTGACCTGAAGATTCAATACATGGGTGAGAATTAGGCTACTGTTGCCTCATCTGAACCCACAGAAATGCTTTCTATGGATGCAATTGTCCCTCCCTTTCCCCTAACTGCCCATGGCCTCCCTCTCCTGGTCTGAGTCCTACTGGGGTTTCCCCAAACAGCTATTCTCTCTCTTTTTTAATCCTATATAATAAAACCCTAACATGCAAATCGACCAAACAGCGGAATGACTGGCAGAACGGCTGATTGCTATGACATGCACTGACCACTGATCAGCGACTGGAGGTGATCGGGGCGCCAGGCCACCAGCCAAAGCAGGTGGCGTGGGGGTTGGGGAGGATCACCCCACAGGTGGCCCTGATCGCCAGCCAGGCCTAGGGACCCTACCCTATATATTGGGAACAGTCTCTTACATTTAAAAATTAAACCTGGCAAGGCCTCTCTAACACTGAAAGAACAGGATGCAGCGATGACACGCATGGACTCTGGCCTGCACATTTTGTGGTCTGCCCAGATTCTGACACAACTGTGTGGCAAATCCAATTACTTAACTTCTCTCTGCTTCAGCTTTTCACCCATAAGATGGGGGAGATGGTACTACTGCCTCAGAAGATCATGTTATGGACTGCTTTTTATAATCAGGGCGAAAAATGTAGCTGCCCACACAACAGCAAGATGCCCTTCACCTGTGTGAAAAGCATGGTCACTGGTGCATGCAGCGTCCCGGATTGTGAGAGGGATGTCCGACTGCCGGTTTAGGCCCCACATCCTGAGGGGTCCCAGATTGTGAGAGGGCGCAGGCTGGGCTGAGGGACACCCGTCCCCCCACCCCTCACCCCTCCACCCCGGTCCACCCCCGTGCAGGATTTCCTGCACCGGGCCTCTAGTGTCAAATAGAATGCTTGTTGCCTCTCGCTTCAGAAGGCCTTTTATTATTTAGGTGGCCGAGGGCGTGTCCAGCCAGGGGGAGGGGAAGAGGCTGAAGCCTCTGCTTGCTCTTGGAGTCTCTCTCTCGGAGGAAGCTGGGATAATACGAACTCCGGGCGTGCACTAAGGCACCCTGAGGCTGGGAGGCCCGCTGCAGCAGGTTGCTAGGCCGCTGTCTGAAACGCCACAGACGGGGCGGCGTAACCACAGAGGCCACAGCCTGACCTCAGCAACCAGCGCGGCATCGAGGCCCCGTAACTCTTGGTTGTGGGGCGTCCTGTCCTGCGCATTGTAGGCTGTTGAGCAGCGTCCCCGGTCTCTGCCCACTAGAGGCCAGTAACATTCCCAGTTGTAACAATCAAAAATGTCTCCACGCCGGCTGGCGCGGCTCAGTGGTTGAGCACTGACCTATGAACCAGGAGGTCACGGTTCATTCCGCATCAGGGCACGTCCCTCAGTTGCAGGCTCAATCCCAGGCCCAGTAGGGGTGTGTGGGAAGCAACCAATTGCCGTGTCTATCACACATGGATGTATCTCTCTCTCTCTGTAAACACCCCCCTTCCACTTTCTCTAAAAAAAAAAAAAATCAGCAGAAACCGGTTTGGCTCAGTGGATAGAGCGTCGGCCTGCAGACTGAAGGGTCCCGGATTCGATTCCGGTCAAGGGCATGGACCTTGGTTGCGGGCACATCCCCAGTGGGAGGTGTGCAGGAGGCAGCTGATCGATGCTTCTCTCTCATCGATGTTTCTAACTCTCTGTCCCTCTCCCTTCCTCTCTGTAAAATATCAATAAAATATATTTTAAAAAAAAAATCAATGGAAAAAATATCCTTGGGTGAGGATTAACAGCAACAAAAAAGAAAATGGTAACTACAGGAATGTGTTAATTAGCTTGATTGCGGTGATTATGTCAATATATGTGTTGTACACCTTAAATATACACAATATTTGTCAATCACTCCTCGGTAAAGCGGGACCCAGCTGCTGAAGGTGCGGAAAGCAAGGAGGGGCGCACTGTAGACCAGCGACTGCCACCAGCAGGGCGGGAAGTGTAAGGGGGGTGGGGAAGGGTGCAAATCGTGGTGCCCAGGGAGCTGGCGTGCACTGTCCTCCCACCAGGGGCCTCCGTTAGGGGGAGAGGCACACATTATTCCTGATTTCAAGGACCAGCTCCAGTCGAATAAGTCATCGCATGAATTCAATGCCAAAATGGCCATCAGACATCCTGGCGGAAGGGCAGTTTACCTGAACAAAGATGCCCAACCCCTGAGGGTGGCCCGCACTGACCACCGGAGGGTAGCTGAGGAACTGGCCAGTGGGAAAAGGGGACAATACCCAAATGAGTGTGACTCCTCCTTTCAGAACACCCTCCCTTAGCTCACACTCGAACAACATAAACTAATTTACGCCTTCTTTCTCTTAAGCCGACAGCCAGGGGTACTCAAGCTACGGCCCGCGGGCCACATGCGGCCCGCCGGGGACATGGATCCGGCCCGCCGGGTGCCGCTGCCTGTCCTGCTTAGCAGCCGATGCGTCCCGGGCCCTCAGTGCGCATAGGAATTTGTTCATAGTTTTTTTTTTGTTTTTTTTTTAAATATATATTTTATTGATTTTTTAGAGAGAGGAAGGGAGAGGAATAGAGAGTCAGAAACATCTATGAGAGAGAAACATCCATCAGCTGCCTCCTGCACACCTCCCACTGGGGATGTGCCTGCAACCAAGGTACGTGCCCTTGACCAGAATCGAACCTGGGACCCTTCAGTCCGCAGGCTGATGCTCTATCCACTGAGCCAAACCGGTTAGGGCCATAGTTTTTTTTTTAAGCTATAGTCCGGCCCTCCAACGGTCTGAGGGACAGGGAACTGGCCCCGTTTAAAAAGTTTGAGGACCCCTGCTTCCCTGACCAAATAGAGTAAGAAATGAATGCAGCGCTAGCCAGTTTGGCTCAGTGGATAGAATGCCCACCTGTGGACTGGAAGGTCCCGGGTTCGATTCCCGTCAAGGGCATGGACCTCGGTTGCAGGTTCCCAGGCCCTGGTCGGGGCTCGTGCAGGAGGCAACCCATCGATGCCTCTCTCTCGCATCGATGTTTCTCCCTGTCTCTCCCTCTCCCTTCCGCTCTCTCTAAAATCAATGGGAAAACATCCTCGACGGAGGATTAAGAAGAAGAATGCAGCCCTAGCCGGTCTGGCTCGGTGGATAGAGCGTCGGCCTGCAGACTGAAGGGTCCCAGGTTCGATTCCGGTCAAGGGCATGTACCTTGGTTGCGGGCACATCCCCAGTGGGGGGTGTGCAGGAGGCAGCTGATCGATGTTTCTCTCTATCCTTCTCCCTTCCTCTCTGTAAAAATAAATAAAAAACATATTTTCTTTTAAAAAAAGAAGAAGAGCCCTAACCGGTTTGGCTCAGTGGATAGAGCATCAGCCTGTGGACTCAAGGGTCCCAGGTTCGATTCCGGTCAAGGGCATGTACCTTGGTTGTGGTCACATCCCCAGTGGGGGGTGTGCAGGAGGCAGCTGATAGATGTTTCTCTCTCATCGATGTTTCTAACTCTCTTCCTCTCCCTCTCCGTAAAAAATCAATAAAATATATTTAAAAGAAAGAAAGAAAGAAAGAAAGAAAGAAAGAAAGAAAGAAAGAAAGAAAGGAAGAAAGAAAGAAGAATGCAGATGCCACCCAGGAAAGCATTTTCACGGGGATTCTAAAACCTAGCTGCAGAAGACACTGCTTGCAAAGGGCACCGGACAGCATTCGCTCTTCGCATCCAGACCGAACCGTAAGTCGATCCTCAGGGAGGTGTGATTGGGTCGCTACGGCACTACAACGTATGGGAAAGAAATCCAGTTCTTTGCAGTCATCACAGAACCAGCAAACAAAAGAGAACGAAATGAAACGCAGGGGGATTAAGACGGAGCCCTCCCTCCTTTGGTCCACGTGTGAAATTACAGCCGCCAGGACCAAGGAGGCGTGGCGTGGCCCGAGCCGCGCTCCGTGAGCGGCCAGCACGCGTGTAATGTCACCATGGAGTCAGGACGGCTGGTGTTCGGTAACTTCCTACAGTAGTGTCATCTACTTTCCACCCACTCAGCAACGCCATTAGTAAAGGTTTGGATGCGCTCACTAAATTCTTTTTTTTTTTTAATATATTTTATTGATATTTTACAGAGAGGGAGAGAGATAGAGAGCTAGAAACATCCATCAGCTGCCTCCTGCACACCTCCCACTGGGGATGTGCCCGCAACCAAGGTACATGCCCTTGACCGGAATCGAACCCGGGACCTTTCAGTCCGCAGGCCGACGCTCTATCCCAGGGGTGGGCAAACTTTTTGACTCGAGGGCCACAATGGGTTCTTAAACTGGACCGGAGGGCCGGAACAAAAGCATGGATGGAGTGTTTGTGTGAACTAATATAAATTCAAAGTAAAGGAGCGGAGGGGAGAGCAAGAGAACCCTCCGCTCTTTCGGCTCCGCGGGCCGGATAGAACAGCCGAACGGGCCAGATCCGGCCCGCGGGCCGTAGTTTGCCCACGGCTGCTCTATCCACTGAGCCAAACCGGTTTCAGCGCTCACTAAATTCTTGCCAGCTGTCTATTCTCCTGTTTATGGAAAAATTTTGTTTCAAAATGCTCAACTACATTGTGAGAACACAGGATTATGAAAAAGATGCTCTAAACTAGGAAATGTCACGAACATCGATTTTCAACCGTTTCTCATTTCATGGCACACATAAACCAATTACTAAAATTCTGCAGCACACCAAAATATACGTATTTTTGCCGATCTGAGAAGAAAAATAGGTGTGATTTTGATTCATTCACACTGGATGGCTATTGTTGTGTTGGCTGCTGTCATTTCTTTATTTGACAACCTAAGAGAAAAGCGATCAATACCCGCGCTGGCTGGTTTGGCTCAGTGGAGAGAGCACTGGCCTTCGGACTGGAGGGTCCCGGGTTCAATTCCAGTCAAGGGCACATGCTCTGGTTGTGGGCTCGACCCCTGGTGGGGGGCATGCGGGAGGTGGCCGATCGATGATTCTCTCTCATCGTTGACATTTCTATCTCTCTCTTCCTCTCCCTTCCTCTCTGAAATCAATAAAAATACATTTAAAAAAATTTTTAAAAAAAGGTCAGTACCCGACTAAATAGTCAGGTAGTGCATGTTTTAAAAATTGTTGTGGCACACCAGTTGGAAATTGCTGATCTAACCCAACATACTTTCATTTAAAGTTAGTCCTACCCTGGCCGGTGCGGCTCAGTGGGCGGCGCACCATCCCATGCTCCGAAAGGTTGCCGGTCTGATTCCCAGTCGGGGCATCTGCCCAGGTGGCAGGTCCCCGTCCCCTGGCTCAGGGTGCATACAGGAAGCAAGGACAGATGTTTCTCCCTCACGTGGATATTTCTCTCTCTCTCCCTCTCCCTCCCTCTCTCTAAAATCAATACAAACATATTTAAAATAATAATACAAAACTGATCCTCTGAGAAGAGAAATGGACTTACAATGCTAGTCCTAGCTTGGCCATTTAACAACTTAAATGAGTCACTTGTAAGATGCAAACATCACGATGAGATTTGTGAAGGCGGCTTTGTGAAACCCTAAGTGCTAGGCGAGTCTGAGCCTGTGGTCAGTGCACCGATGCTTCTCAATGCCGCGTTCAAGATGCTGACCGACCAGCCCTAACCGGTGTGGCTCAGTGGATAGAGCGTCGGCCTGCGGACTGGAGGGTCCCAGGTTCGATTCCGGTCAAGGGCATGTACCTTGGTGGTGGGCACATCCCCAGTGGGAGGTGTGCTGGAGGCAGCTGATCGATGTTTCTCTCTCATCGATGTTTCTAACTCTCTATCCCTCTCCCTTCCTCTCTGTAAAAAATCAATAAAATATATTAAAAAAAAAAATATGCTGACCGACCAGAAGGGTAAAGGAGGAACTTTCATGCTCACTGTTTGCCTGTAAGGAAATCCCTCTGCGGCAGCAGGTAACGCTCTCTGCACCTACAGAGAAGGTAACACATTACTTTTTTTTAATATATTTTATTGATTTTTTTTTTTTTACAGAGAGGAAAGGAGAAGGATAGAGAGTTAGAAACATCGATGAGAGAGAAACATCGATCAGATGCCTCCTGCACACCCCCTACCGGGGATGTGCCCGCAACCAAGGTACATGCCCTTGACCGGAATCGAACCAATGACCCGTCAGTGCACGTCCCCCGGTCGCCGACGCTCTATCCACTGAGCCAAACCGGTCAGGGCGGTCACACATGGTTATATTGTCTATCACTCAGGAGCTTTGAACAGCGAGGACCCAGCTCCGGCTCTTTCTAGGAGGCGGAGTCACAGTAAAACATACCGCTTCCCGTGCTGGGCACTGTGCCAAGTGGTCTGTATAATGGTGAACTCTCACAAAAACTCAGCGAGTCTGGTGCAATGGTTCCGTCACATGTAAAATGGGGGGAAACAGCAGCATTTGCCTCAAAGGCTGTTGGCAGGATTGCCGGGCTATATTTAAAAGCTCTTGGCACGACGTCTGGCAAAAACTAAGTGATACCTACACGTTTACCAGTGATTGGTGCGCACATCTTACAGACAGGCGCAGAGAAAAGCGAATGAAAGAAAGGATTTTAAAACCACGTCTGACTCCCGTTTCTTTCTCTCCTTGTTTTAACTACCTGCCCATAGTAAGTCCCCACGTTAAGCCAGGAGACCCCCGTTTTGACTTTGCCCTCGACTACCCTCAGCCTGTCCCAACGCCTGGCTAAGTGAGCTGCTCACTAAGTACTTGCTGGACTGATGAGGGCTGGGTGTCCAGCCAGGTTTGGACTCGGTAGATCTTTCTGGACTCGGTAGATCTTTCTGGACTCGGTAGATCTTTCTGGACTCGGTAGATCTTTCTGGACTCGGTAGATCTTTGCCCCAAAGAGGCTCTTCTGGGAAATGACTCGTCTCCCTCCCCGAAACAAGTGACTGAGGTCACGGATCCCTGGCCACGGAGCTCAGCTGGTTAGAACATCATCCCCATTCGCCAAAGTCCTGGGTTGGATCCCTGGTCGGGGCACATCCAAGAAGCAACCAATGAATGCATCAATACGTGGAACCGAAGCGTAGTAACCTCCATCTTGTATAAAAAACTGCTGTCTGAAACTCTCTGCTGTTGTTAGATAGTCCCTAGTCCTGTACACTCTGTCATTATAAACTCTGTCCCCTTAAGACAGTCTGCTATTCTGTAAAATGACTTTGTTTTTAGTTCAAATAACAGAAAAAGATAAACTTTACTGTCTGACCTTGCAAGCTAGCCATCCAATGTAACAGACTAAAACAGACTAATACTGATAATAATTCCCATTTTCTTACGCCAAGTACAAACTCACTATGCATTCAAGGTTACCACTGTCTGCAACAATAACTCACACAGAGCCCTTTGTGATACCTGCGAACACAGAGGCTGAAAAGTATACATACGGGACACTGCCTCTATTTCAGGGCTGAGAGGTTTGGAAGAAACACCTCTCTCTGGGCCGCGAGTCATTTCTTCAATAAACGACTCCTAACGAACTGGCTCATTAAGGCGTCTTGTATCTCATTCGATGATTGACAATACAACAGAACAACAAACCAATGTCTCTCTCTCAAAATCAATAAATTAAAAAAATACTTCAAGCCTGGCCTCCTTGTCTCGGCAGTTGAGCCTCGACCTGTGAACTAGGGAGGTGAGGGTTCGCTTCCCAGCATGCCCGGGTGACAGCTTGAGCTCTGACAATGCAGGAGGCAGCCCATCGGTGAGTCTCTCTCTCTCATCACTGATGTCCCCCTCTCCCCTCTCCCCTCTCCCCTCTCCCCTCTCCCCTCTTCCCTCCACTCTGAAATCAATAACCCCCCCCCCCCCCCCAAAAAAAAGGCTCCCAGGGTCCCGACCTATGCTCTGCACACTGCACTGGCCCTGCACACCTCCGCCCCACCCCACGACACTTCCGCTGCACCCACAGCTCCGCTACGTCCGGCTCCCTCCCCACCAAGCTCACTGTCGGCGCAGGCGCACTGCGGAGTCCAGGGCGCGTCGCACTTCCCCGCGAACTACATCTCCCACAATCCCAATCGGCCGGACCACCTCCCGCTCGAGGTGGGGGGGGGGGAGGTGGACCAGGTCGCCCCGGGGCGGGACCGGGCCTCCTGAAAATGTCCTGCCTGTGTCCTCGTGGGTAGAATTCGTTTTGAGGGAATCTTGGGATCCCGGGAAGGTAGGACACCTGTCCCGGTTAGGTACGACTCGGTCCCCCGCCGCCTCTCAGGTCCCCTCAGTGTAAAACGGCACATGGTCTGGCCCAGAGGAGACCCCTGCGGCGCGCGGAGACTCCGGGGAGTGAGGGGCGGCCCGGGCGCGCATGCGCGGAGGCGCGGCGTGGGGGCGGGAGCCGCGCAGCCCCTTCCCCGCGGCGGTGAAGGTGAGTGCGGGCCGGGCGGGGTGTGTCCCGCGCTGGGATTGACGCTCCCCCGCGGCGACCCCCGTTGGCACGACCACCGCCTCCCAACTGCTCTGAACGCCCTGGACCCCAACTGTCCGGAAAGCTGGGGTGCCCGGGCGCCCAGGTTTAGCGTTCGTCCATCAAAATGCCTCTACAGTTAGACCACCGCCACCGCTGCACTGCCATTCCCGCGTCCCCGTCTCTCTCCGCCGCGTACCGTCTGTTTTTACGTAACAGCCGACATGTTGGGAGGGCTCCCCTCTCCTCGGCTTTCCCCGCAGGTAGCACAGCTCCTTCCTGACAAGCCTCGCGGTGAACGGCTTGTTCTGTTCAACCAGGTGTCACACTAGCTGCACACCTGGCCACCGCCCTCCCCTGGGTGGTGGGTGTCAGTCTTCTCATTGTCCTTGAGATGATGACACAGGCAAACACCAAGGAAGCAATGGTGCTGATGACGTTTATAGCCAGCCCGGGGTGCAGACAAACATTTTTGTTAGATATATTTTTATTGATTTTACAGAGAGGAAGGGAGAGGGATAGAGAGTTAGAAACATCGATGAGAGAGAAACATCGATCAGCTGCCTCCTGCACACCTCCCACTGGGGATGTGCCCGCAACCAAGGCACATGCCCTTGACCAGAATCGAACCTGGGACCCTTCAGTCCACAGGCCGACCTGAGCCAAACCGGTTACAGCCAAACATTTTTTTAAAGATATATTTTAATATATATATTTTTTATTGATTTTTTACAGAGAGGAAGGAAGAGTGATAGATAGAAACATCGATGAGAGAGAAACATCGATCAGCTGCCTCTTGCACACCTCCCACTGGGGATGTGCCTGCAACCAAGGTACATGCCCTTGACCGGAATCGAACCCGGGACCCTTCAGTCCACAGGCCGAGGCTCTATCCACTGAGCCAAACCGGTTTTGGCAAAGATATATTTTTATTGATTTTTAGAGAGGAAGGGAGAGGGAGCGATAGAAACATCAATGATGAGATCATCAATGATGGACTGCCTCCTTGGGGACTGAGCCCACAGTCCAGGCACGTGCCCTGGCAGGAATCCACCTGACCTCCTGGTCCATAGGTTGCCGCTCAACCAGGCGGCTGGGCCAGACATTTGAGTGTGCCCTAACCCTAACCCTAACCATTTGGCTTATACTGTGCTTGGTTATGCGACTTGGTTATGCTTCGTAACCTTCTGAGCTCACCTTTTCTCTTAAAAATAGGAGACTGGATTAGTTGATCTCTAAGAACTGGCCTGCTCTAAAATTCTGTGCTTAGTGAGTAGAATCCAGATTAGATCACAATGTGTTAACGATAGACGTCATCAACTTCCATTTCTCTGCTAATGTCAGTGAACTATAGCTATTAGAATGTTGGCAGCCAGCCGAAACCGGTTTGGCTCAGTGGATAGAGCGTCAGCCTGTGGACTGAAAGGTCCCAGGTTCGATTCCGGTCAAGGGCATGTACCTTGGTTGCGGGCACATCCCCAGTGGGAGGTGTGCAGGAGGCAGCTGATCGATGTTTCTCTCTCATCGATGTTTCTAGCTCTCTATCCCTCTCCCTTCCTCTCTGTAAAATATCAATAAAATATATTAAAAAAAAAAAAAAGAATGTTGGCAGCCGCCTTAGGAAGAACTGCCCCATATTGTGCTTGCAATTTCTTCCTTGTTGCTGAAAATATGAAATTAGCAGATAATCCAACTCTCTTCCCCTTTATTTGTTGTCATTTTATAGGTCATTGCTAGGAAGAACTCTGGGCGTGATAACACCTTGTATGCGAGGATGGCTCAACTCTTAAAATCTCATCTGATAAACGCTGCAGTGATTCGTAATCGAACTAACATGCTTCCGTCGCTTGGAGTCGTTAGAAATAGAATGATGTCAACCCATAAGTCACCAAAGAAGATGGGAGAATATTACAGGCGGCTGAATCTGGAAGAAGGATGCTCTGCAGACGACGTCAGGGAGTCTTTCCGGAAGCTCGCCAAGCAATACCATCCAGACAGTGGCTCTCCCACGGCGGATTCTGCAACGTTTATAAAGATCGAGGAAGCGTACAGGGAGGTACGCTCCCACGTGATGCGACAAACAAATGCCAGGCAGAAGAAAATCGAAGATGCAGACGATGAGGAAGAAAACTCCAAATATAAAACACCCCAACACAGGCACTACCTAAGTTTCGAAGGTATTGGTTTTGGAACTCCAAGTCAGCGAGAGAAGCAGTACAGGCAATTCAGAGCAGACCGTGCCGCTGAGCAAGTGATGGAATATCAAAAGCAGAAGCTGCATAGCCGGTACTTCCCCGAAGGTTTAACTGTCAAAGATGTGAGACAGAGTAAAGAACAGAAGATAACGCAAGCAATAGAGCGTTTAGTGGAGGATCTCATTCAGGAGTCAATGGCCAGGGGAGACTTCGATAACCTCAGCGGGAAAGGAAAACCTCTCCAGAAGTTTTCTGGCTGTTCATATCTTGACCCCATGACTCACAACCTGAACAGAATATTGATAGATAACGGATACCAGCCAGAATGGATCCTAATGCAAAAGGAAATAAAGGATACTATTGATCAACTCCGACAGTCCATTGTGGTTTCCAGGAAAAAACTGGGGAATCGCATGACGCCCGCTGAACAGAAACAGTGGAACCAAGTTTGTGAGCAGTTTCGGGAAGACATCAGAAAACTAAACAAGCGAGTGAACGATTTTAATTTGATTGTCCCCCTCCTAACCAGGCAAAAAGTCCATTTTGACGCGCAGAAAGAAATCGCGAGAGCCCAGGAAATATACGAGACCCTTGTCCAATCCAAAGAAGTCGCAGAGGAAGACCCAAACCACATGGATCAGGGCGAAGGGGAGAAAACATCTGGAGTCAAGACAGGGCTTTTCAACTGGATGAATACGTGGAAATTCATTAAAACCTGACCATTTCAACGTTCACAGTCCCGCCCCAGATCATCTTCAGTTGTACTGACATCACACATAGAGGCCGGGATGTATGGCTGTTACACAGGCGTTAGAGAACTGTGTGCCATACTTTTCACAAAACCCATCACAGCTCCGGTAAGGAGAAAGCTGGAAGAGGCTGTCACAGAAATGTTCAGCCAGCTCCGCTCCGGGAAAATAGCAAGGGAAGAAGAGACGCCCTAAGAAAACAATTTAATCCATTTCCAAGTTCAATGTCAGTCATCAGGGGAGATGCTTTGGGACAGGGACTTGGGCTGGGAATCATAAGGGGCATTCCAAACGTCGTCGTGCAGATTTAAAGTCTAATAACTTCAAACCAGTTGCATTTGCCAGTTTCAAACACCGGCACTTCAACAACACACCCAAAACATCAAAAGTCACCAACCTGAACAAGAATGTAGGCAGCTGGGTTATCAAAGCTCAAAACTGTTGTAAGACTTTGGGACCCCGTGGGTGGAAATGTTAAGATGCGGACATCAGCCTCTGGAGTCACTGCTTTTCCTTATAAAGGTCTTCTCTGCGGGCACTGAATTCTAAAAGGTATATCTGGGTTGTACTTTTTCCTCCCTAGCTTCACGATCCGTTGGCTGCAGAATTGGCCCGGCCACGCTAGGTGACGTAGCTATTCTGGAAATAGGGCCCTGTGTCCACTGTTAGAGAGCTCTGAGTGCATATTCTGATCTTCCAGGAGCGAAAAACCCCTGGGCTCAACGGAAACGTAAGATTTCACTTCTGGCTGCATCTCGCCTCAGAGCTTGAAATGGTAGGTTTGCATACACGTACCTGAGGCGTGTCTCTGTCACGTGTGGGACTCCCCAGAGCCTTTGTCAGCCACATGAAAATCTCAGTTTCCTGCCTTAGGGTTCGAATTTCCTGTCTTAGGAACCCTGCAGTGAACAAAGACAAGATGCCTGAACGTTGCACCTTTGGCAAATGACACGAGTTTGACATGCGTCAGATGGTTGTGTCCCGTCCACTTTAAGAACACCTGACTCTCTGAGGTCCGTGTAAGTGCTCTGGCCACCGAATTGGGCAGCCGGAAGGGTCTGGAGAGGGGTCAGAAGGAGCAGGTCATGTCCTCGCCTACCCCAGAGCGCTGCGTTCTGGATGCGGCTCAGAGCGTGGCACGGGCCATCTCGTGTGTGTGTGTGTGAAGAACAGCTATGCTGTGAAACGTGAGAGTTAAAACAAAACTACATCCTCCAAAGGAAATTTCAGACCCTTTTGCTTAGAGATGGGCATTGATTGCTATAGCATGTGATTATTTGGTTGATGAGTTATTTGGCTTCTAGAATGAGAGTGTTACTCTAAACAAAATGGTGACCAGTACAACACACGAGTATAGCTTTCTAATGAGGGCTCAGTTCCAGGACATGGAAAAGGCTATGATTCTGTGAGTCTTGCTAAAAAGGGAATTCAGTGTGTGACACCCAATTGCACTGAAGGAACCTAAGCAAGGAAAGCACTTTCTTTTCTTTTTTTTTTTAATTGTATTTTATTGATTTTTTACAGAGAGGAAGGGAGAGGGATAGAGAGCTAGAAACATCGATCAGCTGCCTCCTGCACACCTCCCACTGGGGATGTGCCCGCAACCAAGGTACATGCCCTTGACCGGAATCGAACCCGGGACCCTTCAGTCCGCAGGCCGACGCTCTATCCACTGAGCCAAACCGGTTTCGGCTAGGAAAGCACTTTCAATATTGGGTAGTGGGAAGGTGAAATGATTAGAAGACTCTGGTAAATCCTTAATTTCAGCACAGCACACTTTATATTTGTAAATGTTAATAAAGTTAATTTTCATGATTAACCAATGGTCCACTGTTACATAAACAGCTAATAATAATAACCACTGGGGTGGGGCGGACTAGAAGGGGTCAATGTGGAGAAAAGAGAGGGCATATGGAACACTTTCAATAATAAAGATTTTAAAAATAATAATAACCGTATTTTTGGCTGACCACCTAAATGCTTTTTAAATATTTATTTTTTTAAATATATTTTATTGATTTTTTACAGAGAGGAAGGGAGAGGGATAGAGAGTTAGAAACATCAATGAGAGAGAAACATCGATCAGCTGCCTCCTGCACACCTCCTACTGGGGATGTGCCCGCAGCCAAGGTACATGCCCTTGACCGGAATCGAACCCGGGACCCTTCAGTCCGCAGGCCGACGCTCTATCCACTGAGCCAAACCGGTTTCGGCCCTAAATGCTTTTTTAAAAAAATCTTTTAGATGGATGATATCAAAACTGACTGTGACATAGATTATTCTTGTTAGGAAGTTAATTCTGGCCCAGCTGATGTGGCTCAGTGGTTGAGCGTCAGCCTATGAACCAGGAGGTCACAGGTTGGATTCCCGGTCAGGACACATGCCTGGGTTATGGCTCGATCCCCAGTAGGGGGCGTGCAGGAGGCAGCCAATCAATGTTTCTCTCTCATCATTCATGTTTCTCCCTCTCCCTTCCTCTCTGAAACCCTAACCCTACCCCGGTGAGCTCCAGGCAGAGTGATGCAGGGGAAGCGAATGGGCTTGGAGCCAGGGAGATTGGCGTTTCGATCCAGGTTTTGTCCTTCACTGGTTATGTGGACCTTCCTGAATGCCCCTTTCCTCCTCTGGCAAAGGGGTGCCATCAGATCCAACCTGCAGGGTTGTTGTAATCCTTAGAGGTGATCAGGAGAGGCGGGGTGCAGCGTGGGGTCTCGGTGGATGTCAGCGGAGGCATACTGCCCTCTAGAGGACATCTGGGAAATGGGGGTGGGATCCTCAGCTGACTGTATGATTAGAGAGGTAGAGCTTCTATTTAGCCCATCCCACCAGGAGGCGGTGCTGGCTGGCATCTATTCTGATTGGTTGTTAAATATTTTGAACATCACCCCTGACCACAGGCATTTTGGAGGTGGGGCCAGGGAGGCACAGCGCTCACAGTGCACAGGGCAGTCGAGCAAAAGGAGGAATTTCTCCATGTCCTGCTCAACATCAAACATCCCACCAGACGTGCCTGTGGGTGAAGAATGCGTTTATAGCCACCTAAGCCCAGAACAGAATTACATCTATACTAATAAAAGGGTAATATGCAAATTGGTCAGGATGCCCTCACGGTAACAACCGAACAGCAGGCTGCGTGGGGCGACAAAGCTGGAAGGGGGGTTAGCGAGGGACAACCAAATGACTGAACAGCAGGCTGCATGGGGCGACCAGGCCAGCAGAGAGGCAGTTGGGGGCAACCAGGCTGGTGGGTGGGGGCAGTTAAGGGCAATCAGGCAGGCAGGCAGGTGAACAGTTAGGACCCAGCGGTCCCAGATTGTGAGAGGGATGTCTGACTGCTGGTTTAGACCCGATCCCCAGGATCCGGCCTAAACCGGGAGTCAGACATTCCCCCAGGGGTCCCAGATCGAAGAGGGTGCAGGCTGGGCTGAGGGGACTCTCCCTCGGCCCCCCCCCCCCCATGCACGAATTTCGTGCACCGGGCCTCTAGTTTACATATAAACAGCATACTTTTTGCATGATTTATCTATACTCATTCCCCCCTCCCCGACACAAATGCAACTGCTATGAGAATTGCCTTCATTTTCTTGGGAATTTTACCAGGAATTGGACCCCATCTTAGAAAGCATTACTGCTGGCCCCTGGCTCGTGGCTCTGGACCAGCACACGCTTCCGGCAGTCTGCCCTGGGATGTGGGATGCCATATGAGCCAGAGGAGATTGGAGAGCATTTTCATTTAGAACCAAATATTACTAAGCTATGATGTCCTGGCCAGCACCCCAGATGACCCCCAAAGATCCCCCCTTTTTGATATTCACCTTCTGTGTGGTGCCCTCTCACAACGTCTGAGAGTCGGTCCGTGTGACCAGTAGAATAGAGCCAAAGTGAGGGAGCTGCCATGTCCGAGGCAGCCGTGTGGACAGGCATGTGTCCAGCACTGAGGCCTGCAGCCCACAGCCAGGGGGTGAGCCGCAGGGGGAGCGGAGCCTCCAGATGCCTGCAGCCCACCTGCCAGTTTAACCAGAGACTCATGATGGTCCTGCATCGGAATCACTCAGCTAAGCTGCTCCCCGACTCCTGACCCTTAGAAACTGTGCAGCCTGGCTGGGGTGGCTCAGTGGTTGAGCGTCAACCTATGAACTAGGATGCGAGTACCCCACATTGGGCTCCAGTTGTGAATACCCCACGTTGGGCTGCCAGTTGCGAGTGTCCCCCCCAACATCCTGCGTGGGGTTCAGGGTTCAGGGTCAGGGTTCGGGCTCTGGAGGAGGCTGCACGCAAATGAAAGAGACTAGACAAGAAAATATTAATTTGGGCCCTAACTGGTTTGGCTCAGTGGATGGAGCGTCGGCCTGCAGACTCAAGGGTCCCAGGTTTGATTCCGGTCAAGGGCATGTACCTTGGTTGCGGGCACATCCCCAGTGGGAGGTGTGCAGGAGGCAGCTGATCGATGTTTCTCTCTCATCGATGTTTCTAACTCTCTATCCCTCTCCCTTCCTCTGTAAAAAATCAATAAAATATACTTAAAAATAAATAAATAAATAAATAAATAAATAAAATATTAATTTGGGAACTGGGGGCCAGGTGGAAGCCCAAGAGAGGACTCCGCTTTGCTCTGGCCTTGCGATCCCTTTTATTCAGGTTTGGGATCCACCCATAGCCCTTAGGCAGGCGATTTCGAGTCACAGCTCGATGATAGCCGGTCATCAAGGATTTACATGAGACCGAAAGGTGGAAGTTGCTTCAGCTCCCTTTGTCTCCACCAGATAGTGGGTGCATGGATCTGACCCTTGCCAGAGCCTCAAGGTTGACCAGCCTTCCGGGTCCTTGTCCACACTTCTCTGCTAGTGAAGGCAGTAGGCAGCTTCTGACACCAGAAGGTCACGGTTCCCAGTCAGGGCACGTGCTCAGGTGTCGGGCTCCATCCCCAGTCGGGGGTGTGCAGGAGGCAGCCAGTCAGTGTTTCTCTCATCAGTGTTTCTATCTCCCTCTTCTTCTCCCTTCCTCTTTGAAACAAAAAAAGAAAAGAAAAAATAAAGGAAGTAACTGCAAAATAATGAATAAATGTTTGCTGTATTAAGTTGCTAAATTTGGGGATGATTTGCTATGTAGCAACAGATAACTAATGTAATAGACATACATGAGTCTCAACTTCATCAATAAACATTGTGTTAAACGTATTTCATATGTGCTACTCTTCAAGTGTAATGACAATCTATAGTGTAAACATTGCTTGTTGGAGTGATTTCTTAATTTTTGGGTCACCTGTTGTGCTTCTGTTTTATATGGTCCCCAAAGGCCCTCTGCCTAATTGCTCTATGGCTTCTGGCACTACTGTATGACTGTGTCTTTTGCTGGCCCATCTGTACCCTATTATCCACTGAAGAATTTGTCTCCATATAGGTCTTTAAAATATATATATATATTATTGAAGAATTTGTCTCCATATAGGTCTTTAAAATATATATATATATATATTGAAATCAATATATATTATTGATTTCAGAGAGGAAGGGAGAAGGAGAGATAGAAACATCAGTGATGAGAGAGAATCATGGATCGGCTGCCTCCTGCACGCCCCACACTGGAGACAAGCCCGCAACCCGGGCCTGTGCTGGTTCATAGGTCGACACTCCCTCAACCAGGGAGCCATGCCAGCTGAGCCAGAAGCAAGATTCTAAAACTTATTTTTAAAAAACCAGCCTTTACAGGTCAGCAATTTAATTTTTTAAGGTCGCACATACTTCAAAAGTAATTTATTAAGTGAATATTTATTGAGCACCCTAGACCCTACCTGGCACATGTATCAAGATGAGAGATCGGGGGGGGGGGGGGGGGGCTGTAAGAGATCAACCGAAGGACTTGTATGCATGCATTTAAGCATAACCAATGGATAAAAAACACTGGGGGGAGGGGGCAGGTAAAGGCATGTACTGGGGGGAAGGGGAGGCCGGGGAAAGGTCAATGGGGAAGGAAAAAAAAAAAGAGCCAAAACCGGTTTGGCTCAGTGGATAGAGCATCGGCCTGCGGACTGAAAGGTCCCAGGTTCAATTCCGGTCAAGGGCACGTAACTTGGTTGCGGGCACATCCCCAGTAGGAGGTGTGCAGGAGGCAGCTAATCGATGTTTCTCTCTCATCAATGTTTCTAACTCTCTATCCCTCTTCCTTCCTCTCTGTAAAAAATCAATAAAATATATTTAAAAAAAAAAGGAGACATATGTACTACTATTTGTAATACTTCAAACAATTAAAAAAATAAAATTAAAAAAAATAAAAATAAAATAAAATAAATAAATGAATCTGAAAAAAAATAAAAATAAAAAAAAATAAAGATGTGGGTAATAAAATATCACTCTAAAATAAATGACTTATTCCTAAAAAAAAAAAAAAAAAAATGAGAGATCATGTAACTATAAATGTAGTATTTGACAACTGACAAAATAGTAGTCTCCATGGAAATGAGAACTGAGAGAGTGGAAGCATAAGCAAAGCAGGGAGTGTTCCTCTTACACGTATGCTCAGACCTACAGCAGTAACGGAGCACAGTGCATGGCACTTTGTGATACAAAACCTTTTCTTTCATTACCCCTCCGGTGCAGACTCCTAGGGTCCCACGGATAGTGCTGGGATTTACCCCAGGTGTCCTCCAACAACCGAGAGGTGTTTTCTAGTCTGAGGAGATTCAGAAGGGGCTTTCAGAGGCTGTTGGAGTTACACGGACACTTCAAGATGCCGTGTCTTTAAAGGAGACAGGAGGCCCAAACCGGTGTGGCTCAGGGGATAGAGCGTCAGCCTGTGGACTGAAGGGTCCCGGGTTCGATTCTGGTCAAGGGCATGTAACTTGGTTGCGGGCACATCCCCGGTGGGAGGTGTGCAAGAGGCAGCTGATCGATGTTTCTGACTATCTATCCCTCTTCCTTCCTCTCTGTAAAAAATCAATAAAATATATTAAAAAATAAAATAAAGGAGAGGGGAGGAAGGGACCTGACAAGCCGCAAGTCTGGGTGGGGGGCCAGGAAGAGCCTCAGGGCAGCTGTACTGCGCGGACACCTCCACCTCGGGGTACAGCACTAGCTAGTGGTCTTGGACCGGTCGCTTCACTTCCCCAGGCCTCCATGTCTGAGTGGAGTGGGGGCCGGCGGGGGCATCTGTGCAGCCTCGGTTCCCGGGGACCCTCCTGGCGCCGTGCCCTGCTCGGGGCAGGTCGCAGCCAGTGCCTTTGGGCTGCGGGCCAAGGCCAAGAGGGCCCCCGCCGTCGGGTGTAGGGGCGGCAGGTGACCTCGCCGACCTGCACTTGAGGTCGCGAGCAGAGACGCGGCGCCCGCAGCCCAGGCACGGCCGCCGGAGGGTCGCACCGGGGCCAGGTGCGTGCGGCCGGCAGTCGCACTGCGCGGAGTCCGGCAGCGCTGCGGCGCCATGGCCCCGCCCCCTAGGGCCTCGCCCCGCCCCCGGCCCACCACTTGCTGTGCGCCGATTGGTCGCTGCGGTGCGCACGGCGCCGCGTCCCGCCCCTCGGCGCTCTCCCCTCGCGCCCGCCCTCCGCTCGCGGCCCCCGGGCTGAAGTGGAGCGGAGCCCGCCGGCCGGGCCGCGGCGCAGGCCTCCCCTCGGCGCGCCCCCTGGGTCGGCGTGGGCGTCGGGGAGTCGGGTGAGTGCGGGCGGCGGGTCTCCGCGCCCGGGGAGGCGCCCCAGGCCGCCAGGCCTGCGGAGGGCGGCGGTGCCCGGCGGAGCGGGCCTGCGGGACGGGGGCCTCCGCCGCCCCCTCCGGCCCAGCCGCGTCCCCTCGGGCCGGCGGTGGCCGGGACGCGCCCTGACCCGCGCTCGGCCCGGGCGGGTCGCACCTCCGCGTTGCCGCGCCGTCGGATGGCTGCACCGGGTTGCGGGGGGTCTGGGGAGGTTTGAGGGGCGAGCCTGTCGGCGTCCCCGGGGCTGGAGGACAGGGCCAGGCCCGCGCGGGGCGGCTCGGGGCTCCGTGGTCCCTCGGGCCCCTCCGAGCCTGTGCCGGGCCCCGAGTCTGTGCCGGAGCGCTTCTCCGACGTCGGTGCGGCGCCAGGGAAGGGCAGGGCCGGCGTCCCGGAGAGGGAGCCCGCGCGGCGAGGGTCCCCGGTGCGGAGCAGGGATGCCGGGGGAGCACGCTTGGGCGGGAGGGCGTGTGGTTGACGGCCAACAGCTTGGCTTCCGAGTGAATTAATCTGAAAGGTAACACATGGCGGGGTGTGTGTGTGTGTGTGTGTGTGTGTGAGTGTGTAACACATGGCGGGGTGTACGCCAGCCTCTGTGTGTGTGTGTGTGTGTGTGTGTGTGTGTGTGTGTGTGTAACACATGGCGGGGTGTACGCCAGCCTGTGTGTGTGTGTGTGTAACACATGGCGGGGTGTGTGTGTGTGTGTGTAACACATGGCGGGGTGTGTGTGTGTGTGTAACACATGGCGGGGTGTACGCCGAGCCTCTGTGTGTGTGTGTGTGTGTGTGTGTGTGAGTGTGTGTGTGAGTGTAACACATGGCGGGGTGTACGCCGAGCCTCTGTGTGTGTGTGTGTGTGTGTGTGTGTGTGTGAGTGTAACACATGGCGGGGTGTACGCGGAGCCTGTGTGTGTGTGTGTGTGTGTGTGTGTGTGTGTGAGTGTAACACATGGCGGGGTGTACACCGAGCCTCTGTGTGTGTGTAACACATGGCAGGGTGTACGCGGAGCCTCTGTGTGTGTGGGGGGGGCAAGCCTCCCATTGGAATGGATGTATCACCTGCGTTCACGCTTTTTCAAGGCGTGAATGTCCTCCTCCTTCAGCCTCGCCTACCTGTCCTCAATCCCCCCTTTTATTTTTTTGAAGATTTTTTTAAAAAGTTATATCTTTATTGTTGAGTCAGTCCCTCTTCTTCTTTTTTTAAAAAATATATTTTTATTGATTTCAGAGAGGAAGGGAGAGGGGGAGAGAGCTTGAAACATCAATGATGAGAGAGAATCAGGGATTGGCTGCCTCCTGCACGCCCCCTACTGGGGATCGCGCCCACAATCCAGGCACCTGCCCTTGAACCTGGGACCCCTTAGTCCGCAGGCCGACGCTCTATCCACTGAGCCACACCAGCCAGGGCGACAGTCACTTCCCCAGGCCCTAGTCCCCGGCTGGGCGCTTCTTTCCCACCATCTCCGTCATGTCTTGTCTTCTTTCAACCTGCGTAGCTTCCAGACGTAGAACAAACGTTAAACATTCTTACCGGTAACGGAGTTGCAAGATTTCCTTCTTTTTAAAATTTTTAATTTTTCCATTAGTTTACATTCAACATTATTTGCATTGGTTTCAGGTGTGCAGCCTGGTGGCGCTCCCTTCTTAAGGTGACCGTCAGCGTTTCCTGTGAGTGTTGATGCGGCTGGAAAAGCAGGTTTGGGGCGCAGGGGGAGGAGGTCCTCTTCCGGAGACACGCCCTCCCCACCCCAGCCTCTGCCCTCGGATTACGGCCGCCTTCACTGGCTGGTCTTCCCCGAATTCACTTCTGGGTCCAGGCTACAGCGTTTATTCCACCAGCTTGCCCTTATTGGCTGCTTTTTACTTGATTGCAGCCATATATTCTGGTTGTAAGTTTCTTTTAACAACACAGAAGAATAGCAAGTAAAAAATTCATACAGCATAAAAGTATATGAAGTATAAAGGTAGAATTCCTTATTTCTTCACTTTGCATCCTTTACAGCCTGAATTCCACTCCCTAGAAGGGGATCAGACCGTAACACTGTTGGGTACTTGGCTTAATATAAAGACATTTTTGAATCAGTTCTGTGAACCTACCTCATTTTTAAAATCCCATTTTTTTGGAGGTATTCTAATATATTTTTCAGTTTCTTATTGATGGACATTTTGGTTGTTTCTGGGTATTAGCTATTAAAAGCCTTGCTGCGTAAAAATCCTTTTGGCATTGTAGGATAAGTTTCAAGGAGCTAATTTAAACAGATCAGTATAAATTAATGTTCTTTTCCATCTTTCTATAACGGGTTTTATAATTTAAAGGCAGGAGCTAGTTCTGTTTGATTTGAATGCATTTCTTAGAAGCTGTGTGTCCTTTTATAGTTAGAGGTCAGATTAAGAAAATTTTGAGAACAAGGTTAAATAATGGGGAACTTAATTAACTTTGTTGCCACTTAGTGGCTTGACTTTCAGGTTATATTGACTCTGATTGGCTTGGCAAGAATAAATAGAGAGGGCCTTTAGGGAGAGAAAATGTGAATTGACATATTTGTTTAATGACGTCTGGTGGTAATCCCCGTGGATGTCCAACAGTAAGAGGACTTCTTGTTCTCTTTAAAAATTTTTTTATTGTTTGCTTTTAGAGAGGAAAGGAGGGAGAGACGGAGACTGAGATGTCAGTTTGTTGTTCCACTTATTTATGCACTCATTGGTTGACTCTTGTATGTGCCCTGACGGGTTTGAACCTGCAGTCTTGGAGAATAGGGACAATGCTCTAACCAACTGAACTACTTGGCCAGGGCTCTTGTTCTCCCTCTCTCTTTTTTAAAGGTTTATTTAGTTACTAGAGGCCTGGTGCATGTAAATTCTTGCACTCGGGGTAGCGGGGGGTCCCCCCCTCAGACCAGCCTGCACCCTCTTGTAGTCCAGGACTCCTTGGGGGATGTCTACCTACCAGGGGAGCGGGCCTAAGCCAGGGGTGGGCAAACTTTGTGACTTGAGGGCCACAATGGGTTCTTAACCTGGACCGGAGGGCCGGAACAAAAGCATGGATGGAGTGTTTGTGTGAACTAATATAAATTCAAAGTAAAGGAGCGGAGGGGAGAGCAAGAGAACCGGATAGAACAGCCGGATCCGGCCCGCAGGCCGTAGTTTGCCCAAGGCTGGCCTAAGCTGACAGTCAGACATCCCTCTGGCAGACCGGGAGCCCTCGGAGGATGTCCGACTGCCGGCTTAGGCCTGTCGGGGAGCGGGCCTGCCGTCAGTTGGACAGCCTTAGCGCTGCCGAGGATGCGGGAGAGGCTCCCGCCACCGTCACTGTGCTCGCAGCCGTCAGCCAAGCTTGTGGCTGAGCAGAGCTCCCCCTGTGGGGGCGCCTGACCACCAGGGGGCAGCTCCTGCGTTGAACGTCTGCCCCCTAGTGGTCACTGTGCGTCATAGCGACCGGTCGTTCCTGGTTGTTATACCGTTAGGGTCAATTTGCACATTACTCTTTTATTATATAGGATAGGATTTATTTGTTTGTTTGTTTGTTTTAAATATTTCTATTGATTTCAGAGAGGAAGGAAGAGGGAGAGAGAGAGAGAAACATTCATGATAGAGAAACATTCATGATAGAGAGAGAATCATGGATTGGCTGCCTCCTGCAAGTCCCCCTCTGTGGATCGAGCCCACAACCCAGGCATGTGCCCTTGACCGGAATCGAAACTGGGACCTTTCAGTTCGTAGGCTGACACTCTATCCACTGAGCCAAACCGGCTAGGGTTCTCTTGCTTTTTAAAATAAGCTTTACATGCCCTGGCTGATGTGGCTCAATTGGTTGAGCGTTGTCCCATGTTCCAAAAGGTCACAGGTCGATCCCCAGTCAGGGTGCGTATGGGGGGCAATCAATTGATGTTTCTCTCTCACATCAGTGTTTCTCTCTCTCAAATCAATGAAAACATATCCTCAGTGAGGATTAAAAAAAAATAAAGTTTTATTCAACGCCGGCTGGGCCTTCGCTTTGCACCCGCCTTGGCCTGGCACTGCCTGCTCACTGCTCCACCATCCCGCTGCGGTCCCCGCTCTCCTTGGGGACTATCAGGGCTGGCAGCACCTCCACTGCCACCCGCTGCCAGCACAGCATCGCTGACACCCGCCATGTTCCTCACCGCCCCCTGGTGGTCAGTGCACATCTAACTCCCGGTTGGTCGAACTCCCACCTGTGGGGACAATTTGCATATTAGCCTTTTATCATATAGGATGTACAAATATACATATATGCAGGATGTCCCCCCAAAATGTATACACACTTTATATTAATTAATTAATTAATTAATTAATATATTTTTATTGATTTCAGAGAGAGAGGGAGAGGGAGATAGAAACATCAATGATGAGAGAGAATCATTGATTGGCTGCCTCCTGCATGCCCCCCCACTGGGGATTGAGCCTGCAACCCGGGCATATGCCCTGACTGGGAATTGAACTGGTGACCTCTGGGTCGACGCTCCACTGCTGAGCTACAGCTGGCTGGGCTGTATACACACTTGAACAGCTGATTCTATTACATTTTGAAAATGAAATGTGCCCAGTTGGTGTGGCTCAGTGGTTGGGTGTAGACCTATGGACCAAGAGGTTTCTGGTTCGATTCCCAGTCAGGGCACATGCTTAGGTTGTGGGCTTGATCCCTGATAGGGGGTGTGCAGGAGGCAGCTGATTGATGTTTCTCTCTCATTGATGTTTCTATCTCTCTACCCCTCTTCCTTCCTCTTTCTTTAAAAAATAATAAAAACAGCCCACCTGGTATGGCTCAGTGGTTGAGCGTCCACCAGGAGGTCACAGCTCGATTCCGGTCAGGGCACATGTCTGGGTTGTGGGCTTGATCCCCAATAGGGGGTGTGTAGGAGGTAGTTGATCAATGATTCTCTCTCATCATTGATGTTTCTCTCTCTCCCTCTCTGAAATCAATAAATATATATATATATATATTAAAAAAATAAAATAAAAAATCAACAAAAACATTTAAAAGGAAAATGAAATGTATTTTAATAAACACTGCCTTTATAATTATTCAAAGTGTGTTTACATTTTTTGGGGACGCCCTGTATATACACATCCTATATAATAAAAGCCTAATATGCTAAGTGTCTGGTCATCTGATCTGCCATTCAATCAAGGTGTAATATGCTAATGACATGCTAAGGCTGCTCAACTGCTCGCTATCAGGCACTGACCACCAGGGGGCAGACGCTCTGACTGGTAGGTTAGCTTGCTGCTAGGGTCCCACCAATCTGGACTGAGCAAGACAGGCCAGACATGCATTTGGGATTCTCAAAATAAATCCACTTTCCATCGCCAGTCACAGTTTGATGCAAAAAATACTTTCCTTCGTGCTGTGGAAGCAACATTTTACTGATGACTTTTCAGTTTTCCATTTGTCTTTCGTTCAGTTGATGTGGCACCCATTTTCCTTCCTTTAAAATCTTTCCCATTGCTTGTAAATGATCGGAATTTGTTTGCTGAGCAACCTTTAACCTTTCTGCAAGTTGTTTTTGAGTTTGATACGCCTCTTCATCCAATAATGCTTGTCATTGTTGGTCTTCAAACTTTTTCGGTTGACCTGGACTTTTTTTGTCTTTCACATGGAAATCATCACTTTTAAAGTGTTTAAACCAGCGTTCACAAGTATCTTGAGATGGAGCATGTTCATCATAAGCTTCCCGAAGTATTCAATAACTTTTTCTTCAAAATAAAGTAATGAATTATAACTTCCCGCAAATGCTCTTTTCTTGGCACGAAATTCGACATTTTTAAGCATAAAAATATCTATGATGTTAACACCTTCAGCAAATTTGACATGAAGTTTTGAAGCTTGTTGTCAGTATAACAAAATAGCATACATATCAAATCCCATATATATAAACATATATGTAACTCGAGCTAGCGAAAAAAAAATCCGCATTATTAACCAGTACACCTAGTACTTTTGAATGAGTGGTGTTAAAAATAAAATTCTCTTACAAGTAGATAGCACATTTCCGTTTTTTCACTGTTGTTGAGAGTGCCACAAAGAACGGATTTTAAGAGGATTTAAGGATTAGGTATTTATGTAGTACATAGGGAAAGAAATGTCTCAATAAGTTACATATAATTGGTTAATGTTCCGAAGAGCAACAAAATCAGACCTTTGGGGTTAATATTTTCTACCAGGCTATGAAATCATAGCACTGTATTAATTTCTGCAGTTAAATTTCAACCTTACAGGACTATACACTGTGCCTTTATTAACAGTGGATTTTTCATTAACTAAACTGTGATAACAAAATTCCTTCCCCCCAGAGGGCAGATGAGATCCAAATAGGCTTCATAGAAAACGCTAGAGCTTTCTAAATGTGCGATTAAAACTGTCTCATAATTGTGGGCACAAACCTGACTGTCCGGAAAGGACCGCGATGTCCCTGTTCCAGGGAATGAGCAGAGCAGAACGGCTTCGGCTTCCCTGCCTGTGGACGGGCCTTGCCACTGACGGTGGGCAGCGAGGGGGCCCAGGGAACGGTTCCCCTCTCTCAGGGCATCTGGGGCCTCCCGTGAGCACCAAGCGCTGCAAGGACAGTAGAAATACCGTCTGGTGGGGGAGACGTGGCCCAGGGGGTGGCCTGCTCTGTATTGCTGCCTCTTGCTCGCCGCCTTCCTGCTGTCCTCAGGGCAGGTCAAGGCCGAACCCTTCTGTGCAGGAAGCGAGGGCCCCCTGCTGAGGCAAGCAGCTGGTGGAAGGAGGGGGAGCTGCATTAGCAGTGACCAGGGCCCCGCCAGCCCAGCTGCGTACAGATGGGAATCTGGGCCAGCTCCGGGCAGTCGGTCCTTCAGTGAGAACGCTGCGGTAGCAGCTGGGGCAGGTGTGTCTGAAGTTACACGCTTCCCCTGGCCCCTCACCCTCCTCTCTGGGGCACAGCTGCTCTGCTTAGCTCTCCCGAGACACGCCTTTCCTGTCCTCTTTATTGATCTGCTGGCGCTCAAACTCCAGCCCCTCTTGACAAGAAGAGGAACATTTTTGGAGGCTTTGCCTGTCTGAATATGTTTTTTAAAAATGTATTAGCCCTAGCTGATTTGGTGCAGAGGATAGAGCGTCGGCCTGCAGACCAAAGGGTCCAGGTTTAATTCTGGTCAAGGGCACGTACCTTGGTTGCAGGCTCCTCCCCAGCCCAGGCCCTGGGCGGGGCTTGTGCTGGAGGCAGCCAATCCATGTGTTTCTCTCTGTCTTTCCCTCTCTCTTCCACTCTCTCTAAAATCAATGGGAAAATATCCTCAGGCCCTAGCCAGTTTGGCTCAGTCAGCCTGAGGACTAAGGGTCCTGGGGCCAACCAATGATTCTCTCTCATCATTGATGTTTATAACTCCTTCTCCCTCTCCCTTCCTCTCTGAAATCAATAAAAATGTGTTTTAAAAAAGAAAAAAAAATATCCTCGGGAGAGGATTAACCAAAAAAAAAAAAAAAGCCCTCTGAGAAGGACTCAGATTTTCTTTCAGAGACAATACCTAACGTAGCAGAAGGTTTGTGGGTCAGACTAGTGACCCGTAGTTCAGTTCTAAAATCTGGGCTTTCTTGGCCTGGCTGGTGGCTGAGCATCGTCCCAGCTGAAATTTCCTTCGTGGTTTTTGTCTTTTCATTTGTAGGGTACAGTGCTTAATGACAAGTCCGGGCCTCCGGGGTGACAATGGCAGGCTTCCTGGATAACTTCCGCTGGCCAGAGTGTGAGTGCGTTGACTGGAGCGAGCGGAGGAATGCCGTGGCCTCCGTGGTAGCAGGTGTACTGGTAAGTGGAAGCCCACTGGCCACATGAGGCCTCACTTTCCGCCCCGAACGCTAATGCTGAATCCTTTGAGCTGGGACTACCCATTCAGAGCTGTTGGTTTCACTGCGGTTTGTGTGAATAATGATCAGTTCTGGCTGCTGTTACTGAACACAGTGTGGTAAGTCCTGGGTTCATTTGACCTGTAAATTTTCTAAACGTAAAGTCATCTCTTCCGTTTCGTTGATGATACAGTTATTGCAGGCAGTGGCATTTTCAAGCTGCTGTGTAAGTCCTTTAGGGTCCTCAGAGGCTCGGAATTGGCTGCAGCCAAGGTCACTGTCGTGAGGCGTTGGAGTGCGGCTGTGTGGACCGCAGTGAAGGCCTCAGCTCGTGGAGCTGGAGCTGCAGGGCCCCCGGGAGCCCCAGGCCCTTCCCAGCTGCAGCGCTGATCTGCTTAACTTCCGTTTCTTCCCAACACTTCCAGCTTTCTGTTGCTGAAAATGTCAAGCGTATAAACAAAAACAGAGAGACTGGTATAAAGAGCCCCTCTCCCATCTTACTCATTTACTTATCATCCAGCCTCAAAAAAAAAAAAAAAAAATCAAACCGTGACCAGTTTTTCTTTTCTTTCTTTTTTTTTTTTTAAAATATATTTTATTGATATTTTACAGAGAGGAAGGGAGAGGGATAGAGAGCTAGAAACATCGATGAGAGAGAAACATCGATCAGCTGCCTCCCGCACACCTCCCACTGGGGATGTGCCCGCAACCAAGGTACATGCCCTTGACCGGAATCGAACCCGGGACCCCTCAGTCCACAGGCCGACGCTCTATCCACTGAGCCAAACCGGTTTCGGCGTGACCAGTTTTTCTTTAGCATTCCATCAACCACTCCTTGCCCCACCCGCATTTTTTTAAAACAAATGTCAGTTTCTATTACGTTTAAAAATTCATCTCGCCCTGACTGGTTTGGCTCAGTGGATAGAGCGTCGGCCTGGGGACTGAAGGGTCCCAGGTTCGATTCCGGTCAGGGGCATGTGCCTTGGTTGCGGGCACATCCCCAGTGGGGGGTGTGCAGGAGGCAGCTGATCGATGTTTCTCTCTCATCGATGTTTCTGACTCTCTATCCCTCTCCCTTCCTCTCTGTAAAAAATCAATACAATATAAAAAAAAAAATTCATCTCGTGGAGTATATAGTTCTATGCCTGAAGTCCAATAGGAACAGAATCACCACAGGAACGAAGGTAGTTGTGAAGCAGTCTGCACGCAGAATTCTGTCGGGTGTTTCTAAGTCTTTCTTGCTTTTCATGGTCATCTCGTCCGCACTTAATTTGTCTATGAAATTCATTAGCACCGTGTCTAATAAGTCCACTCAGCCTAGTTTACATAGAAGCATTGCTTTTGACAAACTTACGTTCAGTCAGTTGAACGGGATTTAGTCGGATTGCTGAGCTAGTGCTGTGGTGGGTGAGTCATTTTGGAGACGGACAGCTGACCGCTCACTGGTGGCCGCAGACGTGGGGCATGTTAAGCGGGGCGGTCCAGAGGGTGAAACGTCGCCATCAGGAAGCGCGTTGGGGGTTCGTCAGAGCTTTGGTGGCGCGGAATGACAGTGGGGGCGGGTTAGACAACTCCTGCCGGATGGTGGCTTTTTCATCTTGCGCTGAGGGCAGGATTGAGGACCTTACACCGATTTCATCGGCGGCTCACTCACAGGAAGAAGTAAACCAGGGTTCTTGTTTTTTATTTTCAACATCCCAAACTTGAAGCAAAGACTTCCGGTGCCATTGTTACGGGGCGCAGGGGAGGGGGGCAGGGGCATCACTAGTGCTCCCCGGTGACTGGGCTCTGTCTCCAGTTCTCCGCAGGCTGGTGGGTGATGATCGACGCGGCCGTGGTGTACGCGAAGCCGGAGCAGCTGAACCCCGCCTTCCACACCTGCGGGGTGTTCTCCACACTGGCCTTCTTCATGTAAGGAGGGCCCGCTCAGCTCAGGGCTGTCTTCCTGGGAAGATGTTTGCCTAAGGCTTAGCTGTCTGCTCTCTGAAATGCCTCTAGTGCAATTGATGGATTCTATGTTTTGAGAATTTATGTAAGAGTTTATATAAGTCAACCTGGTGACAGACGCTGGGGAGCAAGATCTCAAACGCTCCCCGATGGATTCTCCTTTAACTGCTAAATAAATAAGTGCCTCCCCATGTTAAAATGAAAATGAGTGCTGATTTGGTCACATGTCATTTTAGCATCTGTAAAGGTTGTCATGTGACTCTTCTCCTTATATTTGTTAAACTGATTACTCTATCAGTACCAAGATTATTTTTATATTTTAATACCTCAATATCAGGGTGCTTTTTTTGGTTATTGTTAATCCTCACCCGAGGACATTTTTTCCATTGATTTTTTTTTAGGCGGAGTGGGGGGGGAGAGAAAGAGAGAGAGAGAGACATTGATTAGTTGCCTCCCACACACGCCCCAGCCAGGGCTAGGGAACGAACCTGCAACCTAGGTAAATGCCCTTGACCGGGAACTGAACCCTCGACCCTTTGGTGTGTGGGCCAGTGCTCTACCACTGAGCCACACCAGCCAGGGCTCAGGGTGCTTTTTATAGTCAGTGGTGTCTTATAATTACAGTTGAACATTTTTTCTTTCTTGGCAGTTTAAAAAGTAATGGTGAATTTTAAAAATCAAGGCATCTTAGAGTTAATGAAATATGTTACAGCTCTAGATTTTTAGTGAATCATCCTTAAGTATTGTCATGCACTCAGCTTTCACCTTGGAGGGTTATTTTTTAAAATGGGTTACCTGACTGTGCTTGCCATTATTGGGGGTGGGGTGGGGCAGGGTTGGTCTCAAATGAGAAAGAAATGGCTTTTCTTTTTTATTAAATCATTTCCAGGTTCATCCATTATCTCACTGCATAAAAGCATTTGAAAGCTTTCCATGGATGTCATTTAATAATTAAAAATGCTGAACATTAAGGTTACAGAGTTTCCTTGGACTGTCAGGAAGTGTTGAAGTGTAATTGTGGGAGCATTGCTCCAGCTCGCTCAGAGTGCCGAGGAAAGGCTGTTCCTGCTGCAGAAGCACCGGCTCTAGCGGAAGTGGAAGAGAGCGGCCTGGGCGTCACTCAACACCAAGAAACCTTGAAACTCTTTTAAAAATATTTCTCTCTTTTTTTTCTTATTTTTATTGCTTTCAGAGAGGAAGGGAGAGGTGGGGAGAGAGAAACATCAATGAGAGAATCATGGATCGGCTGCCTCCTGCACACCCCCTCCTGGGGGTCGAGCCAGCAACCCTAGGCATGTGCCCTTGACCAGAATCAAACCCGGAACCCTTCAGTCCCCAGGCCGACGCTCTATCCACTGAGCTAAACAGGCTAGGGCTAAAATATTTTCGCTTTATTTTATTTTAATTTCCATTTATCCCCCAAGCTCCCCTCCACTCCCCTCCCCCAGTCACCACTGAAACCTTGAAACCCTTCATTATAACAAGAACCTTAAATGGGGTGGCGCACCCTGAGTCATCAGCGTAAATGTAAGCCAGGCAGAGGATTAAAAAAATGGTCTCATCATCTCTGGGGACCAGTCACAGTAATCTCTGCCAGTTGGGGGTGTTTTGGGGTGCACCGTAGGAAGATAAGACTAGTAGAACCTTTGTGTGCACAGGGTACTAAGGTGAAAGGTACGTTCAGTTATTCAGATACTGACTTGACTTAGGAGTGTTTTCCTTTTTTTTTTTTTTTTTTTTTTAAATATATTTTATTGATTTTTTACAGAGAGGAAGGAAGAGGGATAGAGAGTTAGAAACATCGATGAGAGAGAAACATCGATCAGCTGCCTCTTGCACACCCCCTACTGGGGATGTGCCCGCAGCCAAGTTACGTGCCCTTGACCGGAATCGAACCTGGGACCTTTCAGTCCACAGGCCGACGCTCTATCCACTGAGCCAAACCGGTTTTGGCAGGAGTGTTTCCCTTCTGATGGTATGTAAGCACCTGTGAGTGCTTAAGGACCGAGAAAGCTCATTACGGGATTTTGTCTGGTTTCAGGATAAACGCGGTGTCCAATGCCCAGGTGAGAGGTGACAGCTACGAGAGCGGCTGTTTGGGAAGAACAGGTAAAGGCGAGAGGGCCTTCCCAGAGACAGAGCGAAGCCTCTGGTGCGCCTGGGGGCCGGCCGCGGCCTGGGGAGCGTGTGAAGGTTAACGCCCAAGTCCTTAGGAAAGTGGGGGTCACCGCCAGAGTCACTGTGTGTCACGTGACGGCGCATGGATGGAGATAAACGTTACTGTGCAAAGCCCGCGGGTGGTGGACGGGGGTCACTCTTCCTCGGCTGGTGATGGCCTGTTCTTCCAGCGCCGGCCAGTGCTGCTGCCCGAGACGCCGGCCAGGCAGAGTGGCAGTCAGATGAGGCCAGGGCTCGTGTTTTACCTTCTGTCTGATTTCCCGTGACCACCACGCCCTGCGGCAGCATTGCCTCAAGAGCGTGCTGTCTGTCTGCCTATAAAGCATTTTTCTGGAGTTGGAATTCTTTTGAATTGTCACCCAGTAGTCTTTTCGTTGGCTCAGGTTGTAACACATCGGCTAGCGCCACGGGGTCTGTTTTCAGGGGGATCTCCATGCTGTATGCAGAGGGCGGGGCTAGAAACTATTTCCACCTCTAAGGACGAGGCAGGGGTCCGTGCCGCTATGGCTGGAAATTTGGAGTGGGAGGTTAGAAAGATGCTTAACAATATTAGGGACTACTTAGAGAACACCTAGTGTGTACCCGAGACTGTCCTGAGTGCTACGCGTATGACCTCATTTAATCGTCCCGGTGTTCCCGTGAGGTAAGTGCTCTTGTTCCCACATTTTTTTTTTAATTAAAGTCTATTTTATTAATTTTTTACAGAGAGGAAGGGAGAGGAATAGAGAGTTAGAAACATCGATGAGAGAGAAACATCGATCAGCTGCCTCCTGCACACCCCCTATTGGGGATGTGCCTGCAACCAAGGTACATGCCCTTGACCGGAATCGAACCTGGGACCCTTCAGTTTGCAGGCCGATGCTCTATCCACCGAGCCACACCGGTTAGGGCTTGTCCCCACTTTTAGATGAAGGGACTAGGGCACAGGCTGCTTAAATAGCTTGTCCAAATTCACAAGCAAGTGAGTGGGGGAGCCCGGATTTGAACTCTCACCACCTGGCTCTAAGCCCAGCTGTTAGCCACCACACTGCTGTTTCTAGTCGAGCATTTGGCCTCTGTCTGGTGTGGAGATATATATATATATATATATATATATATATATATATATGCACACACACACACACACACACACACACACACACACTAGAGGCCTGGTGCACGGATTCATGCACTAGTGGGGTCCCTCGGCCTGGCCTGTGGGGATTGGGCCAAAATCAGCTCTCCGACATCCCCCAAGGGGTCCCAGATTGCTGGAGGGCACAGGCCAGGCCAAGGGACCCTACCGGTGCACAAGGGGCCAGGAAGGGACTGTGGGAGCGCTCTAGGCCGTGTCCAGTTCATCTCGCCCAGTCCTGATGGGCTGGTCACCAGCAGCAAGCCAACCTACTGGTCGGAGCGTCTGCCCCCTGGTGGTCAGTGTGCATCATAGTGACTGGGTGAACGGATGGATACTTAGCATGTTAGGCTTTTGTTATACAGGATCTTGTCAGCTTGATTGAGTATAATTTGTAGAAAATAAAACTCACCAGTTTGAAGTGTACAGTTCAGTGAGTTTTGACAAATGCCTACAGTTGTGGGACTTGGCCGCCATCATGATGTAGAACTTTGCCATCACTCCAGGAAGTTCCCTCCCCACTTTGTGGTTACCCCTCCCCCCCTCCTGGCTGCTCTCATGTATTTGACAGACATTGCTGTGGGTTATGTGACTAGGAGCTGTTTTCTGTGGAAAATTTCACGGCACCTTCCGAGTTCTTTCGCTTGAAGGTGGGACGTGTGCTAGCCTTGGGTCTCGGGATCCAGGTCCGTACTTGGACCCTCTCTGAGTCGTTGTGTGGTACCCCATGACCATTCCCTGCACAGTGAAGCGTGCCGTGCGGTCTCCGCGTGTTTCTGCGCTGCACCCGGTGGAGGGCTTAAGGAGTGAGGGCTGAGGGCTTGGTAGGCTTGCTCATGGTTGCAGCACACGGAGTAACGGCAGGGTTTCAACATCGGCCCGCCCGCCCTCACAGCCTCATTCCTTCGTGGCAATGGCTAGCCGAAATGCCTTTGCTACTTCTAACCGAGCAAGTACTTTGGCAACGTACTAGTATACAACAGGGTAAATTTTCAGTTAGGGTTTAATTCCGGGGTCCTCAAACTTTTTAAACGGGGGGCCGGGTCACTGTCCCTCAGACCGTGGGAGGGCCGGACTATAGTTTAAAAACAAACTATGAACAAATTCCTATGCGCACTGCGGGCCCGGGACGCGTCAGCTGCTAAGCAGGACAGGCAGCGGCACCCGGCGGGCCAGATCCATGTCCTCGGCGGGCCGCATGTGGCCCGGGGGCTGTCGTTTGAGGACGCCTGGTTTAATTAATCAACTTAGTGAAATAATTACAAAGCTTGCCTGGGTTAGTTCATTCAGCCGTTAGTTTTTCTAGCCAGGAGAAAGGTTACGTTCCCTTGGAGTTTTTAAAAATCTTCCTTCAGTTAACTGTTCGAGCAGGTGCATGTAAGCATGTGACGTGTGTGACCTGCAGAGCGTGTGTGAGGTCAGCAGCGTGTCTGGTGTCGTTTCCCTAAGACGGAGTGCGGGGAGGGGAACTCACACGGCTGTTCTTCACGCAGGTGCTCGCGTCTGGCTCTTCATCGGCTTCATGTTGATGTTCGGGTCCCTCATCGCTTCCATGTGGATTCTTTTTGGTGCCTATGTTACCCAGAGTAAGTAAGCATTCCCTGTGTCCTCAGGAGACAGCCGAGGTGTCCGTGGTGCTCGGCCGAGTCTTCTCCCCCGGAGTGAGCTTAGTTTCCTTGCTCAGTCGCTTGCAGCTGGGAGACTGCAGGTGTAGCAGCAGGGGTGTGGAGTGCAGTGGGTGGCCTGGCCAGGACACGTGCCGCCGGCGATACCGTGGCACAGAGGCGGGCAGCGTGAGGGGACAGCGGGGACTGTGCTGAAATACCACTGCTCCCGAATGTGTCCAAGGTGTGTCATGTAGTTCATTCAGAATGCTGATGGGCCAGTGCCGTGTGCGCTCACGGGGAGGAAAGTGCATCTCAAAACAGCTTTATGAGATGTAGTTTCACGTCATGTGATTCACCATCCAGCGTACAGTTCAGTGTGTAAATACAGAGCTGTGCCCGCCACTAGGTCCACTGCAGGACTTGTCGCCCCCAAAGCCACGACCCCCCAGCGGTCCCTGCCGCCACCCTCCCGGCCCGGCAGCACTCCCTTGCTGCCGGGGTTCTTGTCCCAGCTTTACGAAGGGTGCAGCATTCTGGAGGAAGGGGCTGATGCGTAGATTAAGAAGGAGTCCAAAGACGAAAGATAAATTTGAAAGGCATTGGAGGTCAGAGGATCTTCAGTTAAAGGAACTGAAGACTACCTCCTTGTCTAGGACCCTTGCTTTTATTAACACAATTTGTCCTAAGGCAAGGTGGAGACATACACTCCAAAGGGTAAAGTTTCAAAGGGTACAGAAGCATTGTCAGTTTGGGGAATAGCCTACAGCTGTTCAGGTGTTTGGCCAACAGGAGGCAATAAAATGCCCTGAGCTGTCTGGCAGTTAGCAATCCTATTCAGGTTTGGGGGAAGTGCCGTTTAACCGTCCCAGATGATTCAGCCCTGCTGATGTGCTGGAATTGGCTTCCGGCACCCTGCTCCGGGGCAGCTTTGCCTGCTGGTGTAAGTGGGTCCTGAGGGAAGCTCTCAGCTCTCTGACCCCTGTCAGCTCTCTGACCCCTGACTTGCGGGCGGCTAGGCCCGGCTTCCGTGGAGAGCCTGCGTGGCTACTTGAAGCAACACGTGAACATCCCGGTTTCTGTTAGGAAACAGGCTTGTAGGAAGGTCCGCAGCCAGTGTGGGCTGTGCACTCACTAGTTGCGTCTTTTTTTTTTTTTTTAATTATTGATTTTTTACAGAGAGGAAGGGAGAGGGAGAGAGAGTTAGAAACATCGATCAGCTGCCTCCTGCACACCTCCTACTGGGGATGTGCCCGCAACCAAGGTACATGCCCTTGACCGGAATCGAACCTGGGACCTTTCAGTCTGCAGGCTGACGCTCTATCCACTGAGCCACACCGGTTAGGGCTGGTTGCGTCTTAATCGTTGAAGATCTGGCACTTGCCGAGCAGCCCCCGGCTCCGGGCCTGGTCCCCATGTTCTCGCGTTGCTCATTAAGTGCACTTTGCTTTGCTTTCCTTTCTTCGTTAACGGAATACGCTTGCACCTCGGAGCCTTTCTTTCCGACACACGTTCCTAGTCTGTCACTGCAGGCTGCCTCCCTGTCACTCCCTGTCACCGCAGCAGCATGCTGCAGCCCCGAGGGGCCAGTCCTGCGCTTCGCACTGCGTGGCCCCCTCCCCCACACAGGCTGCGCGCACCCCCATGCCCATTTCCAGAGGGAAACCCAGGCTTGAGGGGGTGAGCCATCTGTTGGTGGTAGAGCTGGGATTCGATGCAGGGTGTGGCTCAGCCCTGGCCGCTCAGCCCTGGCCGCTCAGCCCGCCGCTGCAGTGCTTGCTGATGCCAGAGGTCCAAGTGGACGTGCCTTCACCCGGCGGTGTTTCTCGTCAGCACCGTAGCCCACGGACCTTAGCTGTGCACAGCGATGGGAGCAGGTCCCAACTTCCCTTCTCCTCGTGTGGAGACAGTGCCTTTGCTCCGGGAGAGCCGGTGGGAGGACGTGGTGGGGGATCACAACAGCCCTTCCTCCCTGCCGCACTGCACACAGACTCCAGAATCGAGAGGGAAGGAAGGGTCAGACCTGCGCCACCAGGAATTCCATTCGTGTCTTTCTCGGTGTGTCTGTACCGGTGATGTAGTAGGACGTCCGGAGTGAGAGCAGGCCTTTGGTTTGGCGCATGAGATGAGCCTTTTCTGACTGCAGTTTGTGATCGCCGTCTTAGAGTAAGGAGTGGCCGCAGGTTGTGTGAGGCACCGAGCCTGTGAGTGGTGGCGCGCAGTCACGCCGTTGCCTGTGTAACCGTGTGCTGTCCTCCGCAGATACCGATGTTTACCCAGGGCTGGCGGTGTTCTTCCAGAACGCTCTTATATTTCTAAGGTAAGCTGCCTGGCTTCTCAGCCACACGTAGAACATGTGCGGAAATGCCATCTGTCCTTGAAGGGCAGCGTGGACGGCGGGACTCACGCACACAAACCCTTAGGCCAGGCCCATGCACAGAGCGTCTCAGAAGGGCAGCCGTCTGCGATGGCAGAGCATGCACAGGCCGTGGGGCCGGGGCCGCCGTGGGCCGGGGCCGCGCTGGTGGCTTTCTACTGGGCCCTTTACTCCCTTTTAGGTACCTTCAACAGAGAGAGCAGGGTGCTCGCGTTTAATAGACCCAGAAACCAGGCCCCGAGCTGACGGAGGGACGCCAGCCGGGGTGCAGAGCTGACGGAGGGACGCCAGCCGGGGGTGCAGAGCTGACGGAGGGACGCCAGCCGGGGGTGCAGAGCTGACGGAGGGACGCCCAGCCGGGGGTGGGGTGGGGGGGTGCAGAGCTGATGGAGGGACGCGCAGCCGGGGGTGCAGAGCTGACGGAGGGACGCGCAGCCGGGGGTGCAGAGCTGAGGGAGGGACGCCCAGCCGGGGGTGCAGAGCTGACACTGACCCCAGTTTTCTTAGAAAACAAACAAGCAGAAACGTAGGCGGTGCCTTTATGTGAAAGAAGCGAGTGCGTGCTGCGCCTGTGGTGCCCAGAACCAGGGGGGGAGCTGGCCGCTCCTGCTGCCGGCAGGCTTTTCCTCATGACCTGCTTCCGTGTCCCCAGCACTCTCGTCTACAAATTCGGAAGAACCGAGGAGCTGTGGACCTGAGGTCACTTCGGAAACCTCCTCCCTCTGCCATGTTCTATTTGAAGATACGTTTTTATTACCTTTTAGTGTGGTTTTCACATGGTCAAACAGAGTAGGTTGTACATTAAACGTTGTGTTGCTTTACACCTTTATGCTCTGAGTTTTGAAATAGTTCTATGAGTTTTCTGTTTTTTAATGCCAGATTGTTGATATGTATATAAGACTGTACAGATAGGTGGTATCAGCCTTTTATTCCTGTGAGGCTGGGTCTGTTCCCGAGGCAGGGGTATCATCGTATGATTTAGAGTTAACTGCTTTGCTTCAGAGACCCCAAGATGTACAAGAAAATACAACGCCATGCATCTGAAATAAGCGCTGAGCCATTCAAAGGGTGTTTCAGCAAATTGTAATTTATTTTGTCTTAAAAATGAGATTTTTTAAAGGAAACGTTTGTTCTTGTGTATTAAAGAAGTGGATTTTTCTATGAAGAATTTTTAAATGCCTGAAGGACTGGTTTGAAAGCCTATTTTGGAAACGACTCCTTGACTGTGACTCATTGAGGAGGGGGACCCCGATGCGCTGAGCCCACTTCCGTGTGGTTTCCGTGAAGACTGGAGGGCGGCGGGCGGCTCAGCAGCAGGCGTCTGACACCGCGAGGGTCGGCAGCCAGCAAGGCTGAGCCAGCTGCGCTCAAAAGTGTGGCCAAGCGTGGATCAAGTCCTCCTTCCCCAGGGGAATTCTGACAACGCTTCGCGAAGTGAGGTGTGAAGTGAGGCGACCTGGTGACCTGGTGAGAAGTGAGGCGTGTCATCCGGTAGTTTCCCTGCAGCTCTGGGCTCCAGCTCCGGGGCGCTTCCTGCAGGTGCCTGTCCTGAAGCGCCATGGCCCCCCCAGACAGCCGCGTGGAGCTGGAAACACCGCCCCGGTGGTCCTGCCAGAGCCAGGGGTCCCGGGCCCTTACCGCTGCTGCGGCTTCCTGGCCCTCAGGTCCGTGTCGCACGTTTGCCTCCGGGGGATGTCACAGAGCCTTTCACAGAGGACGACGCTGCCGGTGAGCCGTCTGCAGCCCTGCGGGCCGCGGGCGCCCCTCTCCCCAGGACCGCGTGCACGTGGAGCGGGTGCTGACGCTGAGCCGGCGCCCTGCGGCCTGTGCTGGTGGTTGCTTTCTCAGTGTCTGCGTTTGTCTTGCTTCAACACGTTGTCAGGCTAATGACGTGTTCCCATGCTCTTGTCACCTGTTATAATAATCGCTCCTCACACATCCTGGTATTATTAAACCTTGGAGAAAACAAGCCATACAAATTGGTTTGCTGTTTATTATTCGATTATTTGAGGGGACCCCGTCAGAGAAGCAGTTTCTCTTTATGAAAGAAGGGGGCTGGGGAGAGGCTGTTCCCCACCTGCCCCTGCCCAGCCCAGCAGGGGCGGCCTGCAGCTGACCCGCAGGCTAACCCATGTGGACCCTGCCCTGGTCAGCACCTCCTCCTGCATGGCCGAGCTGCAGTGACCCCCGAGCCTGGCGGCACTCATCTTCTGGGTCCGTGACCCCGCCCCTGTGCACACTCTAATTCGTGGGCACCTGCCAGGCTCCGGGCTCCGCTGGTCCTGCTGCCCAGCGTGGCCCGCACGTAGCTTCCCCCAGTGACCAGGCTGGAGCGCTCCTCTCCCTGGGTCTCGCTCTGCTCTCTGCTCACGAGTTGGTGCCATCTCGGCTTTCCCCAGTCTGCGTGCCCGCCGTTGGCGAGGCCGCCAGGAGACCCGACAGCCCGCGAGAGGCACCCGCAGGAAGTCCCGGGCTGTCCACCTACCGTGCGGGGAGTGGTAGCCCTGACGTAAGATGCGCGTGGACTGCCCTGGGAGTATGGGGTACCCCAAAAGCACAGGCGGGCCTCCCGCACTTGTTTGAGGATCAGCAGCGAGTGGCAGGAAGGGAGAGCGCCTGGGTGGCTATGGGTGGCCCTGCCGGGCGGTTTGCTGCCCAGCAAAGCCCAGCCAGAGGCAGAGGCGGGGTGCACAAGCCACCTGTGCCCCAGCGGGGGGGTACCGGCCCGGCTCCCTCCCCAGCGGGAGTGGAAGGGAAGGTTTGCCAACAGGACGCGGTACGGGACGCCGTGGCCATGCTAAGCCCTGCCGGGCAGTCCTTGATGCTGCCGGGCAATCTGTTGCTGATCGAGGGCGTGAGTCCACAGACAGCACAAGGCCCAGGCACCGCGTAAGGTTTGGGGGAGTCCTGTGGTCGCGGGGACCACACGGTCCTTGAGGCTGTCACAGACAAGGAGGAACCACCCTCCGCACACCAAAACGGGGAAGAGGCCCGGCTTCCGTCTTAGGGCCCCGTCTCCCCACATCCCTTTTCTCTCCGCTGATCGCTCACCCTCACCGAGGACTCCACACCCGGTCCCTGCTCCGTCTGCAGGTGGGACCTGTACCGGAGGGCTCAGCCCCGGCCAGGCGGATGGCGGCAGGGGCTCCTCCCGGCCGGCAGTTCCCTGCTGCTCTACACCTGCGAGCTCCAGGAGCAGGTGTGCCCTGGCCAGGGAGCTGAACGCGGTTCAACTTCCCCCGTAAAGTCTCCTGTGAGCGCCCCCTGTAAAAGGCCTGATGTGGTGTCAAATGGTGTTTCCCATACTTGAGCCGTTACCTCCTAACAGGCCAGCCCCACACCCACTGGGGAGGGTGGTTACTGGGTTAGGAGGGTGGAGGGGCTGCAGGGGCAGCACATCGGGGTGTTGGGGACCCCGTGTGGTGAGTGCCCTCCCCTGTGAGGCCGTGGCCGTGGTGAGCCGGGCCCTGGAGGGGCGCCTGGACCCAGCGCTGGTCCTGGGCTCGGGCTCTGCGTCTGTCACCAGGTTAAACCGCTGCCTTGGGCCCTGACCGGTGTGGCTCAGTGAATAGAGCGTCGGCCTGTGGACTGAAGGGTCCCAGGTTCGATTCCGGTCAAGGGCATGTACCTTGGTTGCAGGCACATCCCCAGTGGGGGGTGTGCAGGAGGAAGCTGATGGATGTTTCTCTCCCATCGATGTTTCTAACTATCCCTCTTCCTTCCTCTCTGTAAAAAATCAATAAAACATATTAAAAACACAAAAACAAAAACCATTGCCTTGGACTCTGAAGGGCCTTTCTGGGCGACCTTCTGCCCCGGGATATAGCTGGAATCCATCTGGGCTGGGTCCAGCCTGGTCAGAATCCGACCCCAGGGCCAGCCGCCTGTCCCTGCCCCTGCCCCTGCCAAGCTGTACCCGCTTTTTCACAGGGGGGCACATGTGAGCTTACTTCAAACTTCACTTCTGACTTCCTGGCAGAATTGATCTGCCCCCTTTCTGCAGGGCTTGAACTATTTATTGTTAATCCTCACCCAAGATATTTTTTCCATTGATTTTTTTTTTTTTAAGAGAGAGAGAAGGGAGAGAGAGAGACAGAGAGAAAAACATTGATGTGAAAGAGACACATCGATTGGTTGCCTCCCATGCTACAACCTAGGTACAAGCCCTCGACTGGAATCGAACCCAAGACCCTTCAGTGCATGGGCCGAAGCTCTATCCGCTGAGCCAACCAGCCAGGGCAGGGGCTTGAACTCTTTTCATTTAAAAATACATTTTTATTGATCTCAGAGAGGTTGGGAGAGGGAGAGAGAAACATCAATAAGAGAGAATCATTTCATCGCTGCCTCCTGCACGCCCCCTGCTGGGGATTAAGCCCGCAACCTGGGCATGTGCCCTTGACCGGGTCGAACCCAGGACCCTTCAATCCACAGGCTGACACTCTATCCGCTGAGCAAACCAGCCAGGGCAGGGGCTTGAACTCTTAACCGGCTCCTGCTGCCGCCTCCACGGCCTCCAGCAGGCTCACCCGCCCAGCAGGGGAGCTCTTGTACCGCGAATGACCCCAGGCAGGCCCTTCGTTCCCGCTACTGTGCGCCCAACAGACGGAGCGAGGGCCTGAGGAGCAGGTGGCGGGTGGGTGTCCCTTTACCTCCTGTCACCCGGATGGCAGGACACTGTGCTCGGTCCGAAGGCCAGCCCCGGAGCCCTTCCTCACCAGCAGGACAGACCCCCAACTGGGAGGGAGGGAGAGAGAGCGAGAGCGAGAGCGAGAGCGAGCGAGAGAGAGAGAGAGGGAGAGAGAGCGCGAGCGAGGGCTCCATCAGTTCATGCTAGAAGCTTCACGTTCCCGCAGTCGCTGCCTTCTTCCCATTGTCAAGGTTAGGGGCCAGGAGGGGCGTCTTTCAGGAGCAGACTTCACAGCACCTGTGTCACTGTGTGTGTGTGTGTGTGTGTATGTGGTGTGCGGGTGTGTGTGAAGCTACACATCCACCTCCTAAATGCTGAGTCACGGGAACGAGTTTAACCCATGTGCTTGGAGCAACGGAGCCGTCAGCACTCCCACCGTCAGGAGCCTCGCGTGCCCGTGGGCTGGGTACTGCCACCAGCCGATTCTCGGTGCTGACCACGGCGGGCTGTGTGATCACCACATGAAACGAAGGTGACGCAGCTTCTGAAAGTCCCGTCACACCTTTTCAAGGAACCAATGGCCCACGCATGGAGTTCTCGCCACTCTGCTGGGTGTCCTTGAAGCCGAAGCCTGGGTACGGTAATTTAAAAACTTGAAACTCGGAAAATAGCCAAAATAAGAAGGCAAAGCGGAGAGGGAGAAGCTCACACAGACTTTTTAAAAAGCTAATTATACAGCCTTTTATTTCTAGGTTGAAAAAAACCCTTAAATTACCAGGAAACTATTTACAGGATTAATTCCGTCTTCAGCCGGGAGACTGGCTGTGAAGGCGCTCAGTGACCCTGCTGGGCCGGCCGGGCGGTGGTGACAGGCGACAGGACCTGCGGAGTCCAGGAGCGGGCCGGCTCCGGCCTGCGGGTCCGACCGGGGGGAGCTCGCTGGAGTGCCAGGGCCACTTGCTAACAACGAATGACAGGCCTTTTTAGTGTTTAAGAGAAACCATTTTGGGGGGATAGCTCTGTAGAATCATTCTAGAAAATCGTCTGATTGGAAACTTCTTAAAGAAAAAAATAAACCTATCTTCCCCACCAAGGCCCACTTGTACCCCCAGGCCCGATGGTCCTGTCTGCAGTGGGGACTTGGAGTCCTGGGCTTGGGAAGTCCTGACAGGAACAGGTGAGCGCGTCGGCTGCGGGTCCCGCTCCCGCAGGCTGGGCCGACAGCGCTGTGGTTCAAAGCGTCGGGAGAGCGTCCTCTGCTTTGGAGAGCGTCCTCGGCTCCTGCTCTGAAGACGAGACTTCGGACACCGAGTCCCAGGCATCGTCCTCTGCCGGGCTGTCCTGGTCCAGGGCCTCCAGGATGTGCTGAGCCGGGTCCTTTAAATACTGGGAGGGGTCGAAACCAACACCGAAATGAGCTGACCAGCTCCAAACCCAGACCTCGGACGCTAGTCTTGTTGGCACCATCGCGTGTTACTCAGGTTCACTTCCTATTCTGTCCCCAGGGAACCACTTCCGAACCCTGAGCACCGCGCGGCCTGCGCCTGCCCGGTCGCTCTGACCCGGTCAGACCCTGACGGTGACCAAGGGGGTCTCTCTCAGGAAAGGGGGCCTGCCCGCTGCACGGGGCGCGTGGTGGGGACTCATCCTAGCAGAGCTCGGTCTGGTTCCCAGCGAAGGAGCACGCAGGACCCTCTCGGTCAGCGACAGGGAGAGCAGGCTCGCTGGCCGCAGCGAGCAAATACTCGGACGTATTCTAACAGCTTCTAACCCTACACCTTCCCTACTGACCTCCGAGGGCCCGGCTGCCTCCCAGAGCCTCGGGTCTGGGGCTGGGACTGTGCAGGGAAACGAGATTTTCCTCAAGAGCCCCCCACCCTTTCTTTTGCAGGCCTTTGCTGTACTAGTTACACCCTTGGACCTCGGTGTGCAAAGCCTTGTGCTCACAGCTCTGGGTGCGTTCACTCTAGAATCCCCAGTGCACACCGCCTGCCCCGAAGCACACGCTCTCTCCTCGCCTCTGTCTCTGCTGCTCGCGTCCCAGCCAGGCTCACCCAGCGCCCCCCAGAAAGCACACGGCGGGAGAAGGCCCTCCTGCCTCCAATCTCTTGGCCAGGTTGCCGTTTTGGCCAACCTGGTGCCATTAAAAAATTTTTTAAAATTGTGCTAATATACACGTAACATAAAAACGATCACAAACCATTTTTAAGCATATAGCTTAGCAGTGTCGAGTACATTGACACTGCTGTGCAACCAGCGCTACCCTCCATCTCAATAACTTCCATTTTGCAAAACAGAAACTGTCCCCACTGAACGCACACTCCCAGCCCCCTCCCAGCCCTGGCACCCACCCTCCTCCACCGTCTATGAACCTGAGGACCTGAAGTGCCTCATGGCACGGAGTCACGTGGTTTTTGTGTTTTTTGACTGACTGGCACAATGCCCTCCAGGGCCGTCCATGCTGCAGCGGGTCAGCAGCTCTTTCAAGGTGGAGGGATGTGCCATTGTGTGTGTACCGCGTGTTTATACCTCCACCCTCTGGCGCTCAGGGGCTGTTGTGAATAAGGCCGCTGGGCACGCGGTACAGAGAGCCCGCCCCTCTTCTAACTCTAATCCCTGTGTCCCTGGTTGTACCCGCCCGCCCGCCCTCCGAGGCCGCACGTACCTCCTCTATCTGCACCGGGATGCCCGGCGGGGAGTGGAACCAGTACTTGATCAGGCCCCGGAACCTCAGGATCAGGAGGACGCAGGTGCCCGCCAGCCCCGCCAGCGACAGGAAGGTGGCCACGGCGATCAGGACGACTCGCTGCAGCTTGGTGGAGGCTGAAGAGAGGATACGAGGTGAACGAGAGGGCCAGCCCCGTGACACAAACATGGGGTCATTTCCTCCTGCCCACCGTGCCCCTGTCCCAGGAGGACGGCCAGAGGGGGGCCCTCCCCGCCCCATATGCTCAATCAGTAGCTAGAGAGGCAGCCTCAAACCAAGCCAAGGCCGGGGGCGTGGCTGTGGCCGCCGGGGGCGTGGCTACGCCCAACAAGGGCGTGGCTGTGCTGCCAGGGGCGTGGCTACATCCGCCAGGGGCGTGGCTATGTCCGCCAGGGGCGTGGCTGTGGCCGTCGGGGGCGTGGCTGCTGGGAGCCCCCAGCAGGAGCTCGCTCCCCTCCCCTCTGGCTCTCCCCCTACTATCGCCCTTCACCTAAGACGTGCTCCCCAATCTCACTATTTTAGGGGCGTTCTTTTCCCAGCTCAAAGGGCACCAGAAGGCACATCTTACCGTCGGCTGCTGTCTCGTGACAAGAGACGTTGCTTGAAAGGCCGGGTCTGGTGAGGTCCTGGGACTTCCAGAGCAGGTGCGCCTGGACCTGGAGGCAGTACTCTGTCAGGGGCTGTAAGTCCCGCAGCACAATGGAGCTGTCCCTGAAGGGGCCCTTCACCTGCGGGGGGAACACGGGGCGGTGAGCGGCCCGACCCGACCCGACAGCCTCGGTCCCCTCCCTGCCTGGCGGTTCCTCAACTTCACGGAGAACCGATGGCTCAGAGCGCTCCCTGGCCGGCAGGGGGCAGGTTGTGGTTTTTTTGGAGGTAAAATCAGCTTCATTGGAATTTTACTTTGTGAGCAATTTAAGAGGTTTTTAAATGTAAACTTGATATAAAACGTTTTACCTTGTAAGTTGACTCCAGTAAATAATCCCAAGGAGAATGTTTTAACTCTACATTCTTATTTTTTAATTGCCAAATTAAGATGATAAGAAGCAAACAATTTGTGGAGTTGTATTTATCATGAGTTGTTATTTATTTATTTATTTATTTATTTTATATTTTGTTGATTTTTTACAGAGAGGAAGGAAGAGGGATAGAGAGTTAGAAACATCGATGAGAGAGAAACATCAATCAGCTGCCTCCTGCACACCTCCTACTGGGGATGAGCCCGCAACCAAGGTACATGCCCTTGACCAGAATCGAACCCGGGACCCTTCAGTCCGCAGGCTGACGCTCTATCCACTGAGCCAAACCGGTTAGGGCATGAGTTGTTATTTAGATGTTTGTTTATATGAAACGGTGGTTAGAAACCCCAAGTTTTCTGCCTTTAAATATCCCATTTTCAGCCTACAAGACACCACTTCTTCTGTGAAGCTCCCAGGAGCCAAGTAAGAGCTGGTGTTGGGTCTCAGGTTCGATTCCGGTCAAGGGCATGTACCTTGGTTGCGGGCACATCCCCAGTGGGAGGTGTGCAGGAGGCAGCTGATCGATGTTTCTCTCTCATCGATGTTTCTAACTCTCTATCCCTCTCTCTTTCTCTCTGTAAAAAAAAAATCAATAAAATATATTAAAAAAAAAAAAAAACAAAAAAAAACAGTCACACCTGGCGGCTGGCGCGGTGGGTTCCTTGTCGAGACCAACCCGTGAGAACCTTCTCCAAACTCCAGAGCGTGGCACAAAGCCTGGGCCTCAGGGGACGGGAGCCGTGTGACTGAGAAGAGGGACCCCCCAGTGGAGTGTGGGGGGAGCCACCGAGTGAGGGGGGAAACAGGCCTGCAGGAGGCGAGCAGAGCCGGCTCCGGTCTCGGCCAGGGAGACACGGGGCAGCCGGTCCTCGTCCATTTTCTTTTCTAATCCTCACCCGAGGACATTTTCCCAGATTTTTAGAGAGCGTGGGAGAGAGACGGAGAGACAGAGAGAAACACCGATGCGAGAGAAACACATCGACTGGCTGCCTCCTGCGCACGCCCCGACCAGGGCCTGGGCCAGGGAGGAGCCTGCCACCCAGATACGTGCCCTGGACCTGAATCGAACCCAGGATGGTCCGCAGGCCGCCGCTCTATCCACTGAGCCACACCGGCCAGGGCTGTCCTTGCCACGTTGATGTCTACCTCCTTTCCCTGTATCAGCAACTCCAAGCAAAGAAAATAAAAATATTTAAAAATGCGCTTGCCTGTGGGATTCCGGCCTTCTCCCAGTAATGGACGTAATACAGAAACATGACCATGGAGGGGTCCGTGACGGTGAAGGGCGGGGACAGCTGGATGACTAGGGAGCCTTCTCCTGGGGTCACCCAGACGTGTCCTGGAGGCCCGATGGTCACTGAAACAGAATCACAAACAGAACAAAGCTATGTAAGTATACACACAGGTCATACTGCATTATGTGTAACATGTGCATGTATGCAATGTTACATACATGGCCTGCACGCACAAACACGCATCCATTTACATATGCATTCGGGCTCACGAGACACCAGAGGCTGCTCTGGCACGAGTCCCACTGCGAGGCTGCAGGGCGGGGAGCCCGGCAGGGCCACTGTGCAGCTCCAGGGGAGGGGCCAGCGCCGTCCACAGGGCGGCCCAGACCGAGTCTCTCTGCTCCCCCCAGGAGACGCTCAGGTGCCAGCAGCCGAGACCCATGTCGGCAAGCACTGGAGCCTCCTTGGCTTAAAAGCCGCAAGAGCCAGTACCTCTTATCTTTTTATTACTAGAGGCCCAGTGCACAAAACTCGTGCACAGGAGGGCGGGGTGTCCCTCAGCCCAGCCTGCACCTTCTTGCAATCTAGGACCTTTCAGGGGATGTCATACGGGATCAGGCCCAAACCAGCAGTCGGACATCCCTCTCGCAATCCAGGACCGCTGGCTCCTAACCGCTCGCCTGCCTGCCTAATTGCCCCTAACCACTCGCCTGCCTGCCTAATCGCCCCTAACCACTCGCCTGCCTGATTTTGCCCCTAAAACTCAAGCTTCTTCCTTTTTTTATTTTTAATATTTATATTTCTTTATTTTTTATGTTAAAAGTCAAGCTTCTTGAGAACATGAGGCATTTAACATCATTCCATTTCCCTTACAGAGAGCTAAGCATGGTAAACACAGCAAATACTTCATACTTATGGGCTTCTATACAAACACTTTCCAACCAGGAATGTTTTCATAGGCAGCTTCCAAAAGCTTGAACTGGAACACCTAAAAGCAGAGTGCTCAGATTTCAGGCATCAGGTGCTGTTAGCAGGATTTCTATCCCAACTGAACTCTGATTCTGAGCTCTCAACAGTCTGGACAAACTGCCCTTCACTATCCCCAAAGTTTCTTATTCGTCACTATCCCATTTTCTTTTCTTTTTTTTTTTTTGAGTTCAATGTTTTATATCCACATCAGTATCAACGTACCATACACAACCCACCTGCCAGCCTAGCTGGGCAGGCAGGAGGGGGGTCCATGGCAGCATAGAAAACCAGGGTTCTTGTCCCAGAAGAGGAGAAAATGGGTTTACAGTCGAGGAAACAGTCAGAAGCCAACATGATCAAGGAGAAGCCATGACTGCATGGAGCGGAGGTGCTGTGGGCCGCGTGCGTCTGGGCTGGCCCAGCAGGACCTGGAGCCGCCTCGGTCCCCGGGAGGCCTGGGGGCAGACAGGGCCCAGCTCTTGGGGTATTTTCAATAATTTTGCTTTTGGGGGAGGAGGGCTTCTGGGCAGCAGCTCCAGGTGGGGTACCAGATGCGGGTTTCACTTCAGGGTTTGGACGGGAAGTTGTGTCTGTGGGGCGGGATCGCCCGGCCCCAAATGTCACAGCTGAGGTTCTTGGAAGTGGCCCAGCGAAGTTCCTCCCTGCCCTGACCCCAGGTCTGTGGCTTAAAAATGAGGGCGCCAGGCTGGGGCTGAGCACCCAGGGGCCTTTGTACACAGGGCAGGTAAGGGCAGGGGGAGCTGGGGGAACCGTGGGAACTGGTGGGCGCAGCCAGAGTCGGGGAGGGCAGTGCCCATGGGGAAAGGGGGCATGGGGTGGAGGAGTATGTCCTCTAACGGAGACTTAGAGGTACAGAGACTAAGAGAGACAGAGAGGACAGAGATGGGGATAGAAAGAGTGACAGGCCGAAACCGGTTTGGCTCAGTGGATAGAGCGTCGGCCTGCGGACGGAAGGGTCCCGGGTTCGATTCCGGTCAAGGGCATGTACCTTGGTTGCGGGCACATCCCCAGTGGGAGGTGTGCAGGAGGCAGCTGATCGATGTTTCTCTCTCATCGATGTTTCTAGCTCTCTACCCCTCTCCCTTCCTCTCTGTAAAATATCAATAAAATATATAAAAAAAAAAAAAAAGAGTGACAGGAAGAGAGAGACTCAGAGAAAGCGAGAGAGAGACTGAGACAGAAAAATTCACAAAGAGACGGACAGAAAGATGGAGACCTGCTCTGTAAGGGTCAGCGGGCTGTGGGGGGGCCTGGGGCTCGCCCGGGATGTGCCAGTGTGGCGGTAAGTGCATCGTTGTGTTGTTGCAGGAGGAGGTGTGCTGGTAACGCAGCACCAGCTCCTTCAGAGACCCGTACAGGCTGTCGGGCTCCGCAAAACCCCAGCCAGTGGCCGAGCGGTAGATGAAGTGCTTGGTATCGCCGCCCCCCCCCCCCCCCCCCCAGCAGGCATGGCAGCCCCGCTGGCAGCTCTCACGGGCGAGGAAGGTACATCCCGCTGGCCGCTCAGCATCTCCTCCGCCTGCGGGCGGCTGATCTTGTCCACACACCAGGTTCGTGCCTCAAGGTCGGGAAGGCCACCCGCATCCTCATCAGCGCACACTGGCCTTCAGGCTCATTTGTGATTCCCAACCACCCCTTGGTTGTCTTCTGCCGGGCGGGGCGGGCGCCTTTCCGGTGAGCCAGACCAGGTACCGGTCCGGATCTTGCACAGCTGTGCGCACTTGTCGATCTCCCGGTGGTCCGAGGCCTGTGTCCGCAGCTCCTGCTCCCGCTTCGTGCGGGCGGCTCTCCTGGATCGGGTGATGCAAGACGTGAGCGTTCCGAGTCAGCAGGATCCTCCGCACCTGGCTCCCATTGCCCTCACGCGGGAGCCTCCGGGACTCCCGGCCCACTTCTCCGGAGCCTGGCCCTGCAGTTCCGGGAGGTGCGTGTGCACCCCTCGTGGGCACCCCTCGCAGAGCTGGGCGTCCTCGCGGCTCCTGTCCTCCGCTTCAAACCAAGGGAACAAACGAAACCTTTATTCTCATCTTCCTCCCGCAGGGAACAGCAAACCTCAATGGAAATAATTTCCCGCCAGACGCCATGTCCAAACACTGCGAGACGGAGGACTACAGGGCTGACTATGCGCGTGCGCAGTAACAGGCTCACGGTCTGGCCCGGCGCCGGCGTCCCCCACAATCCCACAATCCTCTGGCCGCCTACTTCCGGTTCCTCTAGCTCCGCCTCAAGCGGTGTTTCCTTCCGTCGCGTTGCACCGTCCAGGGCCTCCAGTTGGAGCGGATTTTTCCGTTTGGACGTTGATGGCTGTTTACTGTTTGGAAGCAGTGAGGTTCCGGGAGCGCTGCCGCTGCTGCTGCCGTGAACACGCCGGTCCCCAGCGCACTCGTGAGACAGCGGCTCCTGCAGTCCACGGCAGCCCGTCCTGGTTCGCCGTGAGAAAGGCTCTCCCTCCTCCTCCCAGCACACTCCAAACCCACTCCGGCCCACCACCCCACCCCGCAGACCCCTAAGACCTTCCCATCTATTTCTTCGACTTTACCCCGTCAAACTCGCACCCTATCGCGTTGCCTAGAGGCGCCCCTAACCGCCACGCTGCTCGCTCATCCCCCTCCACCAGTGGGGACGGCAGCAATGGGACCGGACACTGGGGAGCGAGCCCGCAACCCGGCACGTGCCCTGCCCGGGAATCGAACCCTGACCTCCTGGTTCCTAGGTCGATGCTCAACCACTGAGCCACACCGGCTGGGCCTCTCGGCATTATTTTGATGGAATCTCAGACATCACATCATCTTATCTGGAATTGAGCTTCAGCAGTATTTCTAAACAACAGGACCCCCTTTAAAAACATAAACGAAATACCATTGTAACTAACAGCTGAAATAAATGATAGTAAGGGCTTAACGTGTCATCAGCTATCTAGGCGGTGGTCCCGTCTCCTTAAGGGCCTCGCACTCCTGTTCGTTTACATCAGGGTCTCAGTCACCTCCATACGTTGTGTTGCATGAACCACAGTCACCGAGCGGGAAACGACACCTTGAGGGACACACGGCAAGCCAGGACCGCCTGGGAGCACGTGTTTCAGTCAGCCATTCAACAGGCACTCACTGCCTGTGCCGCGGCGGATTAAAGTCTTTCTAGAACATAAAGGAAGCTGTGCCAGGGCAGGGCAGGGAGACCGTGCAGCCACACGCCAGTGTCCATCCAGACGAGGCCAGCACACCTCTCAGTAAAGGCCCGAGCAAACCCAGGCTTTGCAGGCCAGACTTCCCGATGCAGTGAATGCAGCTAGCTAGAAGCCGGTGTGGTGGTGTCCTAATAAAACTTTATTTATAAAAACAGGCCGTGGGCCCTAGCCGACTTGGCTCAGTGGATGGAGCGTCGGCCTGCGGACTGAGGGGTCCTGGGTTCGATTCCGGTCAAGGGCATGTACCTTGGTTGCGGGCACATCCCCAGTGGGAGGTGTGCAGGAGGCAGCTGATCGATGTTTCTCTCTCATCGATGTTTCTAGCTCTCTATCCCTCTCCTTTCCTCTCTGTAAAATATCAATAAAATATATTTAAAAAAAAAAAAGGCCGTGGGCCGGCGTGGCCTGCAGGCAGCAGTTTGCCAGGCCCTGGTCACAGCAAATCGCAGGCCCTGAGCACCAGCGTGGGCGGCCCGGCCCCGGGTTTGCCCATCACAGCCAGGACCTGGGTGTGCCCGGGCGCCCACCTCTTTGCTGCTGGTTCAGGGTGAGAGGCAGGCCTGAGGCACGTGGAGCCAGCACAGCTCGGTGGAGGGAGTGCGGGGGCCCGCCCAGGGCTCTGCCCGGCGCTTACCGTTGCGGTAGTGCTGGAACCAGGGCGCCAAGGCCCAGGCGGAGACGCGGCCCGGCAGCCCGGGCAGCTCGGCCCGGACGCGCAGCGAGACGTTGAAGTAGCGCAGGAAACCCGGGGACAGGCCGGTGGGGGTGAAGTCACACCTGGTCGCCGAGATCTTCGAACAGTTCACCCCGACGCTGTTCACGGTGACGTCGGACCACTTGCGGCTGCTGGGGCTGGAACGAAAAACAGAGCTCACGTCCCAGAAGCCGCTTCTCCTGGTGGATAACCCTCCCCGGCGCGGGATGTGACCACACGCCATACATCTGCCCGCTTACAGGGCGTGATTCAGTGACTTTCCGCCTATCCCACAGGGGTACAACCTTCACACAATCACCCTTAGAAGGTTTCACCCCCCCAAACCCTGTACCGTTAGCAGTCACCCCCCTTCTCCCCAGCCCCAGGCCCTAGGCAACCACGGACCCACTTCCTGTCTCTATGGACTCGCCTGTTCTGGGCATTTCCTATAAGTGGGATCATACACTGTGTGACCTTCTGTGATAAGCTCTTTTCACTTAGCGTGTTACACTTAGCGTGTTTTCGAGCATGACATATGTTGCAGCATGTCAGTATGTTAGCCCTTCTAATGGCTGGATAACGGCCCAGTAACATGCCGTCACAGGAGTACAGGACGTCTTGTTGGCCCACTCATCTGCTGACAGGCATGTGCGTGGTTCCCCCTCATCATTATAGAAGGGCCTCCAAGTTCCATTATTAGTGTGACTGAAATATCCCGAACGTGTAAGCGTCTCTAAAACAAAGTAAGAGCAAAGCCCTTTCTCATCACTGAATTTGCAACTGGAAACCCAAACCGAAGCAGCCTAGATGGCGTGGCCCGGTGGAGAGAGCGCCGGCCTTCGGACTGAAGGGTCCCGGTTCGATTCTGGTCAAGGGCACAGGCCCGGGTTGCGGTCTCGATCCGCAGCCGGGAGCGTGAGGAGGCAGCCGATCCATGATTCTCTCTCATCATTGGTGTTTCTCTCTCTCCCAATCCCTTCCTCTCTGAAATCACTAAAAACCTATTAAGAATGAACAAACAGCAGCCTGTGTGAGTTTTGAGTGGCCCTGTAACTTTTCTGAACAGGGACATTCAGTCACCCCAGCCTTTGTTTCTCTTTCCAAACCAGCCTCTATGTCCTGAAAAATCTCTACCGAATGCTCTCCAGAAAGAAGGCGAAGTGATGTAAGGTGGTCTGTAACAGGAAACTGTTAAAAGCTCTTAGAACATGCTTCTAACAGCCCTGGCCAGGCGGCCCAGTTGGTTGGAGCAGCATCCTGTACACCAGAAGGTTGCAGGTTCGATTCCCGGTCAGGGCACATAACCACGTTTCGTGTTTAATCCCAGTCCGGGTGCATACGGGAAGCAGCAACCGACTGATATTTCTCTCTCATATCGATATTTCTCTTTCTCTGCCTTCCCCGCTCTCTGAAAATAAAAAATCAATACACATCCTCGGAGGAGCCGAAATACACATCCTCGGGTAAGGATTAATCCTATATAATAAAAGCGTAATATGCAAATCAACCGAATGGCGGAATGACCGGTCGGCAGGGGGTGGGGCTGGCGAAGTGGGCGGCACCAGGCCGGCCAAAGTGGGTGCCAGCGGGTAGAAGGAAGGGATGGCGACCGAAGGTGGTGGCAACCAGAGGTGGCGGAGGGGCAATCGGGGGGCGGGGCGATGGGGGCCGGGCTAGCCGCTCACAGGCCATCCCCGATTGGCCCGCCGGTCACCTCCCAGAGAGGGAGGCCAGGCTGCGGCTTAGGCCCGCTCCCCAGGAGGACATCCCCTGAGGGCTGCCGGACTCCGAGAGGGTGCAGGCCAGGCGGAGGGATGCCCGAGAGCACGATTTTTGTGCACTGGGCCTCTCTCTCTATATATATTTCTTTCTTCCTTTTTTTTTTTTTTAAATGATTTTCATGGGTTTTATTTTATTTATTTATTTTTTAATATATTTTATTGATATTTCACAGAGAGGAAGGGAGAGGGATAGAGAGCCAGAAACACCGATGAGAGAGAAACATCGATCAGCTGCCTCCTGCACACCTCCCACTGGGGATGTGCCCGCAACCAAGGCACATGCCCCTGACCGGAATCGAACCCGGGACCCTTCAGTCCGCAGGCCGACGCTCTATCCACTGAGCCAAACCGGTTTTGGCTCTCTATATATTTCTAATATTTACAAGCACTCACTCGGTCAACCCACAAGTGTACTTCCCTGTTCAAGGTTAAGGACTTCCAGTCAGTAAGTCAGCTGGGACTCCCCTTGCTGAAACCTTGTTGAGCCCTAGGATACAATGTTTCCTAACCGCCAGGTAGGGCAGCTTCCGGGCTGACCCGAGCAAGGCACAGAGCCTGCCTTTGGGGGACACTGGGCTTGAAGCTCTGCTGTCACCTTTGAACAAGGGGCCTCACTGTTTCATTCCCAATGGGCCTTGCAGGTTATGCTGCTGGTCCCAGGGGGCTGGTCCATTTATTAGAGATGATCACGTGAGTAATATATATAATTCCTTGAGGGATAAATATGATTCAGAGATAACCTTAAACCCCAATTTAGAATCTGTTTCTAAGCAGATATTTTTTATAAATATGTTTTTATTGATTTCAGAGAGGGAGAGATAGAAACATCCATGATGAGAGAGAATCACTGATCGGCTGCCTCCTGCATGCCCCCCATGGGGATGGAGCCTGCAACCCTGGCATGTGCCTTTGACCAGAATCGAACCCAGGACCCTTCAGTCCGCAGGCTGACGCTCTATCCACTGAGTCACACCGGCTGGGGCGAGCAGGTATTGTTAGCGTGGAGACTTAAAGATGTAAAAGAATCATCATGAAACCCACTCCTCCAACACCCTTTCCCCGGGGCCTCTGCCTGGTGGGGCCATAGATACATTCCAAATGTTACACAGTCGCAACTGTTACCAGACCCCACACAACTATCCTTTTCAGTGGTTGCCCGATGCTCAGCTACACGTCCACATGACCCGATTTGCCACTCCTCTGTGGATGGCTATGAATACACACCTGGGTGTATATCTTCATGAACACAGGTTTTACAGCCCGCCCCCCCCCCCCCACGGTGGAGGTGGGGAGCGGTGGCTGTGTCACCCACCCAGGGGACAGGCACTGCGGACATTGCTGTGGCTCTGAATGGACTGGAGGATTCCTTTCCGAGGGTCGGTGAGATCCCCCCACACCGTACCCGCCAACCCCGTTCTCACACACCCGGGGCGGGCCGTCCGTTCACGTTGGTTTATCGGGTCTCATAAAAGGGCTCAGCCTGCCCTAACCGGTTTGGCTCAGTGGATAGAGCGCCGGCCTGCGGACTGAAGGGTCCCGGGTTCGATTCCGGTCAAGGGCATGTACCTTGGTTGCGGGCACATCCCCAGTAGGGGGTGTGCAGGAGGCAGCTGATCGATGTCTCTCTCTCATCGATGTTTCTAACTCTCTATCCCTCTCCCTTCCTCTCTGTAAAAAATCAATAAAATATATTTAAAAAAAAAAAAAAAGTGCTCAGCCAATAGGGGTCGCTTACAAGTAACAACGGAGGACTTGTGTTTGCCCGTCTATTCCCCGAAACCAACGAGTCACCTCCACCACCCTGAGAAGCCACGTGGTTAGACGGCGGGGTTCTCCGGTGAGTGGGAGGTGGTGGGACCTCTGTCCTCGCAGGTCCAGCAGCCCGAGAGGAAGCTGAGCTCCCGCGGGCTTGCTTCAGTGCTGCCCAGAGGCGGTTTGCGGTGGCCCGGAGCCCACAGCCCCCCCCACAGCTCCCGCAGACCCGACAGAAACATCCGCTTACTATTTGAACTGCACCTGGTACACCACCGGCCCCGCCTCGTGGCTCAGCAACCCCGGCTCCCAGCTCAGGACCTGCTCCGTGTTGTACAGGCGAACCTTCGGGTTCTGAGGAGCAGGCAGCTGGGAGGGAGAGTCTTGAAAGGGACAGAACAGGAGGAGGGTGGGGGGGAGAAAAGGAGGCAAAGAAGACAAATCAATTACAAACATTGAAATGCACGCTGTGGAACCACTTATACACTCCGGTTTGCCCCAGTTTAGAAATGGCATTGCCTGCTCTCCCTGGCTGCCCCACTCTACCTGTGACTACAGATGGCACCGCCGACACGGTCCCCGGGGAAGGAGGGTGTGGGCTGCCTTCCTGCCTGCCGGCCCTCCGCGCAGGCCCTGGGCTAGCAGTCTGGCCAGCCTGGAATGCCTGCCCGTTCCTGCGAGTGTGTGACTGCGCAGGTAACCTGCCAGCGCGCCTCCATTTCTTTCTTTTATTAAAAATGTAGAGGCCCGGTGCACAAAATTCGTGCACGGGGATTGGGGGAGTCCCTCAGCCTGGCCTGCACCCTCTCCAATCTGAGATCCCTCTCGCAATCCAGAACCACTGGCTCCTAAGCGCTCACCTGCCTGCCTGCCTGATGCCCCTAACTGCTCCCCTGCTGGCCCTAACTGCTCTCCCCTGCTGGCCTGATCCCCTAACTGCCTAACTGCTCTCCCCTGCCGGCCTGATCCCCCTAACTGCCTAACTGCTCTCCCCTGCTGGCCTGATCCCCCTAACTGCCTAACTGCTCTCCCCTCCTTGTCTGATCCCCTAAGTGCCTAACTGCTCTCCCCTGCTGGCCTGATCCCCCTAACTGCCTAACTGCTCTCCCCTCCTTGTCTGATCCCCTAACTGCCTAACTGCTCTCCCCTGCTGGCCTGATCCCCCTAAGTGCTCTCCCCTGCCGGCCTGATGCCCCTAATTGCTCTCCCCTCCTTGTCTGATCCCCTAACTGCCTATCTGCTCTCCCCTGCTGGCCTGATCCCCCAAAGTGCTCTCCCCTGCTGGCCTAATCCCCCTAACTGCCTAACTGCTCTCCCCTCCTTGTCTGATCCCCTAACTGCCTAACTGCTCTCCCCTCCTTGTCTGATCCCCCTAACTGCCTAACTGCTCTCCCCTGCCGGCCTGATCCCCCTAAGTACTCTCCCCTGCTGGCCTGATCCCCCTAACTGCCTATCTGCTCTCCCCTCCTCTCTACGCCTTCAGAGCCCGGTGCAGGGGTGCTGAGAGCTCTTTGCTGAGGCCCCGCCCCCATCCTGACGCCCCCTCCGGGCCAGGCGGTGCCACGAGCCTGCGCACGCCTCCACCAGGGGGGCCGCCCCCAGTGGCAGCCTCATGTCCTGGTGGCGCAAGTCCCCGCCCCCATGCCCGCCCAGTAGCTCCTGCCTGCGTGTGCCTCCTTCGGGAGTGGCCTCCGCCTCCAAGTCAGTGTGACATCAGCGCTGGGCAGGCCTGTGCACGCCTGTGCTGGGGCGGAAGTCCCTGCCCCCACCTCTGCCCACCAGCCCCTGCCTGTTGACCGGTCGTGACTGGGACACCGTTAGGACCAATTAGCATATTACCACTTTATATATACAGATATATTTTTATTAACCTCAGAGAGGAAGGGAGAGGGAGAGAGACAGAGAAACATCAATGATGAGGGAGACTCATGGATCGGCTGCCTCCAGCACGCCCCCTACTGTGGATGGAGCCCGCAACCCTTCGGTCCCAGGCTGATGCTCTATCCACTGAGCCAAACGGCCAGGGCCCTGCCCACCTGTTTACACGGCCCCGTCTCCATGGCTAAGAGCCTCCTCCGACTGAACCAGCAACACACCTCCTACTCTCCAGGCAGCCCATCCCGCCCCATCCTGCCTGCCGTCGCAGACTCTCAGACCTCCGTGTACTGTCTCTTCACTTTCTGATGCTGAAACACATCGCCACCAGCCGCCCCAACTATGCGCTCAGCTCCGGAGGCCGAGGTTTGACACAGGCCACGCGGGGCGAGGTGTGCGGGGCTGGTTCCGGCTAAGGTTCGCGGGGAGGAAGGGGCCTCGCCCTGGCCCAGCTGCGGGCTGCCACCCCGCTGGCCCTGCTCGCCTGCCTCCCTCTCCCACCTTCCAAGGCCTTTGTGGGTCTATGGGCACAGGGAGTCCTGCGTCCAGGTCACCCCCTCCCGGGACCTTTTTTTTTAAAAAAAATATATTTTATTGATTTTTTACAGAGAGGAAGAGAGAGGGATAGAGAGTTAGAAACATCGATAAGAGAGAAACATCGATCAGCTGCCTCCTGCACACCTCCTACTGGGGATGTGCCCGCAACCCAGGTACATGCCCTTGACCGGAATCGAACCTGGGACCTTTCAGTCCGCAGGCCGACGCTCTATCCACTGAGCCAAACCGGCTAGGGCCCCTCCCGGGACCTTTAAGGTGTCCACGTCTGTGAAGTCCCATCAGTGGTCGGCAAACTCCTTAGTCCACAGAGCCCAATATCAACAGTACAACGATTGACATTTCTTTGGAGAGCCACATTTTTTAAACTTAAACTTCTTCTAACGCCACTTCTTCAACATAGACTCGCCCAGGCCGTGGTATTTTGTGGAAGAGCCACACTCAAGGGGCCAAAGAGCTGCATGTGGCTCGCGAGCCGCAGTTTGCCGACCACGGGCCCAGGCCATCTCAGGGCCATGCTTCTGCCTGGCCACCTCCTCCCAGAGGAGCCAGCAGAGATCCCCCTCTCTCGGCCTTCCCCCTCGGCCCCCCCCCCCATGCCCCTACAGCTAAGACGGAGGCCCGGGAGCGGGGGGGGGGGGGGGGGGGGGGGGGAGGGGTGCAGAGGGGGCCAGGGCCGGGGGAGCCTCCACTCTCCCCAGCTGCGCTCTGAGGGGTGCGGAGGGGACCCAGTTTTGCTCCTGTGGTGGAGGTTCTTGTAACCCCCTCACCACACTCAGAGGAGAAGGCGCGTTTCCAGGGAAGTTCCGGCCTGTCTCATCAACCGCAAGCCTCGATCACCGCAGGCCTGCCCAGCCCCAGGCCCCCTCACTCCCTGTGTTCAGCCTGCGTGGCCTCCTTCCCGCATCGATCTGACCGTAGAAAAGTGACCCCCTGGGTTCACACCCACTGTCAGCACACTCCAGTCCGAGGTCACTGCCCGTGGCTGGCGGCCCCAGCAGGAGGGGTCCTGGGTCTGGGCATGTGCGGGAGGCAACCAATCAATGTGTCTCTCACATCAAAGTTTCTCTCTCGCTCTCTGTCTCTCTCCTCCCTTCCACTCTCTCTAAAAATCCATCAATGGAAAAATATCCTCTGAAAAGGATTAACAACAACAACAAAAAAGGCTATCCTGGGTCTCAACAGCAGTTTGTTTTGTGTTTTTTTTAAAATATATTTTATTGATATTTTTACAGAGAGGAAGGGAGAGGGATAGAGAGCTAGAAACATCGATGAGAGAGAAACATCGATCAGCCGCCTCCTGCACACCCCCTACTGGGGATGTGCCCGCAACCAAGGTACATGCCCTTGACCGGAATCAAACCCGGGACCCTTCAGTCCGCAGGCCGACGCTCTATCCACTGAGCCAAACCGGTTTCGACTCAACAGCAGTTTTTTGTTTTTAAATATATTTTTATTGATTTCAGAGAAGAAGGAGAGGGAGAGAGAAACATCAGTGATGAGAGAGAATCACTAATCGGCTGCCTCCTGCACGCCCCCCACTGGGGATGGAGCCCGCAACCCGGGCCTGTGCCCTGACTGGGAATCGAACTGTGACCTCCTGGTTCCTAGATGGACACTCAACCACGGAGCCACGCCGTTCGGGCTCACCAGCAGTTTTAACACACATCACACACAGATAATGAAATGAAGTACAATTATCGTTAAAACTATTTAATCTTGCCGAAACCGGTTTGGCTCAGTGGATAGAGCGTCGGCCTGAGGACTGAGGGGTCCCAGGTTCGATTCCGGTCAAGGGCATGTACCTTGGTTGCGGGCACATCCCCAGTGGGGGGTGTGCAGGAGGCAGCTGATCGATGTTTCTCTCTCATCGATGTTTCTAACTCTCTATCCCTCTCCCTTCCTCTCTGTAAAATATCAATAAAATATATTAAAACAAACAAACAAACAAACAAAAAACTATTTAATCTTGACAACTGAAGACCCTTCAGGCTCATGACATCTGTGAGCCAGATCTGTGAGGCCGCCCCCAGCACCCTGCAGGCCAGAGGTCAAAATAAAAGCCGGAGGAGTCCCCAGCCGTAAGCAGGAAGTGGCTCCTTCAGTAGACAATGGGCGGCTTATTTAAGCAGACCACTGGTCTCTTCCAAAAAAGGGTGGTTTTGTCTCTTGGGGAGGACACTGGGGCTGTTACCCACTTCAAAGGATGGCTGGGGAAATTAAGAAAGAGGATGTATGTGAAGCGGCAGCCCCCTGGCTGCCCAGGAGAGTGGCCCCACAAATGGGGTCATCACCATTGTTTATACTAGTGTGCTCCCCAAACACCCCAGGCAATGGTTTTCTGTCGCTGGGGAGCTACTGTCTTTCTAAGTGTTGCAGGAGCTTTGCATATCCAAGTCAGCAAGTCACGGTAGGAGAACTGCGTGGCACAGACCGGTCCAACCCACTGGAAAATTCAGCAGCAGCTACGGCAGTGCACACAGAGGCCTCACGGCTTCAACGCCTCAGTAATTACATTGCTCAAGAGTCGGCTGACTTATTGCACTTCAACGCTGTCCATTAGTTTCCTAACCAAAGCAACTGGCCGCCGCTTACAGCAGGGGTGGGGGACCTTTGTTCTGCCAAGGGCCACCTGCATATTTATAACATCATCCGCTGAAGAGAATCACTCACTGTAAATTTATGCTCTGAAAAAAACCTCCTAGATTTATTGCACTTCGAGTCTGCTTTCAGTTGCTGTGGCAGGGCCAGACCCAATGATTTCTTGGGCCTTATATGGCCCGTGGGCTGGACAGTTCCCCACCTTTGACTTAAAGGGTCACTACAAATTGGGTCAGGGCCAATATTTGAAATATTTGACATATATTATCCCTAAAACAATTCTAAGGGGGAGACAGTATAAGTCTCCCTTTAAAATTTTTTCCCAACACTCTCTTTTTTTAATATATATATTTATTTATTTATTTATTTATTTATTTATTTATTTATTGGTTTCAGAGAGAAAGGAAGAGGGAGAGAGAGAGAAACATCAATGATGAGAATCATGGATCAGCTGCCTCCTGCGCGCCCCCTACTGGGGATGGAACCCACAACCCCGACATGTGCCCTTGACGGGAATCGAACCCGCGACCCTTCAGTCCTCAGGCCGTCGCTCTATCCACTGAGCCACACCAGCTAGGGCTCCAATACTCTTATTTTCCCCCCTCCCCCCCCCATAAAAACAACTTCATGGTCCCCAAAGGACACGTGTGATTCGTGGCAAAGCGTAGGCGTTACTCTGCAACCACTGCGTGTCAGGCCGCGGCTTCCAACACCTCCCTCACCTCTGGGCGCACAGGCCCCACCTGGGGCAGCTCTCCCTGACGAGCCACCTCTGGCCCATCACCCCGCTCCATCAGTCAACTAATTACCGACACTCTGCCAGCTCTCAAACCTCCTCTGAGGGAGGCCCGGGAGGGAGGCCCAGGAGCCAGAGCCCCGGGGCCGGCTTCCAGGGAAACCCTGGGCCAGGCGCCTGTCACCGGGGCTCTGGCACGCAAGGCCCTCGCCAGGGGCGTTGGGGGAGACCTGCGTAACCTCTAAACTCTCAGCCTTTCCAAGCGCAGCCCCACCTGGTACCAGCCTCTCCGTGGGAAAGAACCCGCAACACACTCCCACGGGGCGCTCTCCCACCCACACCTGCCATTTCTCCTTCTTGTCTTAAATGGTTTAGATTTGGCTGCAAGGATGGCCCGTGAGAGCCAGAGGCACGAAGAGGCTGCGCCCAGGTAGGGGCTGTCTGGATGGGCTCCGCTGCCCCCACCCCACCCCAACACAACTCGGGGTCCGAATATTTCGGGGTCCTGCCCCATCGATCTGATCCTGGAAAAGCAGCCATCTGGGTCTCACACCCACTGCCAACCGCCCGACCCGAGGTCACCGCCCGTGGCTGGCGGCCCAGCACCGAGTGGCGAGGCGAGGCCGGCCCGGGTCCGCCCCCACTCGGGCCCGGGGAAGCGGCGGGCAGGGCGCCGTCCATGTCAATGCGCGTCGCCAGCAAAGAGCCGGGACCAAGCCCGGGGGCTGCGGCCCGGCCGAGCCCAGACTCCGACCTTCTTTGTTCCCCGGGAGAAGCGGGGAGGCGGCTGCGCAGTCCCGCCCTCGGCTGCTCCGTCCGCCAGCTGCTAGTCCCGAGACTGCGCGAAACTCCCCGCCGCCACCGCACGCCCAGCCCGGCCGCCCCGCGCCCCCACCCGCCCCCGGCTCCCCGCGCGCCCCCACCCGACCCGGCCTCCCCGCGCGCCCCCACCCGACCCGGCCTCCCCGCGCGCCCCCACCCGACCCGGGCTCCACCCCACCCGGGCTCCCCGCGCGCCCCCACCCCACCCTGGCTCCCCGCGCGCCCTCACCCAATCCGGACTCCTCGAGCCCCCACCCCACCCGGGCTCCCCGCACACCCCCAACCAATCCGGACTCCCCGCGCCCTCATCCAATCCGGACTCCGCGCGCCCCCACCCCACCCGGGCTCCCCGCACACCCCCCCACCCAATCCGGACTCCGCGCGCCCCCACCCCACCCCGGCTCCCCGCCGCGGCGCTGCTCCGGGAGGCCTGGGGCGAGGCCGCGCTCACCTGCCGAGGCCGCCGCGGCGCAGAGGTGCAGCAGCAGCGGGAGCCACAGCAGCGGCAGCCGCATGGCCCGGGCTCTCGGCGCCGCAGGCTCGGCGGCGGCTCAGGGTGCGGCCCGGCCCCGGCACGGGGTCCGCCGAGCCGCTAAGGTCGCCGCGGCGGCGGCCCTGGGTGCGCAGGGCGCGGGCCCGCCTCTTCCCGCCGCCGCCCCGCCCCGCTCCGCCCTCCCGCCGACCGGGGACTTTCCCCCGCACCGGCCGGCTCCGCGCTCCGGCGGGCGGAGTTCCCAGCGCGGCCCTCCTTGGGGCGCCGGGCCGGGCGCAGAGGAGGGCGCGGAGGGAGCCCGCGGACACCCACCTTCGGGCACTTGCGACCCTTGGGGAGAGACCCCTAAAACCCGAGGCCGAGTGGACCCCCATCCCCAACCTCTCCGCCCCCATTGCTCCGTGACACCTGGGCCCGCACAATGCGAGGGCCCTGGCCTTTGGTTTAATTAAACGTTTGCCTTTTTTCTTTTTAAATGCTAGAGGCCGAGGCCCGAAAAACGCGCAAGACTAGGCCTTCCTCTCCCCACCCCTCCCCTCTCCCTCCCCACCCTCCCCCTCCCCCACCCCCACCTCCTCCTACCCACCCCACCCCTCCCCCACCCGCCCCTCCCCCCTTCCCTCCCAGCTTCCTGGGGAAGCTCGTCCTGTCTAATTAGCGTATCATGCTTTTCTTATTACAGGGGCTTTTATTGATCTCAGAGCGGAAGGGGAGAGAGGGAACCCTGGGTGGCTGCCTCCTGCATCCCCGCAGCGGCCTGTGCCCTGACCCGGCGCACAGGTACCCCCCTCCGCCCCTGGCAAACCCCTGGCAAACGCCTGCTTTCGTAGCCTCTGCCGGGCACGGGCAGCGTTAACTCTTGTTTGAAAACAGTTTTAAGGGGACAGTTTGCAAGGGCTGGGAGGAGCGAGGGCTGCGGATCAGGGCCAGCTGCTTGCTCTGGGGTGACGGAGGAGGGAGGAGGGAGGACCGCCCCGCATTCACAGGGGCCTGTGGGTCTGGGCCCTGGGGCCGCGGGGGAGGGGTGGGGTACCAGGAAGTAACCCGGAGCTGGCTGTGGGGCGGGGGAGGGGCCCCCCTCGGAGCCCGAGCCTGCGCTGTTGCTCCTTGGGTGCCCCCAGCAGGGCGAGCCCGCTCTGTGCCCCCAGATGGGCCGCACACGCACTCAGCACGGAGGGAAGGGGGCGAAGGAGGGAGTGGGGCCGGGAGGCCAGAGTTAGAGAGCAGGGTGCCCAGGCCCGGCCGGCCAGCTGGCAGCGGCTTGGACGCCTTGCCTTTTTCTACTTCCTTTTTGTGGAACTCTGGAAATCGGCCCCCCCTTTTTTTAAAAAAATATATATATTTTATTGATATTTTACAGAGAGGAAGGGAGAGGGATAGAGAGTTAGAAACATCGATGAGAGAGAAACATCGATCAGCTGCCTCCTTGCACACCTCCTACTGGGGATGTGCCCGCAACCAAGGTATGTGCCCCTGACTGGAATCGAACCCGGGACCCTTCAGTCCGCAGGCCGACGCTCTATCCACTGAGCCAAACCGGTTTCGGCAATCGGCCCCTTTTTAAAAATACGTGACGAACTAGCCAGGCTTTATTGGAACGATGTTGTGAGCTTTTCAAGACATAGAGACATGTTTCTCTGTTAAGTGAAAAAAGCAGGAATATAAGTCAGAATCCTTGCAGAAGTGATGTGTGGAACACGACTGGAGCCGGGCCGGTGTGGCTCAGGGGTTGAGCGTTGACCTATGAACCAGGAGGTCACGGTTCGATTCCTGGTCGGGGCACAGGCCCGGGTTGTGGGTTCCATCCCCAGTGTGGGGTGTGCAGGAGGCAGCCGGTCAATCAGTCTCTCATCATGGATGTTTCTATTTCCTTTCCTCTCTGAAATAAAAAAAGTAAAAATCAAAAAGAAGAAAATGACTGGAGGAAACAATACTGCATGCGGTGGGCAGCGGATGGTGAATGGCAGCGTTCCCCCCACCCGTCCCCTCCCCCCGCTCCCATGGACATATTTTAACTTTTATAATCAGGAGAGAAACATCTTGAAGAACAGGACGGAGGTGCATCTGTCTCCGCCCAGGCCAGCCTGTGATGTTGGGGGGCGGTACCTCCTTCCCAGCTCCCCTCTGCCCGGCGGCCGGAGGGCTCCCTGGTCCCGCACAAGCCCCTGGCGGAGCACCAAAGGGAGCGTGCCCACTGTGCCGCGCGGGCGTGCCACCTGCGTCCCTCAGAGACACCGTGTCCCCCAAGCGAGGAGCTTGCCCTGATGCGCGGCGGCTCGGCATCCCCATGGTCCCGCTCCTCCGGGGGGGGGCGGGCCTCAACCCAGCGGGGCAGGAGGCCGATCCGTTGGCGCTCGTGGAAGGTGTCTGGCACCCATCCTCGGGTCCTCGGGTCCTGGCGGAGCCCTGATCAGGGTGAGGCGGTGTCCGGTTTCACCCTCCCCCCCCCCCCCAGATCATGCAGTGCCTGCATCGTGCACTTAACCTTCGAGTGGGTCCCCTTCTGTGGCTCCCCACTGTGAAACCTGGGCGCTTAGACCTCAGGCCCTCCTGTGCCTCCTGTGAGGCCGTGGGGGGGCGGCCGCACTGTCCCCACAGGGTCACAGGCTCCCGTGGAATCTGCAAGGTCAGGGGCTTTCACCACAGCTGGCAGGGCCTCTGCCTCCTTCCTCCCCACTTCTCCTTCCGCTCGCTGACCTGGGGGTTGGGGTGGCTGTGCCACGTTTTGGACATCATATATCAACAACAAGTTGTGACGTTAAAAAAACACTTCTAAGTATCAATATTGAACATTTTGATCAGTTATTCTAGCCCAGTGGTCGGCAAACTCATCAGTCCACAGAGCCCAATATCAACAGTACGATTGACATTTCTTTGGAGAGCCAAAGTTTTTAAACTTAAACTTCTTCTAACGCCACTTCTTCAACATAGACTCGCCCAGGCCAAGGTATTTTGTGGAAGAGCCACACGCAAGGGGTCAAAGAGCCGCATGTGGCTCGCGAGCCGCAGTTTGCCGACCACGGTTCTAGAGCAAAGACTGAGTGAACTTTCTGCAGTGCGATTACAAAAGGTTGTCGTATGGAGAGGCAAAGATTACAATAAAAATGTAGGTCAGCCCGGCCGGTGGGGCTCAGGGGTTGGGCGTCGACCTGTGAACCAGGAGGTCAGGGTTGGATTCCCGGTCAGGGCACAGGCCCGGGTTGTGGGCTCCATCCCCAGTGGGGGGCGTGCAGGAGGCAGCGGATCCATGATTCTCTCTCACCACTGATGTTTCTGTCTCTCTCTCCCGCTCCCTTCCTCTCTGACATCAATAAAAACATATGTTTTAAAATGTAGGTAAAAGCGTGTTAGAGAGGTATGTCCAGCATGATGTCATGAACTGATAGGAATTTATCACCCCCATTATTTTGACCCGCACTCGGCGGGGGCAGGGGCCGCAGCCGCCCGGCTCCTCAGCTCCCGGACCCACTGCGGCCTGACTCTGAGGCGGGCTCCGTTCGGCTCCGATGGGAGGGCGGCCTTCCTGAGCGCACAGGCACCGCCGTCCACGCTGGAGGCTTGGAGATGGGGAGAGACCGACGGGGCTCCCGCACAGCCGCAGTTCCAGCTTGTCCTGCACCCCCACTTCTGTCCACCTTTCCTCCCGGCCTGCCCAGGGCTCCAGGCTCCAGCCCCGAGAACAGGGTGACCATTGCCTAAGGCAGTGGTCAGCAAACTCATCAGTCCACAGAGCCAAATATCAACAGGACAACGATTGAAATTTCTTTGGAGAGTCAAATTTTTTAAACTTAAACTTCTTCGCCGAGACCGGTTTGGCTCAGTGGATAGAGCGTCGGCCTGCGGACTGAGGGGTCCCGGGTTCGATTCTGGTCAGGGGCATGTACCTTGGTTGCGGGCACATCCTCGGTGGGGGGTGTGCAGGAGGCAGCTGATCGATGTTTCTCTCTCATCGATGTTTCTAGCTCTCTATCCCTCTCCCTTCCTCTCTGTGAAATATCAATAAAATATATTAAAAACAAAACAAAACAAAAAAAAAAACTTAAACTTCTTCTAACGCCACTTCTTCAACATAGACTCGCCCATGCCATGGTATTTTGTGGAAGAGCCACACTCAAGGGGCCAGAGAGCCGCATGTGGCTCGTGAGCCGCAGTTTGCCGACCATGGGCCTAAGGTCAGATCCCTGTATCTCTCTCTCTCACACACACACACACAGGAGATACACACCCATGAGACACACACATACATGAAACACGACACACACACATACATGAAACACACACACGATGTGGCTGGTGTTCTGCATCCGTGATCAGAAGCTGGCTGATCATGCCCCCGCGTCACACAGCCAGTCGGTGGTGCGGTGGCTCCTGGCCAGCCCATCTCGCTCCAAAGCCCCGTGCATCTCGGACCAACTCCTCACCCTGCCCGGCATTCTTCCCACGGGTCCCCAACAAGGAGACGTGCATTGGAAGGTCACGTGCACCATGTCTCTTCCCACGCTGCCCGTCCCCCCGCCACCCCCCGCCCCCACAACCTAATTCTAAGACTCCATCTCTCGCCTGATCTCCCACATCCTGGGAGCTTTGTCACTTTCCCCATCACCATCTTTGCTATTTGACACGGTCTCGATCAGCGTCGATCTCCGCTGAGATGACGCCCCCAAGTGTAGGGGGGGGCGAGTGTCCCCCCAGATTCACACAGAGCAGCAAGAGCTCTGAACCCGAAGCGGCCCTGGAGCGTGGCTCCGTGGAGCCAGAGCTGCTCCTGTGCCCCCTGCTCAAGGAATGCCAGCTGCAGGCCAGAGGACGGGCGCCAACGTAAAGGACAAACTCGTCCCAGGTCGGGAGACTGGTCCTGTCCTCTCACTCTGTCCCCCATGGCCCCTCCTTCATCTTCCCCAACTTCTGCTCCCCCTGTAGGGCCACCATAGAACCTCATTCCCACCCGGCCGCGTGGCTCAGGGGTTGAGCATTGACCTAGGAACCAGGAGGTCAAGGTTCAATTCCCAGTCAGGGCACAGGCCTGGGTTGTGGGCTGGATCCCCAGTGTGGGGCGTGCAGGAGGCAGCTGATCCACGATTCTCTCTCATCATGGGTGTTTCTGACTCTCCCTCTCCCTTCCTCTCTGAAATCAATAAAAATACATTTTAAAAAATTAAAAAATAAAATAAAACCTTGTCCCCAGATGACACGCTCTCTCCCCCGCTTCTCCCTGCTGGAGGGCCCTGCGGGGGTCAGGGAAACTGCACCCTGCTTGTTGTTCCTCCATGAAGCAGGGGGAAGCTGCTTGGCGGGGTGGGGGGGGGGGGGGCCCGAGGAGGAAACGTAACTGGTCCTTTAACCCTTTCCAGAGAGAAGCTCCGCCTGCACTCAGGTGAATGCCGGGCGGGCTCTAAGGGTCCTGCCCCTGGTGAACCCTGCAAAGCCCCAGCCGCCAGGGGCGGGGCGGCCTCAGGAAGCCGTGTAACCGGAAGGTGTGGGCTGGGGATCCCTCCGTGGGCCCCGGGGGCAGGGCTTGTGTCATGAGCCCCTTGGGGTTTTGTAATTCAGAGAAACACAAACCCACCGGTTTTCTGGGAAGAGTGCGCTCCTATCGTTACCCTGATGTGCCTGGATCTGCCCCTGGGTGTGCAGACTCACAGCAAAGGCCGCAGGCTGGCCGGCGGGGCGGGGTGGGGTGGGGGCGGTGAGCAGACAAGCACAGGCAGGCAGGCAGGCAGGCGGGGGCAGCAGCGGGACGTCCGATGAGTCACCCGCCCTCTCCCTCAGGTAGGAACACGTGCCCCCACCCCCTGGGGCCTCTACGCCCCCTCCATCCTGGTAGCAAACTGTGCAGGGGGCTGAGTGGCTCCGTGTCTTGCCTTCTCCCTGTCCGGCAGCGGTGGGACACGCGTGCTTTCAGGAATTGCAGCCGTCGGCGTCCTCCTTCCAGAAGGTTTTGGCACGCAGCCTCCCTGGCAGCTGTGCCCGGCCTCCCTCCTGCGCACACCTCCTCGGAGCCCAACCACAGAACACCCCCCTCCGCGGGCCCGGAGCTCCTGCAGCCCCGCTGCGTGAAGCATTTTCCCCGGGAAGTCGGCCCCACGCCACACCAGAACGTAATGTTACCGTCCTGCAAACACAGGTTAAGACCATTTTTTAAATTTTATTCGAACTCTCTCTGCGCACATATGAATCTCTTTGCGGATATGTTCCTTACCTGTGGGATTCCCTTGTTTTCAAAACACACGTTTGAATCTCTGTTTGCACACACGTCTTCTGGTGTGGTCACTGCTGCTGTTTGTGTTGGGAAATGGACCCTGGAGCCTCTGTGTCTACGGGGGGTTTGTTTACTGGGAAAATAGGGGCTTGCTCCCGTGTGTGTGTGTGTGTGTGTGTGTGTGTGTCTGTGACTGTGTGTGTGTGAGAGGCTGTGTGAGAGTGTGCATGTGTGTGTATGAGAGGCTGTGTGGGAGTGTGTGTACGTGTGTGTGACTGTGCATGTGTGTGTGTGAGAGGCTGTGTGTGTGTGTGTGTGCGTGACTGTGCGTGACTGTGAGAGAGTGTGTATGTGTGTGTGACTGTGTGAGAGTGTGCATATGTGTGTGTGTGGCTGTGTGAGAGTGAGTGTGTGTGTGTGTGTGTGTGAGACCGTGTGAGAGTGTGCATATGTG